>NC_045724.1:15232597-15556978 GCF_009834535.1 Camelus ferus
AAAGGGAAGGAAGGGAAAGTACAAAAGAAAGGTGCCCCCTTCTGACAGTAACATTTTTAAAGCAAGCACAGTGATCCCTGAACATGTATTTGAAAGCACAGCTGCCTTGTTTCATCAGGGTACCTCAAAATCCCAAAGTTCTCAAAGGGAGGAGAACCTCTAAAGAAAGTCTTTCCTTCTAAATATTTCTTAGGGAGAGCAAGCCTTTTGATAAAATATGTGGGTACTGTGAGGACAAGCATGTATGGCTAAATAGTGACGTTTGTTTTGTCGTCCAGAGCAGGGGATACAAGACTTACTTTAAAAAAAACCCAGAAAAGTACAGATGGAAACGTTCTAAGCTCAGAATTGTGGACCCACCAATTTGCAGATCACTGAAAACACTTTGAATTTCCATTCTCTTTTCTCAGTGCTTCTGGATCCAAGCCATGGATGGGGAGGAGCTGGGGGAGGAGCTGGGGGAGGGGCAGAGGAGGAGTCGGGGGAAGAGGTGCCCTTCCTTGAACTTGGGGCTTAATGACCTGGAGTTGGGCACTTTCTTCACAACGCAGCACATCAGTGGAAGGGCCAGAGGATACACAAGGTCCTTAGAGCCTTCTTCCCAGAGAGCTGAAGACATACAGTCATTTCCTTTTCTTCCTCCCACACCTTCCCCAGTGGCATAACTTCTCCTGGGAGTCACCAATTTGAAACCTTAGGGGTTCCGCATACCCTGAAGAATGTTGGAGAGGGTTTCACAAATTTAGATGTGTGGGTGGGGTGGGGGCAGAAGACATTTCTTCAGGCTACAAATGCAATTGACTCATTTGAGCAAGTCCCTTAATCTGAGACAGAACTGGCTTCAGGGAAAATATTCATGAACTCACAGGAAACTGCCTTGAATTAGTATTGCATTAAGTGCAACCTGTAGCTCAGATGTGGAAGATTCAGATTAGAAAAGGTATGCGACATCTTTGAAGAGTATACATTTGATGCAAATGGTATCATTGATTATTTGAAGCCTCAGTTTCCACAATTTTAAAATAAGTTAAATAAGATGATTTTTAAAGCCCATTCTTGGCCTTGGGAGCCCATGAGTCGATGAGTCTAGGACTTCTTGAGTCTGTGCTTCTATGAGGTGGAGCTTAAGTGCATTGTCCCATTGATTCTTCTTCTTGGTCAAATCAGACTACTTCTGTTTTTACTCTAAAAACACCACCATATATAACACATACTTACAAATATAGAAATTAAGCCCCTGGTTTTTTTTTAATCTTCTATTTTCAGTAGCTCTACATAATATTTTTTGGACAAATAGCCACATCAGTTTGAGGATCTCACAGCCCCGTTTGACTCTCTGAAGCACAGCATCCTAGGAGCTCCTCTGTGTCGGCAGTGGGTGTGTCGAGACATCCATCTCCTCAGTCTCAGGATGGATAGGAAGGGCCAGACCGGCCAGAGTCTCCTCATCTGCTCCAAAGCACTGTACATAATTGATACTATTATTTTCTTTGTGTGCCATGACATGGAACAGTTTGGGGAAACCAAGCTAGACTAATCAAATTTACCACATAATTTCCATTTCATGGTAGCTAAACAAAACTCAAATTGAATAAGGTATTTGTGTATTCATATTTTTTCCTTCCAAACTTCGCTAGTTTATTAATGGTAATGGTAGATTAATCATTAGTAATTGTTACTGAATCAGTCTTACCAGTCTAAGAAGAGTGTGTCACTTCTGTGTATTATTTTGAGTTTATGAAATCCTAATCTGAGGTATAACTGACAGATAACTGAGACATATATGAGGAACAAATCATTTTGTAAAATTCCTTTGAATCATAAATACTTTGGGCTTCAGGAATTTTTTTTTTAGAAATTCCTTTCTATTCAAGTTAAGGCAGAATTCCTATTTTCAACCAAAAACAAAAGTTATATTTGCAAGAATGAGAAGGGAAAAAGGGAAAAGGTCTGCAGGTGAAGAGAGATAATTGATTTTTTTCTCATGAATAAACATATCCCAATGTTCCTTCAGAGGGGTTGTTTCTGTCACCATCTTTGTATCCAATAAAATTTTTCAGTAAGGTAAAAGAATAATAGAACATCCTAAGCAAATTTTCTAAAAATATTAAAATTCCTCCTTTGGATATGACATAAGAAACTCCATCATTAGCAGGTTACAATGTAACTTCTTTTAAGAAAACTCAGGTAGAGTATTGGTATATTGTCTACAGAAAGACTTTGGGCTTTTTTTTTTTTTTTAAGACACTAAAGAACAATTCATATCATAATAAAATCCACCTGAAGCCCAAAATTACCAAAAGATAGAGGAGTTCATTTCTGCTTTTCATTTCCATAGCTAATAAGAGATTTCTAACATTCTTTAATTGACCCAGAAACCTTAAACTGTCTTAAATATTAGTTTGGAGCTTAAAGCCTGCTGAGAGAATTTCGTGTTCCTTCTTGCCCGTATGGATTTCATAGCACCTACATAACTTGTAATTACACATTTATTTGTGTAGTTCCTTATGTCCTTGAATCTCTCATTAACCACAGGTTTCTTTTTTTCCTATTTGGAGTATAAATCAGACTCTTCTGGTTCGATTTAAAAGGCCATATTTTCCTAACATTTTAAATAAAAGATGGTGGTAGAATGTGGATAAAAATAGTCATGTCAGTTAGAAGATGTGATTGGGAATTTTGACCACACGTAGCAGAACTTAGCCATGATAGGTTTTGTTCTCCCAAGGAAAAGAAATCCAGAGTCAAGCTGTTGAGGCTGGGATAAGTCACTTGGGACCCAGGCTTTTCTTCCCTCTCTGTTCTGCCATGGAGCATTCCATCACTGAGAGTGTCTTACTTTTCAAGATAACTGCTGGAGCTCCGGCCATGTTATGCGACAAATTGACACTCACACTTTTTTATGGAACCATCACAGAAGTCACACGTGATCCTTTCATTACATTTCACTGGAAAGGATTCAGTCATGTGGGCACATAGGGCTGTAAGGGAAAGTAGGAGATGTCACCTGAAGTGGGGCCCCTGCAAATAAAATAAGAATCTTGTTATAAATGAAGAAGGTATTAATAATGATGAGGTAGGCAATGAGCAGTCCCTGCCATAAAATTTAAAATGATTTGCAACAATCAAAAATGAAAATGTATTTTTCCTTCCAATCAATGGTAAGAGAAATTATAAGACCTCAGAATTTGTCTGGAGAAAAATAAGTTGTTGCCATTAGGCAAAATAAAGGAAAGTTATCATTGTATGGGATATTATTTGGGGCTCTCCATTCATCCCCATAGTCAGGCAAAGCAATGACTCAGGTGATGTGAATTTTCAGAAATCACTGGTGGGTCCTGCTGCACACCCCCCCACCCACTCCTACCTAAACAACTAAAAGTTTTCCAGCCACTGTCCACTGAGAAGGTGCTAACTTCCTATAAAGCGGTCCTTTCCTATTTAGTTGAGTTTCATGTCACCTACAAATGCATTTTCAGCAGTGAAATCAATCTAATTTTCTAGTTTGTTTTTGTTAGGACGTTAACATCAATATATCTTCAAGACTTTCCTCAAGTTATTAATCCTCACATTATTTACTCCAAATTATCTTATAGTCATATTGTTTTTACCAAAAAGTTGTTTTTCCCAACTTTTTAACCTAAGATTCTGTTAAAGATACTCTAATCAACATAATAATATTGCTGAAATTATTAGAAAGGAACATTAGCACTTTAAGTCACTGTCTTCCCTTTACTAGGGACATTATTGCATCTTTGTATTTTCATTGGTTATGGGTTTGTGCAGAAAGAATAAATAAACCTAGAACCAATATTCTGCTTCCTTGAGAGTAAGTAAACCTAGAACCAGTATTCTGAGTTGTAGTGAAAAGTTATAATGAAAAGATTTGAAATTGACACAAATGCATGCTTTTTCTTTTGCATGTTTGTGCATTACATTAGTCTGTATATTTTTCACATTTATGTCCAGGGATGATCCAGTTGACAGTTATTCACAAAATAATGGGATAAAATGCAAAAGAACTGATATATTAAGGGAGGAGAAAGCCACCAGCCTCAGAGTCAGAAGACCTGAGTGTGAGTTTTGGTTTCAGCTTTCTGAATTTCCTGGAGGGGATGGCGGTGGATTGGTGAAAGAACAGTAACGCTTGCTCTAGTTCCCTCTATCAAAAAACAAATTTGATAGTTTGTGCCAAAGTCTTTCCTGAATTTTGATGTATTGTGAACATAGAAGGAGTTATTTTTCCACAGAAGAACAGAGATACAGATGGGATTTCAGATGCAGGGAAACACCTGAGGGTATGAAAACTCTTGTTCGTGGTTCAGTTACTGTCAGTGTGAGATCAGGCTTTCAGACGATGACTGTGTATCAGAGGAAGGTGCCAGCTAAGGAATAGTTGTTCACCAACCAAGTAGGAAATATCTAATTTTCATCTACTTTGACTGCGGCTCTTTGGGGTGTGTTTAAAAAAGATGAACATCAGGCTCCACTATGGTCTTCAGGGTGATACCGAGCCACAGGGAGCATTGTGTACACATCATAGGAAGTCCCGGGGCCTTTCAAAGTGTGCTGTCCGTCCAACCTTTAGAAAGAGGTATAATGCCATTGCCAGCAGATTCTGGACCTGGAGTAAACCTCACATTGCGTATAACTATCCATTCGAAAGCAGAGCTCTTTTCCCATTTGCCCCTAACCTCCAGCTGTGCCGCGGTGTGCGTTACCCCGGTGCCCTACAAGACTGCTCGATCAAATGTGTGTGGTCATTAAAGTAAGTGGAATTGAGCAAGAAATGACAGGTAGTTTCTGTGCTTAGTCAACTCTCTAGGAAAGAACATAGGAAATGACAAAGTACTCCCATGGAACTGCACTCCAAACCCAGTCTTCCCTGACTTCGCTTATCTGACAACCTCAACCAGCCAGAGACGGGCAATAAGATGGAATCTAAGAACCCCAGGAAGCGCTCACACCCACACACTTGTCCCAGAGTCCATGCACCAAATCCACCCATGTATCGTGCTTGAGAGAGACCCTCGTGTCTTGACTTTTATTTTAAAGACAGATCTAACCAGCCATTGGGCATCCCCCTAGCATGTTAGCAGAGGAAGGTGGAGTTGAGAGAGGTTAATACACCTGTAATAAGTTGAAGTGATGATGGAGAGGGAAGGCGGAGTTGAGAGAGGTTAATACACTTGTAATAAGTTGAAGTGATGATGGAGAGGGAAGACGTGAAAACAACACTAGGAGAAGTATTCACGAGGAATTCCAAATGGTGCTGGGCCCTGTCACTGATGTGTTGGGCAGCAGCTCTCCACATCACCGTACCCACAGGGAAAGGCGGAATTATTGAAGGCAATACTGATGTTAACAATGATGACCCAGGGCCATAAAACCAAACAAAACAGCGCCACCATTCCCAGTATTCTTTGAAGACTAGGATATACAGGATTAATTTTTGAAAATGCATATCACAGATTAAATCATAATCCTCAATTATTGCTGCCCCTCCCTCAACAGAGAAGTAACCAGAGTTCGATGTCCCCAGCCCACCCCGGGTTCTGCCATGTGTCTTGCTTTGGCCAATGGCAGGTAAGCAGGTGCACCAGGCACCCTGTCCAAAAAGATGATGCTTCGAGCGACAGTCCAGGTTCCTACCAGCTCTCCTGTGCCAAGTGTCTGTCATGAGAACAGCGTGTCTCATCTGGGGGCTGCTGCCTCGGCCAGAGACCTGGACAGGGTGGACTCAGAGAGCCACCGCCTGGGGCAGGGCTGAGCTGCCACCCTGCAGCCTCCATGTCACACAGGGAGAAAGGACCCTTTCTTTTCTGTGATAAGCCTCTGAGCTTTGGGAGGTTTTTGTGCAAATTCAGTGTGCTTGAAAATAATTCCTTTTTGTTTGTTTGTTTGTTTTCAACTCCTGCCTCTAAATAAGTGAGGTATCATAGAGAGTCACATATTAGGAGACCCTCCTTCCCCTGCTGTGACAGATAATCGAGGTGCTGTTGTGACTAGCCTCCATTAAAACTGCACTTAAGGAGCTGCTGGGAAAATAGCCACAAGCAGCTTCGTGCTGTTTAGGAGCCAGGCTGTACCTCCTTCACCCAGGAAGTCGGGGAGGGCTCCTATCAGCGCGCCTCCCTCGGGCTGGGGAGCAAGGCCTGCTGGGCTGAGGGGGGTTCCCAGTGGATGGAGTCTCCGTGGACGGGTGATGTTGAGGGTGATGTCATGAGGGTGTGGTTTCAGGACAGCTGGCAGCCACCTGCCCTCCTTGTAGTAAATATCAGGGGTTGGGAGGGGTAGATCTCTCGGATCACAGTCACAAAGCAGGGAGTCAAGTCCAATCTCGGTGTCTCTGGAGAACGAAGCCCTCCAGCGCTAACTTGGAGCCCGGGAATGACCAACTTCGTGAGTGTGCACAAATTATTTCACCTCCTGCCTCGGCACCGAGGATTAATTAATCATTGCAAGTTACCTCACGACTCCACAATGCTAAATACAAACAGAGGAGACCCCCAAATTCATGGAGCTGTGACTCGTGGTCTTGAATAGTCATGTTCAACCACGCCAGTCCACTCTCTCCCCCAGCAACGACTCTGTTTCACTGAGCTCCGAGGGGTCCGCTTCTGTTCGCAAGGGGAAAGGGGCCCTGTGCGGGGTGCGTGGCTGCAGTACTGATGCCCCGTGGTGTTCTCTGGGGGAGATGCTCGGAGGCACCGTGACAGCTGCCTGGAAACATCCTCAGCATCTGACACCCCTGTTTGCCCCCAAATTTCTCCTCAGCAATTTGACCAGTTCACAATTCTTTAGGCTCCCGAGATCTTTGTTAAGTCAAAATGCAGCCCAAGAGGCAATATAAAAACAGAACAGTTACAAACAAGGTTTCTAGGGTGGGGTGGCCCTGGTTCTTCCCATTGCTGTGTAACCTTGGACAGATTCCTTAACTTCCCTGAATCTCAGTTTCCTCATTTAAGATAAAAACTAAAAATAACAAAGCAATAGTAATGCCTGCTTCACAGGTAAGGGATGGGATTAAGGGAGCTAAGGGCAAGTTTAGTGCATGGCACGTGCTCAACAGATGTTAGTGAAAATTGTTCCTTCTTGATAAAAGGTAAAGTCTGATCCACATGGTGGAAATCGTGGAAGGTTGGAGACCCAGGAAAGCAAGAGGGAGGAGGGTGAAGGACTTCCCGGGAGCATATGGGGGCAGAAGTATTTGAGGAATGAAGGAGAAGTAGACAATAAAATAAAGGGTGAGGGGGAAGGGAGATGGGGAGAAGACCGCAAATTCAAGATGTGTCACTTCTCAGAAGGGTCCAAGGCCCCACGGCCGCCCACGTGCTGCTAGACTGTACACCCTGAAATCCAACAACTGGAAAACCTGGACTCCAGAATCCCTGCCCCTTCTCGAGCGGGACAGCTCAGTCTTCTGAAACAAGTGGCTGCTACAAGATGAAAGACGCACAAAGCAGCCTGGAAGGTTGCAAACTTGACCTCCGCTCTGTCTCGCCCACTGCTCTGGCTCCTAGAAGTTTGGTCCAACATTTCGGATTCCCTTACAAAATGTGTGGCCTTGTCTCTTTCCCAACTCTCGCACGGTGTGAGAAGGAGGATTCAGCTTGGGCTTCTCCAGAACACCGAACGTGTCTTGCACGTCACAGTGCATTGATATCTTCTTGGATCGGATCGTGGCGTTGAGTCAGTTTCTTTTACTGCATCTGTATTTATCTGCCAGTGTCTCAAAGAGGAGAAGACAGATGGGGGTGGAAGGCCCAGAGATGGGCAGAGTCAGCTGGACAGAAGTAGCAAACTGAGGAGAGGCTTCATCAAAACAAGAGAAGTGACTCGCTCTGCTGCCTGACTAGGAATAATTTACCTAAAGGTAGAAAAAAAAAAAAGTTGGTGTTGCTAAATCCATCTTGGTGCCTAAGGATCGTTCAATAAATGTAACAAACTTCAATGCTGCACTGGTCCACTGCCAGACTTCACTAGTTCATGTATCAGGGATATTGGAGCCTAGTTTCTTCAGATGTTGAAAGAGAAATGTATAGAAAGGGATATTAGAGGGTCTTTTGAAAGCTACTCCAATGGACCCTTCTGGGTATTTGCCGAGGAAAGTTTAACACTTTCCAATGGAAAACTCTGTCCATTGTCCATGCCTGGTGAGTGCGTTGGAATGTTTGCCTTTCGGCCACTCTGCAAACGGTCATCTTACAAAACAAACAAACAAAAAATGATCAGCTATGAAATAATTAGCAATATTGAGAGTCCTGTTTTGCGAATGGTCAGCTGTCCCAGCCAATGCAAAGGCTGAGAGATCAACCTGAGGGCACTAATCTCATTCATGGGGGTTCCACGCTTATGACCTAATCACCTTCCCAAAGACCCCACCTCCTAATACTATCACACTAGGGGTTAGGGTTTCAATATGCAAATGGAGGCAGGGAGCATAAACATTTACATAAACTCAGAGGTGCTATGATTATCTTTCAAGAATGCCTCCTTCACATGGCCTCTCTAGAGTGGAGGTTGTTCCCCTCTTTTCTCATCTATGATCTAGTCTACGAAGCTGTGTTCCAAGGAGGAAGAGCAGATTTTCTGTGTCACAGTGTTGCTATTTCACTAGTTTTGCGAGCCCATTCAGTGAACACGTACCTGTTTCTTTCCGTGTGAGTTTCAAGGACATGATGCTGTGTGCAGGAGATCCTGAAATGGTTGGACCAGATGCATATCAAATCTTATCCTTTGTATTTTCATCCATGATTGAAAAGAAATACAATCAAGAAATAGAAAAAGCATCAGGAAAAATAAATAAATGAAACCTCCAGAGATTCGTACCAGGACCAGAAGTCTTGGTAAACTTCGTTGGCAGCCAGACTTACTCAACTGTAAGAACCCAGTTCTCCTAATGAGGACCACGAATATTTTGAACCTGTCATGCTGTTATGTGACACATTTTGATAATGTTTCACCATAGCGAGTCAAAAGAATGATATACTTAGAGATTCACAGCTTTATAAGGGATTTTCTGAACAATCTAAGCTCCTCACTTTTTTTGGTTATAAATACTTGCTTAGTTTTGCTAATCTGTCCATCAGTGAAAACTGTTTTAGTTTCTCCTCCAATTTTATATGCAGATTTTATAGATAAGTCCAATTCAGATAAAAGGGAAGCATTCTTTATTTTTTTTCCTTAATTAATAAGTAAACATCATGCACCTTTGTATGCATCATGTTTTAGTAAACTTACAAAGTATAACTGAAAAATGCTTTCTTTTTGAAGACCTCGGACATTAAAATCAGCCCAAACGTGTTGCATTATAATCTCTAATATCACATCAGGTTTTAATAAGCCTCCTCTTTGCAGCACACATGTGCTTAAGACTTCATGGAAACCAAATCTGTGGAGAGAAGGGATTACTTTAGATTACTTTGAAATATGCATTGTTTGGAATGGCCCCTGGTGACCAGCTTTCATGAATGGCTGATTTTACTTGTGGGGCACATCATCTGGTTTAATTATATCAGCCCCTTTGTGTGACGAGTGCTGCTCTTGTGTGTGCTGAGAAATGAAGGTTGAAAACAAAGTAGTGTAGTTAGTGAGAAAATAAATTCTGGAAGTGGAACACCATTGGGTGTTTGTAGTATCGAAGCCTGGATGAGATCTAAGAACTTGTCCAACTGTAAACCTCTATTTATAAAGATACTCTAGTGACAATAAATATACATTTGCCCCAAATGTCCATAGACATAGACCATAATCTAAGCTTTTCAGGAAGATTATAAATACAACAAATCATAGTTTAGGGTGATGACAGCTCTTAATATTTTCATTCTACAAATTCTTCTGCTTAAAACTTCATGGAAGTCACTCTCTTGTAACAATAGAGTAAAATGTTAGCTTTCATTAGCTAAAATGTTTCCCAACTTCTGTCCTGGAAAAAACTAAGACAAGTCATATTTTAAGTTTCAGGTTGCTGCAGGCCTTCAAAACAAGTACCATCATTTGAATCAGTTTTAGTGAATTTATGGTTTTAAAAATTTCCTACCGTGTCTCTTCAGGTGCTAATTCTTCTGAAAACTTTGATAAATATCTCTATGTCCACGTACTGATTTGAGGGTAGGTACATGAATTTGATTGGACAAGAATGCCATAAATCAGATGGATGTCAAGGAAAACGGAGGAACAATTTATATGCATTTCATGCTTCATGTGCACTTTACGGTTAAAATTAATAAATTAGTTTTCCTAGAGAGGCCTGCTAGTTACTCAATTTGTCGACTGTAATGATATTTTCCATGATTGCAGGCCTGAATTTCTCTTGCAATTTAAGTACAGTGGCTTTTTTTTTTTTTACTTGATAAATGTACAGCTCTGCTTGTTAGTCACTGGGAGATAAGTTTGCAGCTAAAGGAAAGATGACAGTCTGGAGACAGCATGGGGAATTAGAACATGTAAAGCACATGTCAAAGATGATTTTTTCACTAAACACCTGGAATGCTATATTTAACCAACAATACAAAAAAAAAAAAATCAAACCAACATTTCCCAGTACGACTTGCAAAAGAAGTATTTTTGAAATATCAATACGTGAGCTAATCTGAATTATAGGGCTTCCTTGAAAATGGGTCACTGAGCAAAGGAGTTGACTTAGATATAGATGTTTGATTCTTTTTTTTTTTTAAGATTCTCCTGTAAGTGATACATTTTGGAAGGAAAAATCAAACAAACAAACAAACAAACAAACTGGGCCATTCCGCATAATTTGCCCCTAGGTCTTGAGCTGAGGGCTACAATTTGTTGTCTTTTGAAATGCGTGTTCATCTTTCACACTCTGTTTCCCCGGACCTCCCTTTCTTGGTCATGACTGTGTGAGGCCAGCGGGCTCCGTCAGAAGGAACGTGTGTCTCCAACTCTGCTGTGTTTGAAGCCTTAGAAAACGTTAAAGAGCATTGTATTGATAGTGAGCTTTGCAGTGTGGGAAGCCAGTGGGAACGCTCTTGACTGTGGCTTAATTTTTAAAGTAAAATCAGGTGTTCCTCTTTCCCTAATAGATTTGAATGATAAGAAAGTATTTTGAGAAATGTTTCTGAACTACAAATACAGCCTCTAATTGCCATTTTAAAATATTTTCTTCAGCCTGAACGTATCACACAAATTGTGGAAGTTGGGAATACATTCATATTGTGCCGGATTATGTATATCAGAGAAACAAACTAAAATGAAACATATCCCAAAAAATCCCCAAATCTGTTAAAAGATATATTTTTAGTACCTAGGAATGGTAGAAATTTAAGTTACAAAGAAGACTATGCTTTCTTTATTACTTGAAATGGTGTCTGCCTGTGTGAATATATTTATACACATATCTTAAGTATGTGCATGTACATGTGTATCTATTGAGAAAAAAAGATAAATACATAAGGTGCTGATGAAACTTGATGCTTGTGGTATAGACAGGAGTGCTCAGCCAGCACTTCATCTGCACCATCAAATTTCCAGCCCGCTTGTACTTGGATGGGGTCACATGACCGTTTACAGCCAATAAAACACTAGGAGTGATCTGAGTCACTTCCAGGTTGAAGCCCTGAAAGGCTCTCCTGCAAGATTCTCCAGTTTTCTTCTTCCTCTGCTTCTTGGTCCAGTTATTGCCACAAAACAACAGCGCCCCCATCAGCCTGCATCCATGCGTGACTGGGCAGAGCAAAGCTCCCTGTCAGTCTGTCTGTGACTGGTAGTTTAGGTGAAGCCATTGATATTTGCATTTTTTTTTTTTTTTTGTGGTGGTGGTTGCAACAAACTATTTCTGCTGACTTATGCAGTCCCTGAAGATACTTCAATAAGCTGCAAATATATAAAACCAAAGGCAAATTTAATGTAAGAAAACCATATACTTTAAGACGTAGCTAAAATTTTGAGGTCTTTTTAATCAATATACTATCCTTTCCCCAGACCCGTTTTAACTGATGTTTCCAATGCCCCCTTGTTTAAGAACGTCAATAATGTTTTCCTTATTCTCTTGGATCTCATTGCCACCATGGAAACTAGTGACCATTATCAGACCCTTTTAGACACTTTGTAGCATCTGCTTTCAGGAATATCAGGTCCTTCTGGCTTTTTTCATAATTTTTTTAGATAACTCTGAGTTTTTTTGTTTTTTGGGTTGGTTTGTTTGTTTGCTGCTAATTTCTGTTTGAAAGAAGCTGGACAGACCTTAGTCTTGCACTTTGCATTCAATGCTCCTGGTAAGCTCATTCTTATGTTCTTAGTGCCTGCCTTTGTGGGGTGACTCTCAAAAGTACATTCCTTGCTGCAACCTCTCACTTTGTTCTTCTCACTACTTACCTCTTTCTGTCTATTCTCTTCCTCCATGAGAAGACAGAGGGAAAGCCTAGAAAATTTAAATTTCCTTATTTCTATTTTTACAATGCAACAGATCATTGAAAAAAAATCCAATTTAGACATGAATGAAACAAAAACTAAAACCTGTCCCTCCCCCCTCACCGTGCCCCAGGGATAACCAACAGAAACGATTTAGATGACTTTTCAAGGTTCCTTCCAATGTCAAGATTCACAGTGTTGGGAGAAAGAGCAGAAAGGGAGAAAGGGAAGAAAAGCAAACATTGTTGACAGAGGATCTCATCAGTTAGCCAAGAATTTTCCCAAAGGTGTTCCAGGTCAGAGACACACACTTTTCAGCTGTCGTTGGTGGCTGGAAGAGATTTACTACTAGAGGGGTGTAAAAATGTTACTGCACCAGAAGGACACTGCTGTCTATCTTCTTTGCTTGGAGTTGTAATAAATTCGATGGGAAAATAGGCTTTCTAGGGATTAACAGTAGATGAACTTTGCCAGCTAGGGGGTTTTTTAAAGAAGAAATTAGCTCCTTCATGGTTTCACCTATATCATAAAGAAGCTAGCACATCCTAAAGGCTTCCTCTAAAGAAAAAAAGTGGTGTATGGGAAACTTGAAAGTCAAAATTAAAGGAAAAGGGCCCTGTAAACTGACCCAAGGAAATGTGAGAACTATGTAGATTGGCATGGGGGTGGGGCAGGGAGGGCAAATACCGCCTTCTTGCTGTCATAATCCTGTTTTGCTTCACTCTAAGGATAGACTAAGTGTATTCTGGCTAAATTTGGCTTCGAATAATTGCATGCTGCTGGCCTAATCTGCCCTGCTGCTGTGAGTGGTAGCGCTGGCCCTTTTTTTCTCTGTCTTAACCATGGAGTGGCCATTCGTTTGTTCTAGAAACGATTTCTTTGCCCCACCCCTGAGGGATTGATTTCTGTGTTGAGTGGGTGGTTCTGTCTCTCACATACTTCGAGTATGTGGGCATTTGTAAAGTTCTGTGTTATCTTCAGATTAAAAAAAAAAAAAAACCCACAGAACATCATCACTCAACGACTCCTATGTGATCCCAGGCATTTAGAACTTAGGACAGTTTCAAGACTTTAAGAGGAAAAAAAGTGAATTAAGTTTGTAACAAGGGCCTGTGCCTTAGAGATGAAAGGCAGGCTTAACTATGGAACCAGGTATACTAGAGGGCAACAGTTCTCCAACCCTTTGGGCTCGAGATCCCCTTATATTATTAAAGTTGTGCTTTTAACCCTTTTAAATTATTACACGTGTGTTTATGGGGATTTATAGCTATTGATACTTAGAAATTCAAACTGAGAACTTTGAAAATATTTATTAATTAAAAAACAATAAATCTATCACATGTTAAATGATACATTTTATGGAAAATAACTATATTTAACAAAACAAAAAAATATTGGTGACTAAAGTGAAATTGTTCTACATTCTTGCAAAGCTAATATTTATCTGAATAAAAGAATACTGGGTTCTTACATCTGCTTTTGCATTTAATCTGTTGAAAGATACTGTTTTGTTTGAAGTGTAGGATTAAAATTCAGCCTCACGTGGATAAATAGTTGGAACAGGAGAAGAATTTCAAAGGCTTTTTCAGATACTTGTAAATCTTCTTTGATACTATCCCAAAACTTGACAAGTGGTGATCTGTTTTTTTTATTGAAGTAGAGTTGATTTACAGCATTTCAGTGTTCAGCAAAGTGATTCAGTTAGACATGTATATATGTTCTTTTTCAGATTCTTTCCCATTATAGGTTATTACAAGCTATTGAATATAGTTCCCTGTGCTCTACAGTAGGACCTTGTTGTTTATCTACTTTATATGTAGTAGTGTGTATCTGTTAGTTCTAAACTCCTAATTTATCCCTCCCTCTCCCCTTTTTCCTTTGGTAATCATAAGTTTGTTTTCTATGTCTGTGAGTCTGTTTCTGTTTTGTAAATAAGTTTATTCGTATCTTTTTTTAGATTCCACGAATAAGTGACACAAGTGATATTTGTCTTTCTCTGACTTACTTCACTTAGGTAGGATCATCTCTGGGTCCATCCATGTTGCTGCAAATGGCATTATTTCATTCTATTTTATGGCTGAATGTTCCAGACAAGCGGTGATTCTTAAAGGCAACCTGTAATAAGATATCTGAAACTGTATCAGTAAGCTGTTCGTATTCTGTTATACTAAAAACCAATGATCATCTTTTACTTTGAATTTTTTTTACTCATGTATGATTTTGTAGCATTATATTTGGTCTTTTGGGAAATACTGGTTAATTGAATTATGCAGAGTCTAAATGTTAACAAATCTCATTTTAAAATATCAAAAAATAGCACTTCTTAATATCAGCATCGACGTCATCAGAAAGAAAGGATTTACGTATTAGGAGGCTGCCAAGCTCACAGTGGCAGACACCAGTTTTACAAAAATTCTGCTTTTGACTTGAAAGCTAGATTTCTATCATTGCCAACAAATACAACAAATAGCATCAGCTGTTTTCCTTGAAATGACAGTCTCGTTCCATTCATAACTTGAGAAAATGTCTGCCAAAAATCCAAGTCCAAAGAATGCTTTCAAGTAAAAATAGAAAAAAAAAATGTGTTTCGTTCACCTTGCAACTCAAATCACACAAGTACTTTTCCTCAGCAGGCATCACACTTCCGTAGGCAGCAGAAACAGAAAATTTAAGAGAAAAGATGTGTATTCAAGGGTTAAGATTTAATAAAATGAATCATTTTATTGCCTCATCTTAAGTGAAACTGGCTTTTTTTTTTAAAAAAAACTACAAGCGATGCTCTGGACATTCATACAAAAGCAGTCTTACCCACCGTTGCTCTTAGACCATCAGTGCAAATGTCAACAAAGTGAAAAAAGGAAACGCAGTGTCAGTATTCTTATCAAAATCGTCCTGGTCTTATGGATTCCACCTCCCCAAAAGGTACCCCCCAGATTACACCCTGACAACCACTGCGGTCGATAAGCACATAGTCACCATCCCCTTTACCTCGGCACCGGCTGCCCAGACACGGGGACCCCTTAAACCTACCGGGGCAATGAGGGCTTTGATTTGGCATAGGGTTTTCTAGACGAACATATGTGAACTGGACGTTCTGTCCAGTTGGCTTGAGGTCCCCAGTCTTTTCTTTCTTTTATATGTGACTTGAAACTTTGAATGTCACATTCATAGTTGGCTTGACTGCCCAAACCAAATGCTGTAAACTTTCCACACCAACTGGCCATAGCTACAATAGGTGTTTTCATTTTAGGGCTTGAAGAAAAGGCAGCTTGTGTTCTGGTCCTGATTCATGAATTCAGACCCATCCCTCAAGCTCACTTTCCATGTGTGAGAAAAACCTCTTCTGACATTTCTCCCATTTTCAGCTATTCCTCAGGACAAATCGTTAGTCTCTAAGGATGCTTGTCATCTGCCACAAAGTATCCGATTCAAACATTGCATCCTTCTCTCCTTTGTCAAGGTCTGCATTTTGTCTGTCAGGTTTTTTTTTTTTTTTTTTTTTCTTTTTTTCTCCACTTCTTTTCCTTCTGGAGCTGAAAACCAGTCAGTGAGAGGGTGACAGGTTCTGAAAGGTCATTTTTATATACAGAATTGTCTGTGCACTGTTTTCTTCAGCCTGGTGTGTTCTGTGTGTTTTAGTGAAGGAAGATAGGATAAAAGGGAGCGCCCCTGCTGGCCAGAGCTGTCTGAAAGTTTAATTTTCTTTACCACACAATTTCTCAGCTTTTTACATATAAATCCCCTGAATTGATAATACTTTGTGGCAGGAAAAAAAAAATTGTTCTATTCTGCACCTTTAAGTCTCCAGAAAGGGAAGCCACTTTATAGGTAAAACAGGCATCCTCTCCGCTGTCCCTTTTCTTTCTTGGGAAATGATTTTTAATGTACTTTATACAAGGTGCCATTCAGGCTAATTTTCTTTTTCCCAAAGGAAGAAGTGAAGTAAATAAGATTTGAAAATAATAATAATAATAACCAGGAGCATTGAGTGGGGTCCAGGGAATGTTACCAGCATCTTAACTGTCCAGAATGTTCAGTTTCACGTGTGATGCCGTGTTCTCTACGCAGTGAGCCTGACTCTATTTTCTGGGTCACCCTTGCCAGCGGAGATTGCTTTGTACCACAGCAGATGCAAGCATCCCGGCTCACTCTCTCTCCCCACACCCTTGCCGGCTTTGAGAGGTGGGCAAAATGTTGCTCCTTAAAGAACCAACCCTCTTAGAAACTTCTGTGTGTAACTCTTTTCGCCCGATGCACGCTCTGTGGGAGAAAGCCATTGTTTCACTTCTTTCTTTCGCTTTCCTGTCCTTTCGTGCTCGTATCAGTTTTCTCATGATTTAAAACAAATGCCCAGAAACCAAACAGTCAGGGCAGAACAATTGCAGGTCCAGCGTGCAGAGCAATCACTGCAATAACCCCAAGTTATTACAAACACACACAGACACACACCAAACCCTGTACTGTTGACTTTCTCAGAACCACAGGATCCATCAGAGGGGGCTTGCTTGCAGCTCTGCGGATAACGTGGTCAGGGCTGCCTTGCTGCAGACACTGGATTTTTGTTTTAAAACCTAGTTCTTGTTGAGTCTCTCTCTCTCCATCCCGCCCCTCCCTCTGGAAGAATAATTACAGGCTGCAGAGTGAAAAGCATTAGAACTGTTTACAAAACAGCTCATAAAGTTTAAAATAATAGGGGTGTGTGTGTTTGTGTAAAACACAATGTGTATGGCAGAGGGGAGGGGGGAGACAGGTACACCGTCTTTCTTCTTTCTTCGTTCACTGCCTCATGTCACCCTCCAGCATTTAAGGCGTGGAAGTGAGCGATGGAGTCCCGTTCCTTCTGCTTTGCAGTCCTCACCCTTAATTCATTGTGCTTATTTATCTGATGCCGGTTTATTGTTGAGGATCAAAAGACAGACCTTCAGGTGTGTGGGGGCAGAGTGGCTGCTGGAGCAGGCTGCTATCTAATTAACTTTAGGGCAGCCAAAATTCCCATACAGATGCTCCCTCATGACATCCAAGAGGTGGATTTTTTTTTTTAATGAGCCCCTTGCTATCTTTCAGACATCCAAGAGAAAAGCTTTCAGCAGGTTAGCATTCTAAAGTGGAAGGGGCAATTTCCCAACCCTTTCAAAAGTCTCCTCCCATGCAGATTTGCAAAGATTTTACAGCACTCCCCTCTAGATTTGATTTATTTATTTTTTTTAATGTGGAAGGGTCGCCTCTAACCTTCAGCCTCAGAGCCAATCAATCATTTTGCTTTGCAGGTTGAGATCTGCTGCAGCAAAGCCAAACCTCGGTGCTGGCGGCGCTGCACCAGGTCTGGACAGTAGTGGGGCTGGTGCTGACAGTCGGAGGAGGGCTCTGTCCCCTTAGGCGCCGACGCGCTGAGGACGTGGGCTGGACCTGAGGGACCAGCCTAGCCCAGAGGAAGCGTCCCTTCTCCTGGTGATTGATGGAGGACAGTTAGGAGCTTTTTAGAGGCTGGGAAAGGTTGCCCTCCCAGTCACTGACTATGAAGTCTTTGTCAGCAGAAAGAACTCTCCTGAGTAGTGAGTGACATCATGCAGATGACAAATGACAGCTTTGCGTTTCATTCTGCTTGATAAGTACTCAGTAGCCTACACAGGTGAGTCAGTGCTCCCCCAGCACGCCCCTCGTGCCAGCTGCTCCCCGTGCAGCCACTCCGCCGCACTGTGGTGTCACAGGCACTGTCAGTCACTCGTTTCGGGGGGGATGTTTAAAGTACCGTTAAAGTGTGAGCAGAGATGATACTCATATCGCTGTCTTTATAATTATGAAGTGAAGATATTATTGGAGTCATCTGTTAGCAGTTCTGGTTGCTGTTTCCTTGCTTCTCCCTTTTGAAGTACAGATTTTAAATTATATATATTTATATGCATAATTATACATATATATTTATGCTATTTCAAGAAAGTTATTTCAGACCAAAACTCTGTATCAAAATCCTTGACTGACGTTTCCTTTGTATTTTTTTTTTCTCCCCCTTCCAGGACCCCATCTGCAGATGTTCTGAATACCTCTGGGTATAGAAACTGATTATTCAACCAGGATACCCAATTCAAGGTACGGGCTCTCATTAGAAAGCTTTTCCATCTGAGCTCCGTGTTGGAAATTCTATTTTGGCAACGAATTTTGAAATCGGAAAAGTTGGAATGGGAATAAAGGACAAAAGTGAATTTGCAAAATAATCAAGCGCTTAAAAAAAAAAAAAAACACAAAAAAAGACCCAACGCCTGGGAGGGTTTGCTGCTGCTTCTGACTCACGGGCAGCCCTTCCTCTGCCAGGTTATGCGCCAGTTCTCACTGAGTGCTTGTAGCCCTTTCTCTGCAACTGTGTTTGGGGTTTGGATTTCATTTTAGTCTCTCCCTCTCCCTTTTCCTCTGACTGCCCAGACCTGCAGGAACCAGGAGACAGACATTTTGTCAGTTTTGCGACATTGGACCAAACACAATGAAGTATTCTTGCTGTGCTCTGGTTTTGGCTGTCCTGGGCACGGAACTGGTGGGGAGCCTCTGTTCAACTGTCAGGTCCCCGAGGTTCAGAGGACGGATACAGCAGGAGCGCAAAAACATCCGACCCAACATCATTCTTGTGCTCACCGATGATCAAGACGTGGAGCTGGGTGAGACGCTGGATTTTTCGCTTGTTAGTCTCTTTTGCTGAAAGAATTTGCTGACCTTCTGCCTTGTCAGTGTCAGCGAACATTTGGGGGTTTGGCAATTAATTGTAGAACTTTAACCAACAGCCAAGGTCATAAAAGGTACTTGTATTGGTTATAAGGCATTTGGTTTGTGTTTCAACATTACTTTTCTGGTCTTAAGTTTTTGTAGCAGTCTAGGGTGGGGGGCAGGAGACTAGGACGGAGGGCGGGAGTAAGCATGAGACTGTGGAGGTCAAGGATTTGGATTGTGCACCTTGGAAACGTGGTCAAGAAATTTTTTGAATAGGTGGGCAAAGCTGTTTGAAAGAGTACAGGACTGTGAGTGTAACTGGGCGATGCATATGAACATAGGTGGATACAAAAGAAACTTTTCAATTGTCATTGTTATTAAGGTGAATGGTTTATTCACAGCTTGGAATTGTCAGGGAGTTGAAAGTTAACAACATTCTGCATATCTTCAGGGAGTAATGCACCACCACCACCTTCGATAAGATGCTTTTCTGAAGAATTTGCTCACCTGGGTTAATTCTAGAGCACTTAGAAAGCCTGCCAAAGTTCGGTGTTTCCAGCTTAGCTTCGGTCTCACCTGGTGGGTTTCTCACCTTCGCACCTTCTCTATGGCTTTGCCTGTAAGCGTAGGGTCAGGTTCTTCTAGGGTCCCCCAGGACAGATAAAAAGCTTGCCTTTACAGATTGTTGCCACCACTCATTTCCATTCCTGGACCCAAATTCCTCCCTCTCAGGAACCACCCAGCTAGGCTTACCCATCACACTCAACTTGACCGTCTCTAGTATCTTTTAGATCCTTTGTGCCAGCAGAGCATGCTGGGCTTCCTTACAGAGCTCCTCTGGCCAAGGTTTTTGAGGCTAAAACCCTCCAGGCTGGAACCTGATCCTCAGGGAAGGGGACTTTGAGTTCCAGTTGGAAACCACACCACAGAATCCCGACAAAGTGAGCTCTTCAGGTTCAGCTGGAATCAAAGGCACTAAAAGCCAGCAGAGGTCATGATTGCTGAAGGCGATTTGCAGAGTCTGCTCTCTCTCTCTCTCTCATTTACTTTTGAAACAAGACTATGGATTTTCAGGCAACATGCCAAAAATGAAAAGTCTTGTAGGTATGACTTTGTATGTGGCTGGTGGCTGAAGTTTTCATTCACTTACAGAGCAAGTAAAATGAAGCGAACATCTTTGAAGTCACCTTTCTTAACATGTCTCAGATTCGTCCCTTTCAACGAAGTGGTTCTCTTCTCTCCCAGTTTTTCCCTAACTGGTTGGTCACCTGACCCACCTGTCCCCTCTGGTCCCCCCGCCCCCCACCTATTTGCTTTATGCAAGTATCTGATTAAGTCTCTTCTGCTTAAAACCTGCCATGGCTTTCCTTTGCCAAGAGGATTAAGCCCTCTCCTCTGCAGGCAGATGAGCCCTGGACCATCACCCCTTCTCCTGCATCTCTGTAAGTTTTCTTTCCTTTCCCCCTCTTCTGCTCTGTGCTTTGTGGAGACGCCTCCCACCTCCCTGAAGATGTCCGATGGTTTCATCTCCCATTCCTGTATTTTATGCCTTTGTACATCTCATCCCCTCTGCCTTTCCCCTCTTTCTCCACCCGGAAAAGCCCCACCTATTCTTCATGACCCAGTTCAGATGCCTTGCCCTTGGGGGTCTTCCTTCACCGAAACTGTCCTGCCCTCCAGCAGACGGATGGAACTTTCCTTTGCACCACCTTGGACCTGCCCCCAGTATGACACTTAATCCACCTGTCCGTTCCACTTGACCGAGAGCCACTAGAGGGCGGGGAGTGTTTTGTTTATGTTGCAGGTCCTGACTCAGACTGTCTGGGAATATAGCAGGTGCTAAGTAAACTGAGTAAAGTTGACAGGGACCCCATAAGGGCCTGAAAAAGCCAACACAATTCCCAGAAATAAATACAAGTCTCCATCATGATCTGCCTCTTCAACATATAGCCCTTGTCTTTAAAATA
The DNA here is from genome assembly GCF_009834535.1 of Camelus ferus. Classification (NCBI taxonomy): domain Eukaryota; kingdom Metazoa; phylum Chordata; class Mammalia; order Artiodactyla; family Camelidae; genus Camelus; species Camelus ferus. The sequence goes on from NC_045724.1 coordinate 15,253,636, forward strand.
AATTAAGGAATTGTTTGATAAATGTATTTTTAATAGAATTCAAAATTTCACCATTATCCTGCAGTTCTTTCATTCATTCAGTAAATATTTACCGAGCAATTACCAAATACTGACTTCTGCTGGAAGCACATGGATATGATGGTGAAGAGTCACAGACCAGGTTCCATCAGCTCAGCTCTTTCCTGAATATTTGCTTTGACTTCCTTCCTTGATTTTCCAGCCAGATACCATGCTAAACATTCTCTCACCTAATCTTCACAATCTTCACAATCTAGCTCCATGAAGTAGTTGTTATTTCTCTCTCCAGCTTATGCTTACGGCAGATGAGATGTAGAGAAGTCGAGCAGGTTGGGATGAGCTAGGAAATGGTGAACCCGGAACCTGGATTTCCACAGCTACACAGTTAGCCGTGACCCCATTCATCAGTCCTCTTTCAACAAATATTTGTTGAGACCTTCCTAAATGCAACCTGTAATTCCTAGGCTCTGAGAAAACAGAAGCATGAGATGGGTCTGATTATCCCGTGGGCAGAATAAGTTGATGGCGAACCACAGTGAGCCATGGGTTAAGAGTTTAGGGAAGACCTCTTTTCTCGGCAGAAAACTTACGTTCTTGGTAGTGGGTACTGTTCGAATGGAGACTTGCCTGGTTGATTGTAATGTTCTCATAATTCTTCCTGAAATTTACTGTTCTAGACTTTAGTTGGCTTTTGGTTTGGGGTTGGGGTTTTTTTTTTTATCATCTTAACCATTTTTGAGTGTACAGTTCAGTAGTGTTAAGTACATTCACATTATTGTGCAACCAGTCTCCAAAACTCTTCTCATCTTAATTAAAACTCAGTAGCTATTCAACATTAACGCCCCCTCTCCCCAGCCCTTGGCAACCACCATTCTACTTTCTGTCTCTATGAATTTGACTGCTCTGGGTACTTCATATAAGTGGAATCATACAATTTTTGTCTTTTTGTGACTGGCTTGTTTCAGTTCAGGTAGTGTCCTCCCTCACTGTTCATCTGTGTAACAGCATGTCTCAGGATGTCCTTCCTTTTGAAGGCTGCATAATATTCCATCGTGTGTATATCCACATTATATTATCCATACATCTGTTGATAGGCATTAATGTGGCTTCTGCTTTTCAATTATTGTGGGTACAGCTACTTCGAATATAGTAGCATTAACATAAGTATCTCTTTGAGGCTCTGCTTGCAATTATTTGGGGGTTTTTACCCAAACATGGAGTTGCTAGATCATCATACAATTCTATTTTTAATTTTTTGAGGAACTGTAATACTGTTTTCCATAGCAACTGCATTCCTACCAGCAGTGCATAAGAGTTTGGGCTGGTCGCGACCTCAATTTCTCCACATTCTTGCCAACATTTGTTATTTTCTGGTTTTCTGATAACAGCCAGCCTCATGGGTGTGTGATGGTATCTCATTGTGGTTTCGATATGGTTTGGGTTTGTTTTTTTTGTTGTTTTTTTTTGTTTTGTTTTGTTTTTTACTTACATGTAATTGTGTTTGCCAAATATTGAATAAATCTTTGCCTAAGCAAAGCTTCTGCACCTGTAATACTGCAGGCATTTTTGGCTTCTGTGCCTCCAGAAGGATATAACAGACCTAGGAAAGGCTTAGGAAAACCATTACAAAAATCGTAGTAGAATACATTTCCTTTTGGGTAAGAATAAAACAATTCTCTCTCTTTCTCTGGAAAGACAAAGGCTGAGAAGGATTGCAGTCCAAGTTTATAAAATCAAGCTGGGAAGGAATGCTCTTATTCTGTAGGGGGGGCCCCTCCCTCAACTTGGAGGACAAATAAAATAAACTTTTACTTCGTGAAGGGAGTAAGACACATAAGGAATTTATTAATAAAAGCACTAGAACCTTATGTGTGGATAACGCTTTGTCTTTTTCTAAAGACCATTTATTACAATTGCATTTTACTGTCACCCTACCCATCTTGGGTGGGTAGGACAAAGATCGTTATCCCAGGAGAAAACTTAATCTGTGCAAAGATTAAGTAATTTAACCAATGGTCCCCAGACTTCTGGATTTGTTTTTTTCACAACTTATGAAGTAGTTCAGATTGTGCCTCTACCTGTAAATAGGGCAGGTTCGTAGACTACATTAATGGGTGGGAGATTTACAGTGATTTTTAAGAGTTTAGGAAAACACAGACAGACATGATGAGCATGAAGTTTGGGCTGATGGTTACCTCTGGGGAAGGAGGGGGAACCAAGAACATCAGTGGTATCCACATTTCATTTTAAAACTTTAAAACTGTGTCTGAAGCAGCTGTGATCAAATGTTAAGCTTTGATAAAGCTAGGAGACACGTTCTTTATTCTGCTTTTCCCTGCATTTGAAATATTTTACAAATCAAAAAGAAGCAAATCAGAAATGCTTGTGGGACTCCCCTAACTAAGAGATTGGGCTCTAAATCTTTCCCAAACGGTCCCTTGGTGCCACTCTGAGAATCCAGGTATTGAGCTCATTAGACCACTGATCTGACTCAATTCTTAAATTCTTAGGAAATGGCTCTGGTGCTAACCTCTCAGTGACGCTGACCCCATGCCTCTCTTAGAAGTAGAATTAAGAAACCTTCAATACATGGAAATACTTCATTTAAAGCAGAAGCCACAGACAGCATCCACAGTCCAGAATGAGCCCACAGTGGCATTTTGCTTGACCAGCACACGTTTTCAAATCAACATTTTAAAAATCAGGTGATTTGACATGAAAAGAAATAAAAATCCAGATTCTGACTTTTCTTGAAATTTCAGAAGAATGAGGGCTTACCTTCCCGTGAGGCAGCCATCAGTTAAATGCTTAAAGGGTGTCAAAGCTCCCCTGTTAGGTGGGACATGGCCTTCCCACGCCATCACGGCCCTCACCACTCTCCACTGCTCCCCAAAGCTTAGGCCAAGGGGCAGCTGCCATCTGCACCATGCCCACGCTGCTGTTTTTCTAACAGTCAGGGGAAAGCTCTCTCTCCCCACATCTCTATCAAATGTGGAAAACTAGAAAGACAGAAGCCCTGTGATTTTTTCTTATACTTGGCTGTCTTCACTTGCCTACCTTCTCTGTCTAGCCCTCGAGGCGTTTTTTTCCTTCCATTCCCGAAAAACTAGTCTCCACTTTTAATGGCCTTTAGCTCTTAAGGGGAAAAAAATAATGAGTCCTCGTGACCTGGAAACATTCCAGACAGATTTATTATCTGCTTCTCGGTTCCCTCTTCCCCCAGCTTGTTTTCCTTCCTCTGGTTTTAGCTGAAACATATGGGCTTTTTTTTCCTACCAATGCCATCATTTGGGTAGAATAAGGTGTATGTTTGATCATGTTATTTTTTTCCTGGCACTTTCGGAATTAAAATATTCAGTAGACCAATAAAGCCATTTTTAATATGGGAAACGTCACTGTTTAGGGCTCCATACTTAACTATTGGTATAAGAAAACAGCAGAGATGTGTGTAGCCCAGGGCATTTATATGTTTAAAGCACAGATCTTACCTTATCGTAAAACAATGGCATCCAGAAACAGCCTGCATGTCTAATAAGAGCTGTGTTTGCTTGTTGCTGTCACTTACCAAACCATGAATTGCTGCAATTCACACAGAGTGTGTCTCTCTATGAAGCCAGGTGTGTGTGAATCCCACATACCTGGGACTTCCTTAAGGGATGCTGATGACAAAGTGTATTACTGAATTTCTGGTTTTGTGAGTTTTTCCGTACATGATAAACAGCCTCGATGAAAATTCTAATGTTTGATAGTGCAAAATATTGAATAATCAATTGCTAAGGTATTTGAATCAGGAAAGACAAATCTTTGTCGTCAAGTTTGACATGTATGTGACATAATCTAAGCTCTCTGTGATTTTGGTACAGTCGTTCCGATTAGTGGGACATTTTCTCCCCCTTGTCCTTTTTCACACATGTGATTCGGAAATAAATGAGTTGAAGTGTGTAGAATGATTTAAATTCCTGGCTTTTGGTAACCTATCACATCCTCCCTCCAAGGACTGTTCCTGGAGCCTTGATTTTTAACTCCACCAAAATTGCACACCTGGCAGACCTTGCAGAATCCCCGAAGAGGGCCACTTCTCCCCTCCTAGTCACCACTGACCTAGCTGCCTCCTGGTCCACAGCCGACTGCTGTCGTAGCATCTCCTGCAGGAGCAATGGCAGATGTCCCCTGTCCCAACCTGGAACTCTGGCACTGGGACAGCTTTTCTTGGCAGCCCTGTGACTCAGCTGTGGCCTGGACCTTCCTTGTCCTCATGCCAGCCCAGTCAGCAGTGCCCCCAGGCCAGCTACTGGACTTAATTACAGTCACTTCACAGCATCCTTATCAGGCTGGCCCCTCAAAGGACAATTTTAAATGATAATGAAGTCAGGCTTTTTGCTTAAGTGGGATGTGGGGAACAGCGTGCGATGGGTGGAGGGGAACTGATGTCTTTTGGCCAGCATCAACATTTTAAGTCTTGAAGCGTAGACGAGGTAGTTGACCTCTGTCTTAGTCCGTGACGACGGCTATTAAAAAAATACCATAGACAGGTGGCTTAGTGGCTTAGAAACAACAGACATTTGTTTCTCACAGTTCTGGACACTGAAAAGTACACGATCAAGGCTCCAGCAGATTCGGTGTCTGGTGAGGACCCGCTTTGTGGTTCATGGACAGCTGCCTTCCTGCTGTGTGCTCACATGGCTGAAGGTGTGAGGGAGCTTGTTGGGGCTCCTTTTTCAAGGGCACTCACCCCATTCCTGAGGGCCCCACCCTCAGTACCTAATCACCTCCCAGAGCCCCCCCACCCCAACATAGCACCTCAGGTGTTAGGTTTAAGCCTGCGAGTCTTGGGGAGACAAAAACATTCGGTCTGTGGCAACCTCTGTATTCTTATCATAGTTTTTGGAATTCAGATGTGATTGCAGAGAGGAAGATGGGAAAGGCCAGAGTCAATTAAACGTGTCGGGGCTGAGGTGGCCACCAGGTGAAATCACAGCTCGGGCCACTAGCTCCTCAACAACCCCGGGAACTAGTCCAGGGCGCCAGTGTTAGCTCCACGTTACAGCAGAGAAACACACACCAGAAGAGGGCAAACGACTTGTTCAAGCTCATCTATGACAAAACCCCAGAGGTGTCCCCACAAGGTCGAGTCCAGGGCTCGCTCCTTCCTCACTCTCATCCTTCTCAGCCCTGCCTCATGACTCTTGTGAATCTTCAGCCTTAAGCTTCATACCATCCCTAGGAAATGACTGTTCTGATAACTGAGAACCAGCACAACTGGCATTTTATTGTTTTATTTTTTTAAACTGAAGTATAGTTGATTTACAGTGTTGTGTTAGTTTCTGGTGCACAGCATAGTGACTCAGTTATATATATATATATTTCATATTCTTTTCTATTATAGGTTATTACAAGATATTGAATACAGTTCCCTGTGCTTTACCGTAGGACCTTGTTGTTTATCTACTTTACGTATAATAGTTAGTATCTGCAAATCCCAAACTCCCAATTTATCCTTCCCCCTCCCTTTCCCCCCCGATAACCATAAGTTTGTTTTCTGTGTCTGTGAGCTTGTTTCTTTTTTTGTAAATAAGTTCATTTGCATCATTTTTTTAGGTTCTACATATAAGTGACATCGGATGGTACTTATCTTTCTCTGTCTGACTTACTTCACTTAGAATGATCATCTCCAGGTCCATCTACATTGCGACAATTTGCATTGTAGACACCAAAGGCCTAAAACCCAGAGAGGGGAGGAATTTCAGATGAACACTGAGCCCTTCCAACCATAGGACAGGACATTGTCCCATGCCCTACTCCCAATAGCTGTAAATACATAATTGTGAGTTTTATTTATGCAAAATAGCTTTTGATAGAATTTCCTGATGAACCATCAATGGTGCTGCCCAGTCACCCACACCTGGGCCCGAGCTACTGAAATCACTTCAGCTCTTAAACAGGCTTTAGTGTCTGTTAGCATCTCCCCTAAGAGGCCAGATGAAGTGAAATACGAGAATGGAGAATGAGACAGATCTTAGCTATGAGCAGACATCATTTCTGTATCTCAGTCTTGAGAACATCCATGTCACAGCCAGTCCTCAGCCGAGACGGAGCTTAAGAGCGTGGACTCTGGAGCAGACTGCCTGCATTTGCATCTGGGCTCCGCTGCTTAGGGTCTCTGTGTCTCTGGGCACAGTGCCTCACCCTTCTGCACCTCAGTTTTATCATCCGTGGTATGGGGATAATAAATAATAGCACCCACTATGAAAGGTTATTGACAGGATTAAATGGGTTGCACGTGTGGAACACTGAGAAGTGGGAACAAGTATAAAATCAGTGAGATTAAATATGAGTCAATATTTTCTCTTCCTGTCTGCCTGTCTTACAGCCTTCGAAGCGATCTGAGCCACTTCGCTCACTTAAAGTGAGGCACCCACTAAAGTGTCTTCCCTGCCTCTGTGTCGGGTCTCGAATACTTTCCCAGGAGCGGTCCACGGACAGGCAGTGTCGGCAGCATCAGGGAGCTTGCTAGAGGTGCAAATTCTCAGGTCCCTCCCGGGTCTTACTTAATCAGCAGCTCAGCGCGGGCCCTCGAGTCTAGGATTTAAAATGCTCTCCAGGTAATTTTTAAAGTTGGGGAAGCATTGCCTCAGAATCTTCTCTTTACTGAGAAACTTCAAGCCAGACACCCACGTTGAGGAATCCCGCCAGTGGAGCGGCCAGGGTCATAGTACCTGCAGGGACCAAATGTCTCCATTGTTCCCTTTGGCCTGGGGACTGGTTGGAAGCAGAGCATTTGTGGGGATTGTTTAGTTCCTCAACACAACCAGCTCGGTTAATTCAGAAACCAGTGATACTTTGAGAGGAGAGTCGCGGCTGGGGCAATTCCAGAGATTATGCCTTGAGCACAGTTTTCATCCTCAGTTTTTATATTATTTGACCTTAGCTCAGATTTCCACCTACCACTCCGTGTTGCATTCCAAATGAGTCTGTCAACTGGAGGTTGCAGCTTTGTGATTCGGGACCTTGGAGGATGGCTTCCAGCTACTTTTTTTTTTAATTTGAATCCAATGAGGCTTATAAGGAAACTCTAAGAGGTCATTCGTTGAAATGAAGAGACTGATAAGCAACAAAAATTGGTCAACAGTGTTTGCTGAGTTTTCCGCAAATTCAAGCCATTACCGTAAGCAATCACTGCAGGTCTCTAAAGAGGAGCGAGGAGTAAGTGAATGGAAGTCCGCGCCTGCTTCGGTCTCCCTCCCCACGCTTGTGTCTCCATCCATCTGTTTGTCTCCAGGATCTTTCCCCCTGGATGACCAACCAACACAAATATGAAACACATTTCTACAGTGCGCTTCTCTGATCTTCTACAGGGCATGTTTGTTTTTAGTTAATTCTTGAGCAACAGTGAAACCATTGCTTTTCCAGTTTTCTTCTCTTGCTGAAAATTGTGAGGTGTTAGTCAGCGCTCAGCCTTCTGATGGATCCCTGCCTCTCTTGGGTCTGATCAAGAGTCAGTCCACCTTAGAGGCACAATCCAGGGGGAGGGTATAGCTCAAGTGGAAGAGCGCATGCTTAGCATGCACAAGGTCCTGGGTTCGATCCCCAGTACCTCCTCTAAAACAATAAAACCTAATTACCTCCCCCCTACCAAAAAATAATAATAATAATTATAAATAGATAAGTAGAGGCACAGTCTGGTTCAAGTTCTTATCATGTGTTGGGTTCAGCGCCCCACTGGCTGTACCACTGACAGGCCAGTCTGTTCTCCCCTTCATGCACATACCCCCATTGCCACAGCTACATCTCTCAAAGACCTTTTTTCTAATCATGTCCTTCATGCCTTTGACAAAGCCAGATTTAACATATGTCTATTCTGTTAAATCCACATATCTCTGCCCAGCCTCCAAGCCGTGTGCTAACTCTGCCTCCCGTTTCATCCAGAGAAGGCTTCATATTCATTTTCATTCCAGAAACCCACGTGCCGTTTTCATCACTCCACTTACTTCTTCCCACCTCCGGGGCACCGCAAGCACCAACCTCCCTGTGCCACCAACGCTGCACTTGGCCCTTCCCATGTTTTTCTTCCTCCTTTCCTTCCATTGGTCCTCGTCTCCGGTGGTAGAGCTCTTACTAAACATTGCCTCCGGTCCCCCCTGTCCTTGTCTGTGCTGTTACTGCTGTAGCCACACTCACGGGGACCTTGCTCTGCAAACATCCCCAAGCGATTTTCCTTTGTAAATTCTTGTCTAGAGAGTTTACTTCTGAAGGTCAGAGGCAGCAGGGAATTTTCCATTTCTTTTGTTAAGGCTGCACCTGGAGGGATCAGCCGGGAGAGCTGAGGTGGATAGAATGCTTGGCACGAAGTGGGCGCATGCCACGTGGTGATCACTGACTACAAAAAGGTTTCTCGATTCTCTGAAGACGAACAGAGGAGGAAAAAGCAGTTTGGGAAGCCTCCTAACTGAAGCATATTTAGGGAACTCTAATGAGACCCGATTAGAAACCATCTTTTCTGTTTCACGTTTCATGTGAACGGTGAAAACTCAGGCTAACCGTGGCCTTTTGGACGGTTGCAGGCCTCTCTTCTGCTCTGAATACTGGCCTGGTTTGCATGACGATTTCCTTTCTTGCTGGAAAACTACACTTTCCCCCTTTCTTTGGAAGAAGCAGGACCAGTTGGAAATGTGAAGCTGCAGGATTCAAATGCGGTGGACTTGGCTGGAGCAGCTCGCAGTGCGTTTCTTGACAAGTCCTGAAAAGACCATTGAATTCTGGTGCCTGAGCTTTTTTTTTTCCCCCTGCAGTATTTGGATGCGTTTCAGCTGAAGTGTTTGGCTGGATAGGGTAATCGAAATGGATTTTTTTTTCTTCCTCAGCAATCTTAGGTACAGTTTCATCCTTTACAGTTCAAATGGAATATTTTGCTACTATGCAAATACTTTTGAGTGCAACGGAATCGTGACTCCTTCACCAGCAAACAACCTATCTTTTAACCTTACATGCAAACAGGTAGAAAACATAAACTGAGAGTGCTCTCTGGACAGAAAAACTGGCAGGTATTTGGTGAGTTTGCTAGGGGGTATCAAGTTACGCTGAAAATCTTTTTTTTTATTATTGTTATTAAATACAGGCATTTTGGAAGGACTTTTACTTAATTGGAAAAATTTTCCCCTCTTTAATTTCACATGATGAAAAACCTATCTAGTCATCTCTGCGGTGTCGGTAGCAGTGCGCGTGTGTGGTGGGCTAGGGGTTTTGATGCTCTGTTTTGATGCTCTCTGATCATCTTCAAAGGGCTGCTGGCCTTTGAATCTGCTCCATAGCTAAAATTCTAGCTTTAATTATCAGATTAGCCTGCATTTTTTTCCCCTCTGTGATTAAGGAAGGGAGAAGCTGAAATGTGTTTATTATTCTGCAATATACTTGAGATGGTAGGATCCCCAATGTTGCATTTTGTTCTGGAAACAAGAGCCGGTCAAATTACAGACTTCTTCAAGCCAAGGGCGGAAAGTGAATAAGTCGGGGGAACAGAGTCATTGAGCGACATGACAGACGCGGGGGTCCGTGTGGTGCTCCCCGCTAAACAGTGCTGGCATCGTGCCTTTCAGGGTCCCTGCAAGTCATGAACAAAACGAGAAAGATTATGGAGCGTGGTGGGGCCACCTTCACCAACGCCTTCGTGACGACGCCCATGTGCTGCCCCTCCCGCTCCTCCATGCTCACCGGGAAGTACGTCCACAACCACAACGTCTACACCAACAACGAGAACTGCTCGTCCCCCTCGTGGCAGGCGGTGCACGAGCCGCGGACCTTTGCTGTCTATCTTAACAGCACTGGCTACAGAACAGGTAAAGGGGACCTTTCCAACCCGTGAGCCTCTGGGAATGCATCTCAGACCCAGGAAAGTGCACTGCATCATGAAATACATGAATTTCCAGTAAGTCCTTCATTGGAAAGAGTCTAGGCTTTGCTCTCCCAGTATCTCCCCATCCTTTGCTTTCCAATGTACCAGTGAGCGATCCCTTAGAGAAGAGTCAGAATGACTCTCAGTGGACATGTTAGGAAAGTGTTGCCCCCATCAGAGCACCCAGCAGTTGGAATTTTCCAGGAGAACCTACAACAGAAGAGTTTTCATCCCGTTAACCTGTGATAACACCTCAACCTCCCAAATCTCGGGGCATCACCGCACAGCTTGGGGCTTGTCCTAGCTGTTGGCAAATGCTGGCTGATCGCGTCGATGAGAAACCAGCAAGTGCTCTGAAACTGCTTAGCACCTACCCCAGGATCAGCGACACAATAGATTATCATAAATAACTGAATGGATAAACCAGTGAGGTGCACCTTATTAACTCATCCATTTACTTACTCGTAACTGATAGGATTTGGAATTTCTGTAGCTTGAATGGGGGTTACTCTTAGGTCTCACGTGTGTGCCTCCATCTTCCTGGAAACGGGGGGCATATCCCAGCAGCTGCAGCTGCTATTTTTGTTTAGCCCACACAGAAGAGGGTCTGAGCTACTCGGTCCTTTGAAAATTGGGGACCTCCTTCAATAGAGGTCTTGGACATCATGCCAGTTTTTCTAAGAAAGAAGCAAAGCTCCTTCCTGTGAGGTCGTGCCCAACGCAACGTTTAGATGTTCTCCTTGGGTTTTCTGAGCATTTCTTCATGAAAGAAAACAGAGATATTGTTAGAGGGGCTGTAATGAAAAAATCATTTTTTCAGAACCCCATAGACTTGCTCATGAGAATTAAGCGGCATCATGCATGCTTGCTGAAAACGGTTTTCAGGTCTAAAGAGTCTCTATTCTGAAGATTTAAATGGGGAGGATTTCAGATTAATGTATTCTCTCAGATCTCTTTAAACATGAAATTAAACTTTCCCACTCGACTCAGGAAATATGTGGCCATTTGCCTCTTTGCAGAGCACCCTGTGGGCACGTCATACTTGATATTTATGGATGAAAATATCGATTGTGAATGTGACAGCACTGTCATTCACACGCTCTCCACTTAAGGGAAACTCCTCCTGTGAAATTCAAGGGTGTCTGCTTATGCTTAGGGGAGGATCTAGGTTACTCAAAATGCCTTATCCTGAGTGTGTTTTCTCATAGAAGTGATTTAGATTTATAGCAACTTTCATCTGAGAGCTCTAAAGCAATTTGCAAACCTGTCAAACATCCCTGTAGGATTCCTACACAGCAAGTGTACTTGGCTCCATTTTATAACTGAGCTGGGGGTTTCAAATATTGTGTGACCAGCTCAGAAGCAAAATCAGAAATGGTCCCCTGATGCCTGGCTCCTGATTCTGACCACCAAATTGTGTTTTGTTCATAAGAAGCATTGTGTGAAGTCAGTGACTTTCAACTTGCAGGCTCCCTATAATGTAGCCCCTAGTAGCAGACAGAGACAGACAGAGAGAGTTGGAACATAGTTAGAACTCTCACCGTATGCAGACCAACGTGGACGGTGTCCGTCGTAGGAAATAGAGATGTGGGTGACCCGGAGAACCTGCCGGGACCTAGAGCTGTCAATGAGGACTTGCTAATTTGTTTCAGGGCTAAATCAAGAAAAGGGAAAAAGAAGATAATAAATTCTGGAGAATTAGGGAAGAGCAAGCAATGTGGCCAGAGCTGACCAAGTTCTGTCGTGTACTTGAAATTTGCTAAGAGGCTAGACTTGGATGTTCTCGCCACAGGGGAAAAAAATGGAAACTGGGAAAGGTGGGAGGTGATGGACATGCTGATGGGCTTGGCAGTGGTTAATATTTCACAGTGTTTACGTATCACAGGCCATAAGCCTTAGCATTTTTGATTGTCAGTTAGACCTCAGTAAAGCTGGGTGGTCGGGGAGAAAGGGAGAGAAGTGGGGGTTAATATTTGATGCTTACCGACTCTGTACCAGGGTCTTTAGCAAAGTTTTCTCACCTAATTCTTCCTGCAATCTGGAAAGGATTTGCCCGTGTTACTAGTGAAGAAACAGAAACTCAGGAGAGCTGATTGTCCAAGGTCACAAGCTAGTCAGCGGCAGAAGGAACCCAGCACAGCTGACTCCAACGTCTTTCCTCTTTCCCATTGTCTTATTTCTTTACATATCTTTCTGTCATGCCTCATTCCAAAGTGCCTGACGGAGACACAGAAAACATAATAGGGTACAGAGCCATAAGGACCCTGTCAATGGAAACCAAGAGCAGGGCTAGTTAAAATAAGGCAGAGGTTAGTGTACAAGTTGCAGGCACACCATGGAGTTGTAGGGAAAGGCTGCCTAGCTGGAGCTCAGCTTCCAAATGGCAAAAGCCAAAAAGGAGCCACCATCCATTACAAAGTTCATGGGGTCACCAAGATAAAAACAAACCAGTTGCTTCTAAGAAGCGCAGTGTATTCTGGGACTTGCCCCAATTATACTGTGCTGATTCCACCCTGCAGTGGATTACAACAGCTTGAATAAAACTCCGAGATAATTCAGTTCAGTTCCCTTATTTTCAGATGAACAAACTTAGACCCACAAGATAAAGGTGCCTTGTTGAAGTGACACATCTGATGCTCTGATAAGAGTGGGCATCAGGACCTAGGTCTTCAGGGGTTTTTGCAGGAGGCTACCCCAACCCCATGGCGCAGGTCTAGGATGAACCTGCAGACTCTCAGGCTTCCCTGGTAACAACTGTCCATCCTTCGGTGCAGCCCAGTGGGGCTGCTTTTGTCAGTTGTCTTCTTCAGGGAGAGGAGATTTGCTCCTGGAAACAAAGTCAGATTCTGAAGCCAACCTTCTTCCCAGGGGTCTAGACACTTAGGTAATAATGGAATTTATAGTGAGTCATCCTATAAAGTAAAAGGAATTCTTTCAGGGAAATGGGATTTTTCCAAACACTTAGCTAGGAAGAGAAAACGGATGATATGCACTTAGGAAAATAAATTTTGATGTGCCTGTTAGTTAATCAGAAAAATTAAAAGCTAGAAGTCTAAACTGCCAGCGATAATGAGTTATACAATTTAAATTCATCTTTGATGGGAAAATATTGACATGCCTCAGACAATTAGGAAGTAAAGATGTCACTGTGACAATAATTATCGATCCAACCAGGGACAGAGACCCATTTGAAAATCCACAAATAAGCACATCAGGCTGACGGACATCTTAGGAAATTCAGAGAATTAGTGAGCAGTGATTAAACCAGCATCATTATTTATGAGCCGCTAAACTAGTGGGAAAAAAGCCAATATATAAAGATTTTATTGTTTTCCCAATAATGAATACATTATTTGCAGTATTTAGCTGGGACCTAAGGAAAACAATGACGGAAAGTGAACTATGTATTATACATAAATATCCACCTAGAGAAAAGCACAAAGCTGCAATCAGTTTTATGAAGAACAACTCAGAGAAGACAAATTACTAAGAGGCTTATTTTGGGAGGCGTCCAGAATACATGGATTTAAATGAACTAAATTGATCCAATATTGTATTTACCATCATATGACATGATTTTTCTTTTTCAGAACTGAGGCATATTTTTGGGGCTGGCTATAACGTAAATTTTTCTGACGTTACTCATGGAAAATATGACTCTACAGCCACTTGAGTGTTTAAGAAGGGAAACTACAGTAACGTGTCTGTTGCATTTTTATGTTTTAAGTGAAGTGAGAACAGTCTATCATAAAGAGAAGTATTCTGCCTATATGCTCAAAAATTGTTTTAGTTTAAATTTCTGTGAGGGTGTATATATATATATATATAGACATGAATGTAAAACCTGGCATTCATTTTAAGGTAAGAGTGATAATCCATGTTTGAGAGTTGACATCGAGTGTTAGTATAAAACCCTGAACCAAAGATAAACAACAAGGTCCTACTGTACAGCACAGGAAACTGTATTCAATACTTTGTAATAGCCTCTAATTGAAAAATAATATACAAAGGAATATATATATGTATGAATGAATCACTAAGCTGTACACCAGAAATTAACACAACATTGTAAACTGACTATACTTCAATAAAAAAGAAGACAAAAAGGGAAAAAAAAAAAAGAGAGAGAGATTCCGAGTTGGAAACAAGAAAATAAATATATTAAAAACAAACAAACAAACAAACAAACAAACAAAAACACCTGAACCAAGACAGAAGAGAACTGGAGTCATGACCTCACTCTGCCTTGAACTTGTTTTGAGAACGTGCCCAGGCCAGGTTTCTAACCTATGTAAGGCAGAGATAGGACCAGACTGATTCCTCAGTTCTCTTTCCTGTCCAAAATTATACTATCATTTTATTACAATCACTGTAATTACATTGATTCATTTAAAAATGGTAGTGTTCAAAGTGTAATCATAACACAGAATATATAAAACCACGTGTGGATTAAATTGTAGTCATACTAATTCTGCTTCCTACCACTGGGGTGGAAGGGCCAATATTTATTATTACCTGCAATAAAATGTTTTGCAGAGAATTCTTTTCGTAGCAAAACAAAGTAGACAAATTAATCAGTTTTCTAATTGGTCTTTTTGCATTACAAAATGTATGTTACTTACAGCAGGTGTATTTATGTATTCTCTAATACAGGATTTTTTTCATTGTAACCTTTTTTTATTGAAGTATAGTGAGTTTGCAGTGTTGTGTCACTTCCTGGTGCACAGCATAATGTTTTAGTCATACATATGCTTACATATATTCCTTTTCATATTCTTTTTCATTATAGGCTATTACAAGATTTTGAATATAGTTCCCTGTGCTCTACAGTATAAACTTGTTTATCCATCTTACATATAGTAGTTAGTGTCTGCAAATCTCAAACTCCCAATTTATGCCTTCCCACTAATATGGGATGTTTTTTAATGTCGAGTTCACTTACAGTAAGACAAACACATATTCTGATTTTTATGAATTGTGATATTATCGATTTTTGCTGAGTACACAAACATGAGGGATAGCATGCCGTAGGATGCCGTTTACTGAGCCACAGTGTGCTTGGAACTATGCCAGACATGGGTCTATGAAGAGATACGAAGTAACACCCCTGTCTTCCCTCCTAGACTTACAACCCAGTGGGAGAAACCAGACTCATGCGTCCAAGGTGACAGAAGAGTAAATCATAATTTTAACTTGGTTCAAAATTATGTACATTTTAGTTACTACCAGTGAATTCCTGCGACCCCAAATCTAAGAATTACGTGGAGTAAAAGCTCAATAAGTATGTCATTTGTTACTTTAAATGAGATACGACTTCTCTACAGCGTCAGGAATCTTTTGTAGTTTCTCTTTGCCGACCTAAAAATAAATGCCTTTGCCTCAAATGGTTCAAGGAAATTTTTCTAAGTATTATGTAACAGGTAATCCTGGACAGAAGCGGCGTGGCCTAAAGTCAACAATCACTATAATCAGGTCTTTCTGACCTTTCTCCCTGTCACCCAGCCCCCCTCCCACCTTCTTAAACAGCTGTGAAGGGAAGTGTTTAATGGCTCCCAGAGAAAAGAAGGACATGGAAGGAGGGGTGGATGGTGTGTGAGGGATATGTTCAGACAGTGGTTAGGTTGACTTGCCAATGCCAAAGGATAGAAAAACTTCAAGCCACACGTAATATAAAGGCAATATGGGCAAGAAAAGGAAATTCACCTTAGGGAGCGGGAAAGAGATCCAGTACATCTGGAGGGAAATAATTAGAAGCCCAGATAATCAACTGCAGGGCGCTACCAGGAAGCGTGATGTTGAAAGAGGCCAGGGGTGATTACAAATAAGCCCCGGCGTTAGGAAGCAACGAGAAAGGCTGAGTAACACAACGCTGACAGCGCTGGGGTGCTGCCTCATGACGCACGGGGTCCTGGTCGCTCTTGGAACCAGTGTGATGGGTGAGGGCACATCTGGAATACTCAGTACATTTTTTACACCCCATTAACACAAAGACACCGAAAACCTGGAGGGAGTTCTGAAGCAAATAACACGGACTATTAAGAGACTTGAAGGAATGGTTTATAAGGGGAGGATTAAGGGAAAGGGCAATAGCCATGGCAATGGGTAGAAAACAGTGCTAAATAATCTAAGGAGTGAAACAATGAGGGAAGGGCAGGAATGACTTGGTGTGGCTTCCCTGGGAGGAAAAAGCCCAGAGAACACAACTCAGGAAAGAAATCCGGAAACTAATTAAGCAGGAAATGTCAGCCAGTGGGGAGAGAAGTTGTTCAGACTGGGGAAGAGAAATACGTAACCTCTTAAGAAAGGTTTTCAGATGCACAAGTGCAGAACTCAAGAGCAGGATTTCCTTGCCCTGCAGAACGATACAGTGTTTCAAATCAGAAGGCAGAATTGAAAGGCTGTTGATAATGGTGATGCTAACCGTAATGTAAGCTCGCCAAGTACTGTTTTCAGCGATTTCCATATATATTATTTTAATCCTCATGACAATCCTACCAGGGTTATTATTACCATCTTCGTGGTTTCACAGAAGGGGAATTGGAGGCACAGAGAGGTTAAGTAACTCGCCTCTGGATGGATAGCTAGCCAAGAACAGAACCAGAATTTGAACTCAGGCAGGCTGGCTCCAGGTTTTATATTCCAAACCACTGTGATCCTTCACTTCTTTGAAAATAGAAAAAGAGAAAAGGGGGGGAAAAAAAACCCTGGGGATGAGGAGCTGGCCAGGGGGAGGAGCTGGGCTGGAGGTTAGGAAGTGGAAGGCTCCGGGAACCAGTCCCGTGCTGAGGTCGTGTTGGTGGGGTGTGGCCTTGGTCTGCTGCCTGTGACTCCCAAGTCGTGTGGCCTTTTGTTGAAAAAGAAACCCATCTTGTGGTGCTGTGTGAAAAGACGGTTGGTCTCTGAAGATAAAACCCCTCACTAGAAGAATTTCTACTGCTTGCGGTCAGTTCAGAGGGAAATTCTGAGTCACATCTGACATAAGACCGTCTGATATTTTGTCCCACTCCAGCCCATCTGCTGGTGGCGGGGAGGGGATCCTGGCCAAATCCTCAAGCAGTGGGTGTTTGCTAAGTGACCACTTGATTGATTCACTCATTTGCAGATACAATATATAAACATTCATCCAACAAATAAACTGAAATTGCTGTGCTTCTCAGACTTGAGTCAACTCTTCAGAGAAGCTCAGTCTGGTGAGGGGGATGCACTTCAGCAACTCGGACACTCTGCTCTCTGAAAATATTTAGACCAAATCAGCCTGTAAAAGATTAGAACTTAAAGGAAAACACAAAATTTAAAAAATCTAGAACTTGAATCCGCAGACCACTGGCGGCTCATGAATCCCAGGTCAAGATGGGGTTCAGAAGAGAAGGATTTTGTCCAGACACAAGCTATCCAACTAAATGGGATTCTGCAGACCAGGAGGGCCCATCCAAGGTTGGGAGAAGGTGAAGTGACCGGAGCTGGTCTTCAGGAAGGTGGCAGTGAGAATGGAAAGACCCTGGGTCTGGACAGGAAAGCTGGTCAGGAGACTGAGCACATGTGAGGGGTGTCGAGTCATCAGAAAGGGAGGGACGGGTTCCAGAGCGCTTACCCCAGTGGAAGCTCCAGGCCATGGTCACCGCTCAGCAAGGGGACCCAAAGGGCAGGTAAGGCAGGGAGATTGGCACACCTGGTGCCACTCTGAGAACTGAAGGCTACCTGAGGAGAGAAGTAAATTTGGAGGGGAAAATTATTCATTCCATTCTGAATGATTGCATTAAGGAGCAAGGAGAAACCTCCAGATGGAGACGCCCTACAGCCAGTTGTAGATCAGAGATGAGAGCAGGCTGAGGTATCCCACGAAGACACAGAAATGATGCGCATTGACTATGCTGGAGATTCAGAAGCGTGTGCTTTAAGAGCAGTCCCGATAAAGTGCCGGGGTTCTGGGAGCTGTTTTCATCATCTCAAGCCAGTCATCCAAGGACTGTCTTTCTTCATGTATATGAGTGGAGGCATCTGTAAAATCTGCTTAATGAAGCCGGAAAGTGGTTTTGACGTGGAAGGCATCTGGCTGGCCACAGGATGTGGCGTCTCCCTAAAACAGAAGATTGAAACCCTTTTAAAAAATCAGAAAAATTAAAACTTGCATGCACATGGGTATGCTTGTATAGTTATAGGTGTGTATAAATATATGATAAATTCACACACATGTACGTACACATATACACGTACCTACATATATGTATATAAAATAAAGTTCTCCTCGTCCTTCCTACTTGAAGGAAAGGCTATGAATTTGGCTAATGGGGTGACCAGACATTTAGGTTTACCCCAAATGGTGACTGTTCTCAGGATATAATTATAGAGACCCCAAAGAGCACCCTCTTTCTCTCTCCAAATTGTGCCAACAATTTACTGCTAACCTTCTGATGGTTATTAGGTAATTGATTGGACTTCAAGGTCTAACCCATTTTATTCCTGAAATCCCAACCTCCCTTACTTTCCCCTCCACCCCCCTCCTATGTCATCTTTGGTGGAGGACAGATTTGTAGTTTCTGTCTTTAAAAGGATCAGTAAGCTCTGTTGCCCAGTGGCCCTTCTTGGATGTGACCATGCCAAAGCTACAGATGTGAAGTCCTTCCCATGGGCTCGTCAATGAGCAGTGCAGTTTCGTGGCACGTATATGTCTATTACACACCATTCTATGAAAATTAGTCATCTGGGTTGTAACTCTACGTTGTCAGAATTTTTGATTTTCAGTAATAAACGTGCATCTGTAAAATACACATAATGCAGACACCGATGACACAAAATACGTGACATAAAAACCCCAACCCCTTCCCATCAAAACGTATTTTACTACAGTTCCTCAGCTGGGAAAATTTGTACTCTCCTGATAAGCAAACACAAAGATAAGCTTTTCAATAGTGTCTTTTTAATAATTCACAGCTCTCAAACAGTAGGTTAGAAAACTTACTTTATCACAAAGGCTGAACTTTCAGTATTCCAAATCTCACCTTGGCTACTTCTCCGATTGTTACATCAATTTAACAAAAAGATATATTCTGCTTTTATCCCAGCTGAACCACAAAAAATACATCCCGGGAAAACTCTCCCACATATCATGATCATTATGGTGATTTTACTGAACTGTGATCCATGTACTTGGGTGCGACTTTTATTTATTCAGAAGGGAAATATGTATGTTACCTTGCCAAATTTGTATGTTACCTTTGGCATCCAGTGTGACCTGGGTTAACTTTAGTTTCATTGTCCTTTTTTCAAGTCATAATTTCATATTGATGCATTTAGTTGTGATTAATCATTTCATCTGAGAAAATAATCCTGTCTTGCCCATTGCAGCCTTTTTTGGAAAATACCTCAACGAATATAATGGCAGCTACATCCCTCCTGGGTGGCGAGAGTGGCTTGGATTAATCAAGAATTCTCGTTTCTATAATTACACTGTTTGTCGCAATGGCATCAAAGAAAAGCATGGATTTGATTATGCAAAGGTAATTTTCAGGCACTTTTACACTGCATCAATTTACTTTGCGCGTAATGGGGAAAAGCCATTTTCAGCGTGTTAGCCTGTCCGCAAGATTGGCTTTCTATGTTCTCACAGTATTAGAATGAGAAATTGTAAGGTAATTTTAAACTCTGGGCAAGAAAAAGACTCTCAAAGAACACTGACTTTGAATAGTGATTTTTTTCCCCCTTCATTAGGATGAAAGGCAATCAGCCTTCGGTGAAAAGTATTATCAAGAAAATCATAGATGTCTCCACTCTGTCTTGTGATAATTTTTGGTTTTTCCTCCCTCTCAAGGACTTGTCCACGTAATCAAATGTTCATCTTGTACTGTTTTGCTTTTCAATGGGGTGAAAGTGTATTTTGTCTGTGCCTTCAGATTTAGATACAGGAGAAAGAGCAGATAAGTGCAATGATCAGAAGTTGGGAAACCGCATTCTTTGTTTTCAGGCTTGTCTGACCAGGCTTTGATATTAACAAGGGCACCTGCCCGATGGCTGCTAGAGTCTGCAGACAAAAGTCTGCAAGGCTGTCAGTCCTAGGATTTCTAAATCAGTTCGTAGAAACTGAAATCAACAAGCCCCGTGGTTCAATCCTAGGATTTCCAAATCAGCTTGTAGGAAATGAAATGGACAGGCATCTCTGACAAATGGACCCTAGATTTTTAGTCTTTTTAAAGTTCATGCAGGTTTTGTGATTGCCAGCTTAAAATAAAACTATTTCCAGATTGCGGGAGTGGCAGGGAAAGTATCTTTGAATTTTGCCCCTGTTAATTAGCCTAAAGTATATCCTCTTTCCTCTAGCCATATCCATCTCTTCCTCATTTACCTAAAAGAAGCTGAGAATCTGCTCTATCTAGCACAGATCACTATGAAAAGCCACTGGTAGGAATCAGAAAGAGGGGGACTTGATTTAATTTGGGCACATTGCTGTCTTTATGCTTGGCCTGGTTTGAGCACAAGGGACTTGGGAGGAGGATAAGGTTAAAGTCTTGTTCTTTCATACTCTTCAGAAAACAATGAATGCAAATGAATTCACAAACATCGCTAATAGGTTTCCAAAACTCATCAAAGTTGAGAGCTGGCAGGGACCTTGGAGGCAGATTTGAGCAGTGTCCTACAAAGTGCACTAATTGTCACTGCTCTCATTTTTTCATCTGTGGGGATGCTTGTCATGCTCCTGGTTCAAGCTATTAACCTTTCTTTCCCTGTTGTCCTAAGGAGAGGAAAGTAATCAAGGTTCCCTCCAAAGAGTAAATCAGTGTAACTTGCCCATTATCACAGCTGATTAAGTGTCAAAGACAACTGTGTCGAAAAGAATCCAAATCTTTTTTTAGGAAGGAAAGGAGTGAAACAGACACTCCCATGGAAGGAGGTGATAGCCTGTGGACTTGTCCCAACAATGACATGTGACACAGATTGCGTTCCTCGGGTGCTGCTTTTGCAGCTGTGCGGGTCTTTGAATAGACATGTGATTAGTCATGCCTAGAAGCCTCTGACTTTTGCTTATTGCTGGGGTGCTTTCTGAATAAACTCTAGACGGGAGCTCCAGGCCAGTGATACACACTTCCAGGAAGCAGGTGTTTTAATTTAAGTTTTCATCTTTTCTTTCTTTTTTATTCCATTTCTTCCCTCCCCATTAGAGTCTTGCATCAGCCCCTCGGACTGCAGGTTAAGTCATTTTGTTAGCAAGTCAGGCTTTAATCCCAGCAGCTGGATCATTTTAGCTGTGCAATTAACAGAGCATCATCTGCAGGAAATCAACTGCTCCCCATATTCAGCGTTTCAAATAAATTAACTGATAAAATGTGCCCGCTTTTCACTGTGCACCCAGATTTTGACCACCACTTTCATTAGTAATCCTCACAGGTGACTTTTTAATTTAAAGAAAAGCTCTTTCCTTTTGTTTGCACATTTATGCATGTGTGTGTGTGTGCTTATGTATTCTGCAACTGTGAATTTGTAGTGGGCGTGGGTGTTTCCTGCCCTTGAAGTAATTAAATTTTTTGGTCAACGAATTACATCAGCAAAACCTGAGAATGAAATATGTATCCGGTGTTTCATGTACTCCAGCATTTGTATTGCCAGATCTGATCATTATCTTGGGTAAATAGGACTGGATTTTTTTTTTCCTAATTGCTAAGTTGTACATTACTTTAAAAAAAAAAAAAAGTGCATGTTACCAAGCTAGCAACCCTGGAAAGTTACTGGCCAGTGATTTTCGGATTACAGAAGAGGCTTTGCTGCTTTGGAAAGTGCAGTTTCCCTTCCTCCTTAAGATCTTACCTCCCCATTCAGTGAGTTGCTTCTGAGGGAAAGCAGTATTCAGATATGATCTGATGAATGTCACCTTTTGTAATTTTTGTTTTGTGTCAAATGTATGTTTCAGGACTACTTCACAGACTTAATCACTAACGAGAGCATTAATTACTTCAAAATGTCTAAGAGAATGTATCCCCATAGGCCCGTGATGATGGTGATCAGCCACGCGGCGCCCCACGGCCCCGAGGACTCAGCCCCACAGTTTTCAAAACTGTACCCCAATGCTTCCCAACACATGTGAGTAACACCTCAGCTCTGGGACCTGCTGAACGTGGCCCCTTCCTGTGCTGTGCACCTCGCTCCTCCTTTTCACCCTTTCCTTTCCCCCTGCATCTCCACGAGGCAGGAACACCGGCTTCTGCCCGGAGACTGTAGAACCAAGGGCTTTGTGTAGGTGGTCTGATTAGGAATCACATTTCTATCATTTGTAGGCGGCTAAATGAAAAGAGAAGCACACTGGGGAGTGGGGGTGATTTTTATCAAGGGTTTCCTTCTGTTGTCTTAAGTAATATGCATGAACATGATCTAATAATAATAATGGTCAAATGGTATGGTTTTGATAGCAGCAGAGTGGCGACCCTGGTCTGGTTTTAGAAACGTGGGTTAATTTCCAGGGCACGCGCTGCCGCAGATGTGCAATTGGAGTTGCTGCAGAAGGCAGCTGGGGAGGGCTGGCCTGAGAGGCCTTTGCAGGTCACGGCTTTAAAATAACCTGATGTTTCTTTTTGAGAGGCAGGAGCCTGGGGGAGGAAGGGGTGGGGAGGCACAGAGGAGAGGGCTCATGGCACATGGGGGCGAGACAGGGCAGAGCGCTATTTTACCCCAGTCACTCTCACTAGCCTAGGGTGGAAAGGTCTGGATCTTAGGCAGCAAAGGACGTGCTTTTGTTTTGTACTCCATCGTCACACTTTCTTCCCCACTGCAGTAATACACAGTCTTCCACACAGAGCAGCTGGCTGTGTCCGCTGAAAATTTGACCGGCGGAGGAGTAGGGAACAGGGAATTGATGTGTTTCCTTCATCACTAAACCTGCACAATTCATTCTTAGTCTGTGCTTAAACATCATCCTTTTCATCCACACTGATTTTCTAGCTATGATCCCAGAGAGAAAAAAATTTGAAAGACTAAATACACTTCCTTATGAAAAGAGATAAGTAACTAGTTGCTGGCTACATATCCCTGGAAAACTCCCTCTATACTTATTTCTTATCTTATTATAAGTAATAAACTGATGGCTCCTGGTCACTGGTGTTTAGATCCTCTCTATCCTATCAAGTGACTGAGAAAGAACGAAGGACAGGAACTAACAATACTTAAGAAGCCAGGATGGAGCATGCCTGGGAATTTGGGGGATGGGTGTGTTTTAATGCATAAAATACTGTCAACAAATAAAGGAGGTTGCCCCAGCACCTGGGAGTATGGCCTAGATGAGCCATTGTGTTTTGGAACCAACCCCATGCATGGGTATACAAGCCTCTGAAAATCAACTTGAGTGTAACCGTGCAGCTGAATTCCTGAATGAAGCCCATGAGTGGCCAGTGGCTCTCCACTACAGATCCCTGACACGTTTAGTGACCAGCTGGTTCAGTGTGAGAAAAAAGTCTTTGCAGTCTTCTTCTGTACCCTAGGACCCACCTTTCTTTTTTCTTTTGAGTCAGAAATCACCTCATGTATCTTCCCTTGTTGCATTAGCAGAATCCCAGCCTAAGGTGACTTTCTACAACCGTAAACCTCACCAGTGTTTTCCTGAGTTTGAGGAGTAGAGATTGACAAAATGAGGGGTTTTATGACTTGTTAGAAGTCAGCCTGCCTTTGAAGCTTCAGGACAAGGTCCTGAGCCTCCAGGAAAATATGCCATTAAGAGGTTCTGACACCTCAGCGGCATGCACAGACAGCAACGCCAGGTGAGGGGGATCTGTAGAGTTCTTAGGGCCTCAGTGATAGCTTAAAAAAAAAAAGCATCTCTGATTCCAGCAATTAAAAATTCTGTTTAGTTCCATAAATATTGGTGAGTATGACCTGTGACATTATACAGCACAGCAGGGATGTAGGCATGAGGAAGACAATTGCTAGCCCTGAAGAAGCAATGACCTAGGACAGAGGTTGGCACATGGGGGCCAATCCTGGCTTGCCACCAGTTTTTATCAATAAAGTTTTATAGAAACACAGTCACGTGCATTCATTTAGGTATTGTCTGTGGCTGCTGTCGCAATACAGCTGCGCAGCTGGGCAGTTGTGGCCGAGACCTCAAGGCCTGCCGTGTCTGAACCATTTACCGTGTAACCCTTTACAGAATAAGTTTGTCCTGGGCCCCTGCTCTGGGCGGGGAGACAGGCAGTTGTCCAGACAGCCTCGTCAGCAGTGGGCCCAGAAGTAGGGATCAGGGCTGGGACGCCAGGGGCCATGGGAGTCTGGAGGAAGAAGCAGGCACGTCTTTTGGAGGAACCAGCAAAACTTCAGAATCCAGGAGGCATTCAAAGTGAGTCTCAAAGGACAGGCAGAATTTCTGCAGGTGACCCTCAGAATTTGCAGTGATGATTTCAGGAATAGACTGTGGCGTGGAAAAGTGCTCACCATGTAAGTGACGCCATCTGTCTTGTGACCTGGGAAGTGGGGAGAGCGATGAGGGATAAAGCTAGAAGGAGCAACTCAGAATATTGAGGATTTGCGTGAATTTGTACATAACCATAAGCGGAGAGTCACTGGGGGGGCACTTAGTAAAGGCAGAGTGACATCCCACGTGACTCGGTCATTTTCACATGCCGTCGTTGGCGTCACTCCTTTCTGGTTCAGATGAACCACCCGCGTGCCTTCCTAGCGAGTCCGTAAAGCGGAATCTGCACGCGGCAGTGGAAAGTGCTCAGGGCTCGGGGGCGAGCAAGTGTTGGGTTCCTAGCTCAGCTGTCCTCCCTGAGCTCGCGGGCAGTTTCTTTAACCTCTCAGAACCTCCACTGTCTTGCCTGTAAAATGGGGGTAACACCAGCACCTGGACATGGTGTCATGAATAACAGTTATGAGCGGCCCCACCTCGGGCCAGGACACAGAAGCCACTGCCTAGATGATAATTTTCATTGATCCTTTCAATTAAGACGAACCCTGTATGACTGTTCTTTCTGGATTTGCTCTTTGTTGACCTCCAAAACTTGCCATTTCATTTGGTTCAACTTAACATGCAGGGGAAGCAGCTAGAGAAAGGACGAGTTGATACTTGTCTGTCGTGAGTTGACAAGGCTCTTGACGAGCTAAGACCCGCGTTGTGACGAGGCCCGCACACCTGGCTATTCAAAAACACAGACAAGAGCGGCACCCACCCGGGCAGGGTTATCTTTTCCAGGTGCAGAATGTGCTACGGGCAAGCGCCGGTCTGCAGAACACCCTTAGCCACAGAAAATGAACATTCCCGCAGTGGGCTGAGCGATTCAGCTTCTGTCCGTGGCTAAGCCCAGGGCTTGGGTGCACCTAGAATGAGGAGACCTGCTGTGTCTCCCGCGACCTTAGAAGCCTTGAATTCTGGGCATCTTTGCTGCAAAGGGCCAGACAGAGACCATGTGCATCTCTTGTCATTAGGAGGGCCTTCCCAGGTTCACAGTTCAGTCCACAGACAAAAGGAGTGGGACAAACTGAAGGCAAGCTTTGCACTGTGGTGCTCAGGGCTCCTGAATGGCTGGCTGCCCGAGCAGGAGCATTAGGGAGGCACTCAAGCAAAGGGATGTGAGCAGTTAAGTACTTTGCAGAGATGTTTGGCAGGCCGTGTGGAAACACAGCAAGAAGCTGTAGACTCTCCCCTGGCCGGGGGATGCAACGCTTTCCTTGAGGTCACCTTCCTTGGTGGTCAAGCATTATCCGGATGCCTTTCATCCACCTGGGGTTAGAGGGGTCTGACCCGCTCAGCCTGGAGCCAGTGGATCATGTTTCCACAGTGTTTGCCATTCCCGACAAAGGAAGGAAGCCGGTCCAGTACCGGCTTGTTGGCTTTACAAACTGAGGCTAGAGGTTACGCCAACCAGCGAAGGATGAGAATGGATTACCAACCACTCGGGAGGGGCGGGAGGCAAAGTGGCTCAGCCACTCATGGCTTCTGAGAAATCGAAGGGGCCTCCTTCATGACAACACAGATCATCATCCTTGTCACAGAGCCCTTCCCTCTGGCAGGGACCCTACTGCACTTCCCAGTAAATCATCTCCCTGGGGTCCTCATTGTAACGCTAGATCCTCATCCTTGCTGGGCATCACTTCTCCCTGCTGGCCTGGGTGAAGTGAGAATGTACACCTGTGAGCAAAACACACACACACACACACACACACACACACACACACACACACAGGTTTAAGGGAAATCTAAAATCTCAATAAAACAATCCACATCTGCTAACTCGCAGGCATTGTTCTGAAAGTGGAGTCTTGAGATAAGCATAGCCCGTCAAAGGGAAACCTCAGTGCAAGCCTCAGAACAAAGTTTTGGAAACACCTTTGTTACCTAAAGTTGGAAAGAAATTTCTTGCCTTAAAAGGAATTTGCCCATTCTCACTTCATTGCTTCCACAAATGCATAAAAGGAAATGCTTTCAGAGATGAGAGGATTTTAAATTCTTCATAAACATCTCTGACTTGGGCAGAATTAATCGCTCCCTTTCCTGCGTTTCCACGTTGTTCTTCTGTCTGTCATTTACTGCACAGCCCATTGCACCGGATGTTTGCCCAGATCTCTGAAGTCAAAATGCACAACTCTAGGGGGCAGTGTTCACACTGAAGACCACGTCAGTGGTGCCCTGCTGGTATGCAAAGTGGCACTTTCCTGAAGGCAGGACGCGGTGTTGCATCCTTACCTCCTTGTGTTTGGTGAGCACGGCTCCCACGGCCTTGGTCCTACAGTCCATTTTTGTTCAGCAAATGAATAAATATGTTCCTCCACCAACTGGGTGACATTAAAACCTCTTTTAAAATAGTATGAAAATAGTTGAACAATCGATTTTATGAATTAAAAGGGCACCTCAAGATAGTATAATTCCATAAATTTTTAGATTAAAAAATGAATATCCAAAGTTTATGTAAAAAAAAAAAAGGCCCAGTGGCTTTGCCCAGGTCACCTAAGTATATAGTCCTGGACCCAGGTGATCCTCCAGCCACCCCAGTACTGCTCAGTACCCATCACAGTCACAATTAACATTGCATGTCTTCCCTGTGAATGTATTTGCACAATTCTCACTGGCGTTTGCAGCATCATTGGAAGACTCTTTAAATTAGTTTTCTGATACACTTTTTTATTTTTAAGTGTTACGATAAACCTATAGTCAAGAGCATTTGGTACTATCCTGAATGTGTTCAAATGAACTCGGGGGTGTGGGGGTGGGGAATAGCTCCACAAAGTCAATTAAATTAAATAAGTTTAATTTTAGTGAAAGCTGAGATGGTGTGGCTTGGGAGATTAAGTATAGAATTTCCAATTTAATGCTTTGAGCGTGTGTGTCTTAAATCTGTACAACTAGCTTATTCTGGGAGTTGAGATCTGTTTCTCAGTGAGTGATGGTCCTGCTACCAATAAGGGTCTTAGGAGTTAGGGGTTTGGGGGAGGGCACAGCTCAGTGGTGGAGTATGTGCTTAGTTTATACAAGGTCCTGGGTTCAATCCCCAGTACCTCCATTACAAAATAAGTAATTACCTACCCCCCACCCCATGTAATAAAGTTTAAAAAAAGAAGTTTTTTCAAAAAACAAAAAAAGAGGGGTTTTGTTGCTGTATGAGACTAAATAACAAATGAAGAAAACACATGTTCAAATATATAAAAAGCTTGAAATACACTTATTTTCTCCAAGGTGACAGCAGAGGCCACCAGCGGTAAAAATGAACTGCTAAGTTCCTTGCATTTCCCCAAGTATGGATTTAATATACAACACATGCATTTCTTGAAACTTTTTCTGTGCTAGTAAGAATTATTCTCCTAAAAGATCCACCCATCAAAATGCAAGGTGACATGCTTGATTTTCAGAATTCTTGTTCCCGTTCTGTCAGTAAGCAATACTAGCAAGAAGGCCAAAGCCTAGGGTGAGTTCGCATCAAGGCCAAGGTGGCCCTTGTGGCTGCAGAGGTCTGAGGGGTCAGAGAGATGCCGTGCTGAGCCATAAATCTAAGCAAACAATGACTAGAGAAGAGCTACCTGCAGGGAGGCCCTGCCGGGGCAAGTGCAGGTTTTCAAGTCTTGGAATAATCTGTTGAGGGTCAAGGTGTGTTCCTGAGAGGGTAAGGTCTGGTGTGCGCGGTTCTGGGCAAAACACGGATCTGAACAGACAACAGAAAGTCTTACCAGGCCAGGCACGTGTGACTGGAACTCTGACACGGATTTTGGGTTTTTGAGGTTTTTGGTTTTGTTTCTAAGAAAGCAACAGAAACTCAAAAATGACAATTTGGTCCTTTGTTCTCTCCATTTGAAAGCAAAGAGCCAGCGTTGTTTACCTTTTTGCTGATGCCTCCGGTGTGCCTGGAAGGGTCAGACTTGATCCTGGATTTGCAACAAATGTAGCCCCTCGGCAGCTGGTGGGGGGCATCTGAGTGGGAAGCAGAAGCCGCTAATATTTTAAATCAGGAGGAAGGCTAAGCCTTCCAGGACTTTATTTTCAGAGAAAGAAATGTATGTATCTGTTCTCCTCCTGCTGACTGGGATTTTGAGGTGCTTGTTGGGGACGGTGGTCCAGGGTGACATCATGGAAGGAGCAGGGGTGCAGCACCTTTTCTGAGCCCCCTGTGTGCACTTTACCTTCTCACTTGTAAAGCGGGGAGGAGGCGCCCTGCCTGCTCCTCGGGGCTGCGCAGCCAGCACATGGGAGCTCCCTGGCCACCCGTCGGTGCAGGTGTGATGTGGTCCCAGCATTTGTCCTCTGGAGTCACTAGAATCCCTTTGGGGCCTCACAAGAACTCTTTGAAGTTGTTGTTCCCATTATGGAGACGAGGAAACAGAGGCTGAGAAGCAAACAAGTGGCTCCAGATCACACAGCCCAGTAAGGAGGCTAGGATGACAATGCAGGTCTGATTCTGAAACATTCTAGAACAATCGGATATGCAGTTTTGCACAGTTTCCTAAACAGCTACCTGCTTCTTTGTGGCTCGTGTTCCAGCTGACAGCTCTGAGTCCTGTTTGAATCATTGTAAGTCAATTCTGAGTTAGGGAAGCAAGCTTTAATTATCGCTGGGGGACAGAAGGCTGCATCTTCCAGGAATTTGGCAGAGCCCAGCAGGAGGCAACTACAGGTCTTCAGCAAAAGATCACTTTTCAACAAGGTTGTCAATCCCAGCGACCCCCAACCTTCCACCTGCAGGTCCCTGAACAGCTGCTGTTCTGGGGGCCGCAGTGGCAGCCTGTCTTCCTTTAAAAGGCAAGTGCTCCCCCCCTCCTCACCCCCTGCTGAGATCCCACCTGGGGTTTCATCCCCAGAGCTGGGAGGTCATCTCCTACATCTAGAAATTAAGAAAAAAAAAAAGGGGGGGTGGGGAAAGGACAGCTTTGACAACAGACACGAGCTCTCCCTTTTAATATAAGCCAGATTTAACAGATGTCATTCTGTAAAGCCGGGAGTCCAATTTGAGGCTCGTAACTCACAGCATCCTTCCAAACTCTTCCTTGAAGCGAGGGGCAGCCCCGCCGAGCACTTCAAGGTAACTGGTGGAAGAGGTGATTTGCCCACTGTGAGCCTGTGTCTTGATTCCCTGTTGTCATTTTTATTTGTGTTGAGATTTTTGTGGTTTAAAAAGTCAACTAGATTTATTTTAAAATTAAGGCAAACCAACATCAAAGGCAGTAAGAAGAGGCTGGTTAGGTACCTTTTAATAGCCGTGTTCTTTTTCAGGGCACGTATCCGTAAATGGTGAGGGACCTTTCGTGACCAACTGGCTATATTTCTCCGACCTCAGACTCCCCCCATGGGTGAAAATCCATTTCTGCTGGGATTTAGAAGCCCCCTCCTCCACCTCCTCCTCAGCCTCTTAATCTAATCCTGTTTGTAACGCGACATGCTGCGTGAAGAATGAGAAACACAGGCTTAAATCCTTTGCTGCCACCCAAGCTCCTGAGATACAAGCGTCTGATCTGGACCGTGGTTCACTTTTAGATACAAAGAAAGCTTTCAGGCCAAAAATGAGACCATTTGGTTCAGGAGTCGTTTACTTGGTAAGCAGAAGAAAGTTAATGTTGGAAGTTTCTCTGAAAAAGAATGGCAGGTGACACCTGAAAGTTTGTTAGTTAGTTAATGCCACAGGATTTTTTTCAAGCCAGATCCTTATATAGAATATATTTGTTTATTGGCTCATGTAGGCAACACAGGTGCCTCCCCTGTTCTGGGCACTTTAAAGTGACAGATAAGGAAGGCAGGCAGGCAGACAGGAAAGAAGGAGATATGGATATATAGAGATAGAGTTGTTGTTTCTCAAGACAGCTTTTTATGAGAGGTTCTTCTTACCCCACTTACAGGTGAGCAAATTGGACTACGCATGCTTTTCCCACTAGACAAATCTGTCTCTTTAAAGGGGACTTGCACTTCTGAGCATATCTTGTACACTTTCAGGGACAGTGTCTCCTGTGCTCAGTGCTACACTGGCATCTGTGCTGTGGTACTTCTGCTAGTTAATCAGCATCCATACAGATCATCAGGGTAACTCTTGGCACCCAGATGGCCAATATGAAGCAGCATTTTCCCACTATCAGAAGGGAAGTTCTGCACATCCACTGGCAGAAGAAAATGTGTGGTAATAGGTGGCATTTATACAGCCCTGTGTTCATGGGAACACCCCTGTGTACAGTCATGCATCTCAAAGACCCCAGGTTTCCCCCATGGGAAATTCACCCCACAGTGGGACCAGAGGAACACGTGGTCACGGCTCCTGGACTCACCAGGCTCACAGCGACTGATGGTTTCTCTAGTTTCTTGGTGTAAATGATGCCACGGGGTCGCCCTCAGTCATCCTTATCCACAGTCTCTCACTGATAGAATCCTCCCCAGAGCAGAGACTGGCAACCAAATTTCTCAGTCAACAGTGCCTGATGCTTGTTCCGTGAGACGGGCTGTTTGCCACGTTGTGGTTCCTAGGAAGAGCAGTCTCAGATGCAGGAACCCCTCGCTTTACTGCCCTTTCATTGTGTTAAAGCAAGTGGACTTGGAACCAAGTCCTGGTTCTACCACCTGCTAACTTTGTTAATCTGAGCAAGTTATTTAACTTCACTAAGCCTCAGTTTTCTCAGCTGTAAGATGGGAATGATAAATCGATTTCCCAGAAGAACTGAGAGAAGTAAATGAGTAGATTTGTGGAAAACACTTAGCATGACACAAAATGATACCTGACATATGGTGACTACTTGCTCGAGTTTTTTAATACTAAACAACTTCCATATGCTTACCGGCTAAGAAGGTGGTTCAGGTACATTACAGTCTGGTGGAGAGGTCAAATGAAAAACAAGCAGTGTCAGAGTGAGAACTGTTCTGGCATAGGCCTGTCCTTTGGGAGTATGATCTGGCAGCATCTAATGGTCAAGGGAGTTGGGTAAGACTTCAAAGAGAAGGTGACACATTTTGTGGGTCCCCAAAGGAGAGTGTGGACACCACCTGGATCCCTGCAGTAGAATATGGGCTTGAGCCACCTGTCCTACAATAGCACTCACCTCCCTGGAGTTAACAGAAATGATGGCCTGCACTTATATTGATCTGTCTGTAATGAATAGCTTTATTGGTAAGCATGTGTCTTGTGCAGAAGTAGACTTGGTTATAATGCCAGCAAATCCAGTTTTATTACTGGTATCTATATGCAAAGTTAGGGATGTGAAAAAGTCATAGAAGCTAGATACATAAGTAATCAATAAAATACCCTAGTAAACTCAAGAGGAAAAAATGTGTTGAAATTCTGA
This sequence comes from Camelus ferus, assembly GCF_009834535.1. Taxonomy (NCBI): domain Eukaryota; kingdom Metazoa; phylum Chordata; class Mammalia; order Artiodactyla; family Camelidae; genus Camelus; species Camelus ferus. The sequence goes on from NC_045724.1 coordinate 15,285,260, forward strand.
TTCGTCATTATTCCACATAACATATTTGTGATTATATTTAATAGCCTAATTAGCAATAAAATTTTATGAGTTAACATCGCTGTGGGAACATTCCCTTCTACATTACTGAGTTTTATCTGTACATCTGTAACATTACCACAATCAGCTTGATGTGTTTTTACACACTTTACTCAGTGAACCTAAATGAATTTGCACTAATTAGATTTTTAGCTGCCAGTCTTGGTTTCCTAAGTTTGAATCCATATACCTTCAGAGGACTTGTGCTGTTTGAGGTGGTGACAACTTCAGATCTCTTCATAAACACAGAAAGATGTGTGGGAGAAAAAAATTCTTTAGCAATGTCTGCATTATCTTTCCTAAATGGTTATTTCACAGGCTTTAACTCGAGCTATTTCTCTAAATGACTAAACAACATATATAGTAAGACTCCTTTCTGGATATTTTCAGAACTCCTAGTTATAACTATGCACCAAATATGGATAAACACTGGATTATGCAGTACACGGGACCCATGCTGCCCATCCACATGGAATTTACAAATGTTCTGCATCGCAAACGGCTTCAGACTTTGATGTCAGTGGATGATTCTGTGGAAAGGGTAAGCATGTGAACTTGCCTCAGTGATAGGTCTTGGTCCAGCTCACCTTGTATAGACCCATCCTGGCCAATCCTATTTCCTGTTGTTGTTGTTTTCTTCATTTTAAGAGAGAGAGAATGTGTGTGTGTTCAGTGAATTTGTCATCCCTCCCTTATCTTGTCCACTACCTTTCCTAGTACCTCTCCAGGCTTGATTCTTGTGGAGCCAATAGCAAGGAGGAAATAAGAATCAAGATATCATTAATTAAGGGCCATAGCCACAAATACCATCAGGAGTTAAACAAATAATGTAAATAACTAAAATAGATCCAGCATAAGGCAATAGGGAATCGTGGGGATTGGGGTGAACTTGAAACTAAGTGCCCCCATCTAAAGCAGGGAGTAACTTCTAAGCTTCAGCAAATTTTTGTCATGTAGAAATGAGGATCCAGTATCAAGTCTTCTGACTTTTAAAAGAAGAAGAAATAAAAAAAATTCATTTGAAATTTCCTGAATTTTAAAACATAACATAAACCAAACAAGACATGCCTAAAACCTCTCTAGCTGGATCCATCTCAGAAGTAGCCTTTTTTAACCCTTGATAACTAGTTCTGAGTGATGATAGTAAAATTTGTATTAACATTGCATTTTTCAAAGTAAAACCTTCAAGTTTGATGGTGCAAGTTGTTTTGCATTTTGTTTGGGTTTTTTTTTCCAAATGGACAAATAAAACCTTTAAGTAGAATGTGCAGATTCAAAAAAGTTACATATTATATAAAGTCAACTATTCTTGGACTTTCTCCCTCCAGAATTGTAAGCAACTAGTATATGGCTAATGGACATGTTTGTCAGCCTTATAAAAGCAACTCTTGCCTTGGAAGAATAATGGGAAAAAGATTTGGGGGAAGTCATGGCAACACTTCTGTCATCCTGCGTCATCACAATTGCTTCTGACCGGTCTCTGTGCTGTGTTCCAGCTGTATAACATGCTTGTGGACACCGGGGAGCTGGAGAACACTTACATCATCTACACCGCCGACCACGGCTACCACATCGGGCAGTTTGGACTGGTCAAGGGAAAATCCATGCCATATGACTTTGATATCCGTGTGCCTTTCTTTATTCGTGGTCCAAGCGTAGAACCAGGATCAATGTACGTAGTTCTCTGTTTGCAACACTCATCTGTCGTAGCTCATGTCCGTCTGAGATAATTCGATTACCAACCTCAGTGTCTGGTTTCCTTTCATCCAGAACCAAAAAGGGTGCATGTAGGTTGGTAATTTAGAAGATGAAAACCTCCTCCCGGCTCTGCCCCTCCCCTCTCCCCACCCCCACCACATATTAAATTAACTCAGGTCTACTATTTAAAGAGAAATGAAAAATAACTGTATCAGTGATTAATTCTCTCAAATTGACCAGAATTCATGTCATGTGGGGCTGTGCACAGACACAGAATGTGACCTTTAGGAAAGTCATCTTTACCTTCTTTGAATTTTGTTTTAAAATCAACCTATGCCATCCTTTTTGGTTTATTATTATTATTATTATTATTATTATTATTATTATTATTATTATTATTACTACTACTACTACTATTATTATTCAAGAAATTTTTAAGAAAATTAAATTTTAAGAAATGCATCTAAATTTTAAGAAACCTAAAGGACAAGAGTTGTATTTCTGTCACCTTCAGCAAGTCACTGCATCCCTTTGTAGCTTGATTGTCCCATTATAAAATGGGTTTCATATGCCCTACCAACCGCAGCAGGATGCTTTGCATAAGATGAGATCACGTACATGAAACAGTTATGGAAAGGGTAAAAGGAAAGAGAGAAAGTAAAATGCAAAAGCTGGAGTGGCCCTTAGAGAGAGTCTAGCCTGGACCCCTGGTTTATCAAAGAAAGAGTGTACATTCCTCTCTCAGAGTCCCCGAGCCTGGAAACAGCAGCGTCGGGGACCAGATCCCAGATATTCTGCGTTGCATCCTTGCGCCTCATCCACTGCTGCATTCCGCTGCATCTTGGGGAGAAGGTGATGCAGCAGGACAGGCTTCTTTGGGGAATGTTACTATGTCTCTCCAGCTCCTTAGAAACACCCTGGAAATGGTCAGATCCAAGTTAGAAGGCTTTATGTCTGAAAGACTAGGTAGCATGGAGTGGATTCAAATATAAAAAGCCTGTGTCCCTTTTCAGAGGTTAGTTTCAAAGCCTTAGGTCAGCAGAGGAGTGGTGGATGGTCAGGTTTCAGAAGAAAGCTTGCATCCTACAAAAACGAAACATCAGGCCACAATTTGTCTGACAGTGTGGCCAGAGGTCAGGGGTGCAGGCATCTCTCCAGCCCAACCTCTGTGAGAGTTGGCTGATCTTGCTCTGTACCATGGCTGCTGGCCACTCAGGCGCCCTCCCAGATGCGGCCACCCGTCCCTAGGTAGACCAGATGAGAGGCAGAGAAGCAGTGAAGGCCACTGAGTCATGGGGTGGAGAAAGTGGCCCTTGTGGCCCTCCCCGCTGGTGCTGGGTCTGGGGCGTAACCATCTGTCCCTTTTCAGAGTCCCACAGATAGTTCTAAACATTGACCTGGCCCCTACCATCCTGGACATTGCTGGGCTCGACACACCTCCCGACGTGGATGGCAAGTCTGTCCTCAAACTTCTGGACCTGGAAAAGCCAGGTAACAACAGGTGCGTCATTTTTCTTCCCTTCAGCCAGCCCCGAGCCCCTGGTGCCCAGAGCCAGCCAGCAGCTGGAGGAAGTGGAGGCAAGATACACTTTGCCGGACAGGATCTCCCCAAGCTGAGTTTCTGTGAATAGCATATTGATGGAAATGCAGTCCGGTCTGAGGGAAGAGAGAGGTGTTGCTTTAAATAAACTGTTAGCACAGATCTGTTTGGAAAAATATCCAAATGCCAACAGTAAATATTATTATTTTGCTTTCAGGTTTCGAACAAACAAGAAAGCCAAAATTTGGCGTGATACATTCCTCGTGGAAAGAGGGTAATTATTGGCTCCTGGGGTGCTTCTGGGAACCAGTCTTAGCGGGCAGCTCTCCCTGCTGGGAATGTTCTTTCCCTTATTTTGGTTTATGAAGCGTGCAGATTTCGCAAACCTAGTCGTAAGACCGAATGGCTTGCTGCTCATCCTTCGCTGGCCAGCAGAGCAATAATTGTTGCGTCAGGGTTGTAAAGGAAATTAAAGACCAAAGCTTGTACGTGGCTGTGGACTTCCCGTTGCATTTCTCAGCCTTAGTTCCTAATTGGATCAATCGATTGACTTTCTCAACCATCCTTCCCAAGTTCTGCCTAACACTTTTCTACGTCTTTCCCCTAGGTGCCTTTCCTTATTTTCCATATTTTGAATATACAAATATATGAGACTGTAATTGTTCCCAAGGTCACTTCTAGGTTTCCTCTTTTGAATTTGGGGGGGGGTGCTTTTGATTTATAATGCCCGTTGTCTTTGTTTTTCTCTATCCATACACTGAGCAAGAGAAAAGCATTTCTTTTCTATCATTGCTTTTTAACAAAAAAGAACTTTGAGCCTGTTGAGCTAAACATTTATGCCCAAAGTTCTGAAATTAATGCTTCTTGGGGGAAATGATTCTTCCTCTCCTGTCCTCTCGTCTTCATAGTACCCAGCTTATAATTTTCACAAGGGACTCGAGACGCTGGACTCCTGTGGACGGGACCTGAGCATCTGTCTGTCTCTTACTATTTGGAGAATATGGAGTCATGCGACAGGGAAGGAACAAAAGAACAAGCAGGTCGAAGCGGAGGTAACTTCGAATCACTTCTCACTAAGAAGTCTTTCCCTTTCTGCCAAAGGAAATTTCTGCGGAAGAAGGAAGAATCCAACAAGAATATTCAACGGTCCAATCACTTGCCCAAATATGAGAGGGTCAAAGAGCTGTGCCAGCAGGCCAGGTACCAGACAGCCTGTGAGCAGCCCGGGCAGGTGAGTGACACAGCCTCTCTGCATGGCCACTCATGTGCTTTTCTGTTTCTAATTTAAAAGATTTTCAACGGGGAGAATCAGGTGCATGTGTATGTCAGTAAGTCTTCGGTAGAGGTCAGTAAGTGCTCACGATGGCTGTTCCCCGGACTGAGCTGTCTCCTTGGTCCAAGCGGGGCCTCCTCATTGCCTGGGCTTCCTCCAGGTAAGAGGTGGTTCTCTCAGAGAGACTTCTAGATATCTACCCAGTTAGTCAACATCAGTTCAAGATAACCCACATATGAAGTGGACAGTCCTGTGGGAAAGATCAGAGACCAGTTCTATCTGAGGAGAACGCACCATCCCTGGGGCCCCTCTCAACTGGTCGTCAGGACGGGTCGAGAGGCTCCTTAGTCGAGGTCATGAGTCGATGCTAAGCCTCTGGGCAGTGAACCACCCCGAGAGAGGTCTTCCCACGCCGGACGGGAGTCAAATGTCATCTCACCCAGAGGGGAGGACAGAATCTGTGGCCAAGGTCGGGGAAGGGAAAGGGAGACCAGATTCTGTTTGTCAGTTGCTTCTACTGAGCTTGCAAAGTTTCTGACATCCAATATTTCATTAGAATGAATCCTCTTCATGAACAGACATATTACTAGAGAATTCAGGGCTACCCAGATTACCAGCTGTTACCAAGAAGAGCTAAAGAATTGCCATGTGATGAATTAACATAGACCTGTTTTTAAGGAAAGTGGGAACATAGGAACACAAACTATTTGGAGCACCCTCGACTGAAATCCGCACTAGCTTGGAGAGATAGACTGTGTCCTGATGAGAGGGACTGAATTTCTGCCTGAACCATTGCAGCTTAGAACAAAATTGGAGGAACAAGAAAAATAACATTTATTGAGCACTTGTCTTAAGTCAGGCACTGTACTTACTACATCTTAGCTCAATTAAATCCTCACATCCATTGAGTGCGGGAGGCAGAGTCATCCCCATTTTGCAAACAGACAGGGCCGGGAACCACAAGTTGTCTGCTTCAAAAACTCAGGCCACTTGCTGCCTTCCATGGTAAAGTTCATTAGCTGGGTAGAGAGAAGTTCAAGTCTTCTGTGAGTCTTTTTTTTTTTTTTTTTTTTTTAACATATCTTACCTTTAGGTAGCCACACAGTGAGCCAACACCAGTCCAATGTACCCGACAGCCCAGCTGTTATTAAAAAAGCCTCACTATTGCGCTCTTCTGAGACGGCCTCTAGCTTATCGAATAGATGTTTGTAATAAACAACTTGGCCCTCGTACTCTCTGTTAGGTCCCCCTGCCTTTTGGTATACAGGAATCCCTTTGAGATGGAAAAAGGTGAGGAGGGAGGGCTAATGAAGGAAGGGATAAAACCAGGCCTTTGTGGCACTCTAGTAAATTTTAATTTTCAAGTGCTTAGTGGAGAAGCTTAAATCTATTCGTTACATTTTAATTGAAAGTCTTCCAGTCCATCTTATGGAAGCTCTAAGTATTATCATGACTAAAACCTCAGCATTGTTTTGTAGCTCTGAAGGGACTTTTATGAGCCAGCCTCAGTAGACTAATTGCACTTCTTCTGTTCAGGAGTTGCAAATGTTCACTGTTAAATATATCTCATGCAAATTGGTGATCTTGTTACTATTTCGGCCTTCTGAGTGGCAGGACTTATAATCCTTTGAGAATAAGGTACCTGACCTACCTTTCAGTATACAGTTTTGCTAACCTCTCCATATGGCTTGCGCTGAAATTTTAACGTATGTCCTCAAGGGCAGATGCAGCAGGAACTAGATGATGGCATTTGGCACAAGCTCTTCACTCATGAGCTGCATGCCAACGATGTTCAAAACTTCACTCTGCTTTTTTATGGTTTTCGAAACTTGTTTTGCCCCCCATGAAATGCTTTAATATCTGGCTCCCTGGAATTTTCCTCTGCTGCTTTATGTCTATGCTAATCAGCCTGAATTCGGATTCTATCACATAAATACATGAGAATGTTAGCAATAGTCTCTATGAGAAGTGCCCGAATTTATGGAGCAAAGAATTAGACTCTGCCTCCATGGTGGTTTCTTTCTATGGGTGGTGCTCAAAGCATCCCTTTAGAATTTGAGAACTTTGAAAACAATTTTGAGCCTCTTCCAGGAGGTCATCACGTCTGTAGGTGCAACCTGACCCAGCTTAGTTGTATTCTCTAGAATCTTTATGCTTTGGTCTTTTGCTCTTTATCTCTGGCTCTGCTTTGAAGATAACTTTTTTAGCTACAATATCACTGACTTTTAGAAGGGAAGAATAAAGTCCAGAATAATGAGATGGTTCGGGATCAAGGCGATAGCTAAGGCTGGAACTAACTTGCTTGGCTGGTCTTCTGGGGATGCGGGTCTCACACCTAGCCTGGCCCCTGTGTCGCTTCCTCGAACCGCCTTCATTCAGAGGCAGCCCAGTCTTCTCTTTGGTTGGACCCTGCACGGGGTGTAGAGGAGGAATCAGCACCCTTAGCCCCATTCTCTTCACTCTTAGTCCCCAGAGAGACGGCACGTGGCCCCCTCCCACCAGCCCCCCATGCCTGGTCACCGCAGGATTGTTCGAGTCAATGTGGATGCAAGAAGTGGAGTCAACAGAGGCAAGACAAATTTGAACTTAAAAGGTTTGGGTTAGAATATTGGCATCCACTGCTTTTCAGTTGCATCTTCTTGGACAAGACAATTTCTCCTGGGTCTCAGGTTTTCTATCATGAAAATGAAGGAAATTGAGTCTCCGTCTTGGGAGGATGAAGTGTTACTGTGTGTGATGTGCCAGAGGCGCTGTGAGGCAGTGGGCAAGGGTTGGGTGTTTGGTGTTGCGGTGGTTCCAGGCCGTCCTACCTGCTCTTTTCATTCCCATGAAGCCAACAGGGAATTAAAATGGGCCGGAATCCCAGACATTTGGCATCCCTTCACCATGTGAACAGAACGACCATCAGGGACTAATTAAGACAGCAGGGACATATGTGTTTGCATTACTTCCACGTTCGTGAATTCGCATGAGGCTGAGTGTGAATTCCCACTGCTCTCTCAGCTGGTGTTACACCCCCAAGCATATTTATGTAAAGACACACACACACCCCCACACCCACACCTACACACACTCATGTACAAACTCAACTTCTGTCTGAAGACTTTGGTTCAACAGAGAACATCAGTCAGTGACAGTCAGTCAACTCTATCTGCACATTGGAATCACCTGGGGAGCTTTTGAAACCACCCATGGGCAGCCTTGCCCCAGGCCAGTCACGTGAAAATGTCCGGCGGTGAGGCCAAGGCGTCTGTACTTCTTAGCTGGGTGAGGAATCTCAGGCCTGGAATCAGAGGAGGGCAAAACTGGAAGGAGACTTTGAAATCTTGTGGTTAAATGATATCCTTTTCCTAATAAGGACATTTAGGTCCAGAAAGCTTAAGCTACAAACGCAGCATCAGAACCTGCACGTGGGGGCTTCGTGTGCAGTCGCTTCTTCCCCGGAACATGCTGCCTCTGCGAAAACGTAAGATGGTAGATTTCCTCTTTAAAATTGTAGATAGCACTGGCCTCCCGGGATCCCTCACAGCATCTAGCCCTCACCATGACCACATCTTGGAATCTCTTAGGCAGCTTTGGAAATGTGATGTTCAAATTCCAACCCAGACACATTAAGTCAGAACATCCGGGGATGGGGTTCAGGCAGCAGTGTTTTGGTTTTGTTTTTGTTTTTTCCAAACTCCTGGTTGGTTCCTATGAGCAGCCAAGATCAAGAACCATTCGTGTTGGGTGAGAATTACTGGGGGGAGTTCCTCTGCGAGGTATAGATAGTGATTCCTTAAATAAGAGCTATGGAAAAGAGGAATCCCCTGGGCATTCAATTTGGAAGTACATTTTCTACATTCTCTGTCCTTTAAGAGGAAAAAGCAGCTTTTTTTCTTTTTACAGAGCAAATATGTCCTTGTGTAGAGTCACTGAATTCCAGCATCTTTGTAATTTAGTTTGCTTTTCTCCTGTGGTATCAATATAAAGTCAAAGGTCTATTAAAATTCTAAAAGGACCCCAGCATCAAGCAAAGGAAATGAGAATGTGGCTTGTTGAGTGCACGCTGGTTTAGCTCCAGGATTGATGTTGTCATCCAGAAATTATCCCTCTGACCATAGATCCTTCTGACCCTCTGTGACCAGCTGCAGGACAGGAATAAAAAGACATTTACTGGTAAGATCTGGCTAGAATTGTTAGTGTGCCAGAAATGGGCTGCCTGTTTCCAGAAACTCACTGAGCCCTGGTTAAGATCACAGCATGGCTCATAGCCATCTTCCCCCTGGCTCTCGTGGTTCCAGAAAGCCTGACCCAGGGACCCAGTATGGAAGGCTCAGCCTCTAAACTTGGCCTCCTCCTCTCTGTATCCTGCACAGAGGAATGAGTCTGAACAGTTGTGCATCTACGTAGATGTCTGGCTTCTTTGCATTTTCCGAAATACAAATCACAGGGTTAAGCATCAAGCCGTATTTAATCATGTTCCAGACAAGTCAGCAATGGACAAACGTAAGGACAGACACTTTGTTCATCATCTACATCATGTGGCCCCGCCTGATTTAGTTTATATTCTCTCATTTCCCAAGACACCCGCCCTGGTCAGGCTCCCCTCCTCCCATCTCCTAAGCATAACATTCTCATTGGCATGTAAGCTGTTGCCTCTGCCTCCCCAAGTGCCATCCCCTCCACTGAGGCCCACGTGAAGCCTTGCAGTCTGTCCCAAACCACTCTCCTTTTGCATCCATGTCCTCATTAATTGGCATCCTGGGTCCACTGTTTACATGGTATGTGACCAGGGGCAAGTTACTTAACCTAACTCTGTCTCAGTTTCTTCACCTGTAAAATGGGCACAATAGTCATACCTGCCTCTGAGGTTGCTGTAAAGATTGTAGGAGTTAAATGCCTTAAGCATGTGGAGCAGTACCAGGCACATAGCAAGCACTCAACAAATGCTAGCTGTTGATGGCTGGCCAAGGTCGGTTCACAGTTTATCATCAGCCCTGACCTGCAAGACCCTTACCTCTTCCAGCATTCCAGCGCTGACTGTTACAAATGGTCATTCAGATGCAAATCTAAAGGAGGTTTTCATTTGCTCTCTCTTGTCCTTCTTTCTCTCCCCTCCACCCCCTCCTATCCCACCTCACCTCATCTCAAAGGAAGCAAGAGATGTTTCCTCAGCACAAGTAACTCTGTTTCCTATTTCACATTTGTGTGAAAAATTGACAATTGCTTGAACTAAGTAGCCATTTGAACAAGGATATTTACGTGGCCTTTTTATACTCCCCAGTGTTGAGATGAAAATTCATCTTCTCAATTGAACTATAATTGACATATAACATTGTACGTGTTTCAGGCATACAACATAATGATTTGCTGTTAGTGCGTATTGTGAAATGATCACCACGGTGTTACTACACATCACCACACAGTTAAAATCTCTTTCCTTGTGATGAGAACTTGTCAGATTTACTCTTTTAGCAACTTTCAAATATGCAATAGAGTGTCATTAACTATAGTCACCATGCTGTGCATTATATCCCCGTGACTTATTTATTTTTTAACTGGAAATTTGTATCTTTTGCCCACCTTCACCCATTTTGTCCATCCCCACCCCAGATGAAAATTCTAAACACATATCCATATTCAGGTAACTACTTTCCATGATGATGGCACTAACCTAAAGGATAATCAGGTTATCAGAAAATTACTGTGCGGTTGTTACATTTCAGAGAACATGATTTGACCTGCATAAGGGCCAAATCCATGTAATAAGACATATAATAATAAGAACTCATTGTGTGTGTGTACGTATATGTGTGTGTTTAAAATTAAGCTTTCATTGCAGTGTACCTTTGAAACAGTTGTAGCCAATTTTTTTCTTATTCATGATCATGGGCATAAGTAGGTATAAACAAGAATACAGTGGGGAGGGTATAGCTCAGTGGTAGAGTGCATGCTTAGCATGCACAAGGTCCTGGGTTCGATCCCCAGTACCTCCATTAACAAAAATAAAATTAAAGTAAAATTTTAAAAATAAATTTTAAGAAAGTGTAAAAAAAAAAAAGGAAAATTCCATTAAAAAAAGAATAGAATGATATCTTAATACATCTGAGAAATATACTCAGTTCAAAATGTGGAAATCATAATAATCACCCAGTGGCTCCTTCTGGGAAAGGGAAGCAACCACAGCTCTGTCATCATCTGATAGGCATTTTACATGGAATATTTTATACCTGAAAACTCTTCTATAAAATAGATACTATGCCCATTTTAAATATGAGGTTCAGATGGGAAAGTAACTTGACCAAATCACACGGTGAGAAGGGTGACAGGGCTGCGTTCAAAGCAAGACCTGTGTGATTCAAAGCTCACAGTCTCCCCACTAAGTACTAATTACTGTACTTAAGACAGGTTACAGCCAGGGAACGTGTCTGCCTGAGGACTGGACAGCCGTGTTTCCAGGTCAATTATAATAGTTCTGCTCTGGAGTCACATACGTAGTGCATCCTTTCCTCAGAGCTCTGAAAACACTCAATAGTTTATCCTCATGACATATCCTTGAGGCCAGGAGGAGCAAGTGTTAGTTTACCAGATGTGGAATCTGGAAGAACAAAGAGATTGTGCAGTTTGCTCCAGGCCATAGAGTTAGCAGCAAAAGAAAATGAAAATTGAGGTCTTCAGATCCCTAACCCAATACTTATCTCCGTTAAAAATGTCTGCCTCTCACCAAGTCTACACCAGGTCAGGTTCTTTAAATAAAAAGCTGTGTGTGTGAAAAAATGTAAAAAAATATATATATATGTATAATAGCAGCTGCCTTTGTCGAGTATCTGCCAGGTGCGAGTCCTTCCTTCCTGTGTGTCACCTCTAACGCTCATGACCCTGCAGACACATAGATTGCATGGCTGACTTGCTCCACGGCCCGTGGTCATGTGATAAAGCTGATATTCAAATCCTGGCTTTTCTAACCTGAAAGTCCAGGTTTTTTCCACTAAGCCACATCAGCACGGGTATGAAATGCCTTTCCCGAGTCCCAGGCAGAATTAGGCGGTACTCACTACTACAGAATCCTACTCCAGTAGATGAATTATGGTGGCACTTTGGGTTATTGTGAAGATTAAATGGATAACATTTTATATCCAGTACTTGGGCTCAGCTAAGAGTTCAGTAGGTGAGGATAATGTGACACACCTGATTAGGTTTGATTCCACCGGAGCAGCTGCACACATGAATCCTTGTACCAAGATAGCCAGCTTTCTCCTCTTCGTCAGGTGTTATTTACCTTAAGTTATGTATAATCCATCAGAACCGTAATTACTAAACAGAGTGATTCCATGCTGAGCTAACCACAGGGAAGGATTCAGGGGTAAGAGGCTTGGCCCTTGGTCCTGAATCCCAAGTTTCAGTGTAGTTGGAAAGGCTAAGATGCAATGATAATAACTTCTGAGTTACTGAAATGGTTTTATCTAGCACCTCGCCTGCAGTAGATGTGCAGAAATACTTGTGGAATGAATGCATGCTAAATTACAGCCAGAGACTAATATGTCAGGGAGGCAGGAGGAGGATTGAGATGTTGTCCCAGAAAGCAGGAAAGGAATTTGCAGGAGTGAGTGGTCAGGGAAGACGGGGAGAATTGTATTTGGCCATTAGCTGATTTACCGACAAACTCCAAGAGCGCAGATTAAGAGCAAGGCAGTGTGACATCCACCTGTATTTCAGCCAGCGCTCTTGTGGAGCAAAGCCGCTTTCTGAGGCTGACTCCACCTCCCATTAGCCTCACCTGAGCTCATGCTTTTATCCAATTCTTCTGCAATGCAAAATTATGTCATTATGTGAAGCACGTAAATGGCTTGCAGCGCATTTCAGAGCAATTCTTTTAAAAATTCTCCTTCTTCGCCTTCCTCTATAAACCCTCTAAGTAAGATGACCATTTTAGTTGCCGCTGTTTCAAGGTTTTATTGCTCAGCTGTAAAAACTGTCATGATATCGAACACTAAAATGACTGTGGCAAATGTGTGGTAATTACATTGCATTAAAATTCCTGGTATCCTTGCCACTAAGAAGATTTTCAAAGCCTCTAGCTAATTAGTCAACCTAATAAGGTCCAGGACTTGTTGAGAGAGTCCATGGTACAGGAAATAGTTGGCATTTTTGTCAGTGACTCCTGTCTTATACAAGAATGTGTGTGGGTGGATGTCTACATGTAGTATCTGTGGGTGCATGTGTGTGCATGTGTGTACATAGGCATGTATACGTGTGTGTATGTGACTTTGTATGATACATCCGTCATTCATGCCAGGGACAGTGCCCGACCTTCGCTGTGGTTAAATTTGACTCTTCAGTAAAGAAAGAGCCTTTTCCTTCATCCCTGGTCGATAGGACATCACCAAGGAATTTGGCTTATGGGAAGGTGCAGACAGTGCTTCCAACAGGCTAAATCACTGAAAATTCTGCCTGCATTTTTGTGTTCTACAGGAATCTACTTGTATCCTCTGTTCTTCCAGGCCAAAAAAAAAAAAGAGAGAGTTTTTTTTTTAATGCAATGTGGTTATAAAACCAAGGAAGGTTTTCAATGTAGTTGTGCGCTTTAAAGTTTAGTATTTGTAGTAAAGTTGATATAAATTGGAACACAAAGAGACATAAGGCTATTATTCTTCAAGAATAAAGTTAGATACGTTTTTCCACCTGGTAGAAAACAGAGCACTTCTTAGGCTTCTGCTTGGCTGTGGATGGAGAATCCGCTGACCGTTTTCTCTTGCTCCTGCAGACATTAAGGCGTCCACTCTTAGGTTTTGAATGCTTGAGGCAGCATTCCAGGGGGATGGCTATGTCTCCAGCCATTTGGATTTAAGACAGGTTAAGATACTCACTCACCATTGATTGCCACACCTTTCAGAGCTATGAAATGTAATCATTTATTTTGGGAACACTTTTCACCAGCAAGGATTCTACATGGCATTTAATTATTTCTTAACGGAGTTGCATTTGTGTTTCTGAAATTTTTTTGGAGTATTTCATAGCACCTCCTCAAGCAAACTGGCCGCATCTCACAGCCCTGGTCACTGGCCTCCAGGTTAAATGGCTGACCCGTGGAGCAGGCCATGTGCGGTTCTCAGCTGAGAGTGTACGAAGACTAAGCCTGTCAGTTGTCAACTAACTGTGGAGAGACAGTGAGGAGGACTGGTCACTCTTAAATAGAGTGCACAGTCCTGCCAGCAGAGCAGGGCTGGAAGTGTTCATCTGTTCAAATGGAGTCATTTTCTGACCCGGTTACATCAGTACGTTTCCAGACACAGATTTGTTTTCACGCTCACACCCAAAAATACATCCCTCCCTTTCACAGACTCATCCATCCGAGCTACTTTGACCTAAATACAACCCCTGTGTCCTCCTTGTGGGATCCAGCCGCAGAGAGGTCCAGTAACCAGCTGTGAATCTAAAACATGGTCCATTTTTTTTAATTTTTATTTTTTATTGAGATGTAGTTGATTTATAATGTTAGTTTCAGGTGTACAGCAAAGCAATGTATATATATATACACAAACATATTTATTTTCAGATTCTTTTCCATTATAGCTTATTACAAGAAATTGAATAAAGTTTCCTGTGCTGTACAATAGGTCCTTGTTGTTTATCTCTTTTATATATAGTAGTTTGGATCTGGTAATCCCAAACTCCTAAGATCTCCCTCCCATTCCCTTACCCTTTGGTAAATATAGTTTGTTTTCTATGTCCATGAATCTATTTCTGGTTTGTAAATAAAATTTGTAATTTTTTTTAGATTCCACATGTAGGTGATATCATATGATATTTGCCTTTCTTAAAACAGTGGTTCTTAACCCAGCTACACATTAGAATCACCAGAGTAGCTTCAGACAAATCCCAGTGTCCACCCTCATGTGAGAACCGCTGATCGGATGGAACTCCCTTATAAAGCTGAATTCACTTTTTTGTTGTTGTCATTTTGGTTTTTAGTTAAATCACCTCTCATATAGTTAGCCCTCAGATGATTCTTGCCTGTGCTATGTTTTCATGGCTTTGTGACTAGGCAGTGAGCTGCCTTCTCTCTTGAGCTCCTGTTTCTCTGGATGGAGAGGTGAACATTCAAGACATTCCGGCCAAGCCACCAAAGAAGGTTGTATCCTGAAATAATTCAATAGCACCAAGAGTGTATAGGGGCCAAAGTGAAATTACAGAACAAATTCTGTACACCGGGGATTTGGGAACAGAGGCAGCTGTGGTAATTCACTGTCTCCTGAAAGCGTGTGACTCCATGAAGAGAAAACGAACTCAACATCGTGGTCCACAGTGAAGGGTCGCACACCATTTTGTACACGAGTATCATTTGTCTGTTGAGCAAGTCATCTGGGACCCCTGGCCAAACTACCTTGCATTAGGATACTTCAAAATCAAGAGGCTTCCCCAGAGTGTACAGAACAGGTGCGATGAGGGAACATGTGAGTTCATTTTACATGGTGCCTGAAAGAACAGCTTTTATTTAGTAATTTATTTATTTATTTTAATGTATATTGGAAAATATATAACTGGCACAACAATATAATTTTACAAGTATTATTACTTTGGCCACAGTTTAGAAATGTATCGAGGTAAAGTATCAATAAATAATTGTACCCAGGTGACATACACGGAAGGGAAAGAAAGCTTGCTGACACTACATTGTATGCTGTTCTAACAACCACGACCGACTTAAAATGAAGGTTATTTATTCTTTTATTTTTTTAAACTTTTTTTATTGAGTTATAGTCATTTTACAATGTTGTGTCAAATTCGAAGGTCATTTATTCTTATCCTAACGTTTGCCAAATTACCATTTTAGGGAGGGAGAAAGGGGGAAATAAGAAGTAAAAGGAGGTTTGATCAGGTCTTTAAGGCGGATATAGAGGAGCACATGAACTGCCCCCCAGGAGAAGCGCTGTTACTTGAGCCAGGTGTGACACCCACGGAACAGGCCGGGGGCACGGAGCCCGATGCTGTTCACACTCACCCGGGAGTAAGCCTGCGGTGTCTGTACTCCCACTGGAAGACGCAGGGCCAGCTCCCCGCGCGTGTGTCTTGGGAAGGTGACGGTTCCTCTCCAGCCAGCAGCTCGCTCCCTGGGGGCGCGGTGTTTGCCGAAAGCTAAGGCAAAGCCGGCCTGGCACGGCTGCTCCTGTCTGGGGTGCAGGGGAGCTGGCTGGCCCGGGATGGGCTCCGATTAACCTCAGCGCTGTCCTCCTCCTGTGCCGCTCTTCCCTGGCTCGCGTTAGAAATTCAAGGGCAGAGAACAAAGCAGCCGAGTTTGTTTTTTCCAGAGATGGGGAATCTGGGGAAAACAGCCCTGATGGCCGTGATCTGTGCCTTGGTGAGTTAAGAAAGGGCTTTTCCTGTTTCATTCAAGACTCTTGTTTAGTCTGTATGCTGAAGCTTTATCTGTCAGTTTTGGGCTCTGGTGTCGTGGGGGGAGTTCTGATTTCCCGTGACTTCGTGGTCATGTGTATTCGCCTGCAGTGAAGGAGGTGACTAAGAGAACGGGGAGTCGCCTCATTCCAGGGTCACTTAAAAGCAGGGCCCTTTTCCTTTGGCTCTCTTGAACGGTGTTGCCTGTGTCCTAAAAGCCAAAGCGTCAGTCCTTAATCAGAAACACCTGGCTCGGATGTAACCCGCTCTCACGGTGGCTTTTGCAGAAGTGGCAGTGCGTCGAGGACACGTCCGGCAAGCTCCGGATTCACAAGTGCAAGGGGTCCGGCGACCTGCTCGCAGTCCGGCAGAGCACACGGAACCTCTTCTCTCGCTTCCACGATAAAGAGTGCAATTGTGGGGAGCCCGGTTATCGCACTGGCAGGAGCCAGAGGAAGAGTCAAAGGCAGTTCCTGAGGAACCAGGGGACCCCAAGTAAGCCAGACCCCGGGACCCTCATGGTGGCCGGCTGAGGCCTTCGGGAATGGACGTTAGGGAAACAAAAAAAGCCTTGATCCACCTACACCTTAGATGTTATCAGTGTCCAGTGTTTAGGGCTAAAAGCAAATAATTATTCTGTTTAAAATATGAAAGCTAAGATGCTTTGAAAGTTTGCTCTGTGACTCTTAAGCATAGAATGAAAATCTATGCAGTAAAAGCACCAGATGCAAAACATACACATACTTATGAAAAAGAAAGAACAAAATATCCAAGATTTCAGTGCTTTTGCATTTAATAGGAAAAGAATACTTTTTCAAAAGGCCTGTCAGTTTTAGGACAACGTATTTTTCTAATTCCTCTTGCTTTGTCTGACAAGGTGAACCCAGCTGAGTTCCGTGTGAAATGCACTGCCTATCATTTTCCTTATAGAAACTATCAGGCAGCTATCAGATTCCTATCATTACAGAGAGGGGAAAACCCACAAGCTGCACCTTCCATAAAAGAATGAGTCTAGTGCCATCTCGTGGCTTAATGTAAAAAGTAACATTTCTGTGATGATGCCTTTCTGTACTGGTTTGGAAAGCAAGAAACATTAAGATAAATTCTATCAAATCAAGAAATCAAATCATTCACTGGAACAGTGGAAGCCCTTAGAACAGGATTTTTTTTTATTGAAGAGGAGTCAATTACAATGTATCAATCTCTGGTGTCATAATGCCCCAGTCATGCACACACATACATATATTCGTTTTCATATTCTTTTTCACCAAAGGTTATTACAAGATATTGTATATAGTTTCCTGTGCTATTAAGAAGAAATTTGTTTTTTATCTATTTTTGTATACAGTAGTTAATATTTGCAAATCTCGAACTCCCAAATTTATCCCTTCCCATTCCCGTTACCACCCCCCCACCCCCGCCCCAGTAACCACAAGATTGCTTACTTTATCTGAGTCAGAACAAGCTTTTTTACCCTTGACTCCACAGATGAACATTATAGGCTCATGAGCCCCCTAGCATTTTATCCAGATTTCTAAGTATATTCTATGTGTATAAGAACATGTTTCTGGATGTCCATAACTTTCTAACAAATTCTTAAAGGAATTCATAACCCAAGAGGCTGAGAAGTATTGACTTGGGAGATTTTCCTTCTTCCCTGAGAGAAAATGCTGGGTAATCATTCACACAAAGATTTCACCAGGGCCCCCCAACACTCTCCCTTAGCAGAAGCAGATCCCCAGTGTCCGGCTTGGAGGCAGGGCAGCCTCTTGGCTCCCAGGAAGTTCTGTGTCACTTCCCTGGCACTGACCATCACGCACACTGGTTTTCGTGTTGAGCACAAACTGAAGCCATGTGGGGGCATATTTGAGAACAGAAGTGGGCACACCTCTTCTCTGAAGTGATGGAACTGGTGAGCAGGCTGAGTGATGCCGCACACAGAGGCATCTCCTCTCAGAGGAGGATCCCTCAGAGAGCACGACGGTTCTGATTCTGCGGCCAGTGTGCTCCCCTCCGTCCTGCGTTAGCAGCAGGCAGGCCACGTGAGGCGGCTGTGCCCCCGCAGAGCCGGAGTGCACCGGATCAGCAGGGGGCGCTGTTTGCCCCCTGAAAGCTCATATCAGGCCCGCAGCGAGCCTGGCAGTGGCCTGTGGTGACCAGAAAACATGTTGGCTTCTCCCTGGCTTTATACTCCATCTGCTGGGGATTTTGTCAGTTGGCTAATCTAGCATTTGCAAAATTTAATTTTTCGTAGAGCAGCCTTCTGTTATTTGTGCAAACAGAAGGTGGCTGGCGCATTTACCTTTTCAAAAAAGCAGCCCAGTGTAGTGGGAAGGCTTTGTATTCTTTGGAATCTGATAGACTGTAGTCGTAGCTCCCACTGCTCTTGGCTGCGTGCCATTGCAAAATATATGTAACATTCAAAGCTTCAGTTTTGGGTTTTTTTTTATCATAATATAAAGATAACACCAAGTTCATGAGCCTGTTTTGGTGATCTGATAAATTGTTAATGTAAGGATTTGTTATAGTAATTCCAGTCTTTCGTGGTTGTGCATTAGAGATAAATACAAGGTGAATATATGTAACAAAAGCTCAATAAATTATAGTCAATACTATTATTAATAGTTTTATCCAAACAAGCCACCTTGCAGTTCACATTGAAAACAACAGAGAAGTTCAGAGCCTGCCCTAAGTGGAGAGGGTCTTAGCATCACCCAGACCTACCCCCTCATTTAAGGGGTGAAGGGCCTGAGGCCCACAGAAACATACCGTCCATCACACAGCTCTGTGCGGGCAAAGCCAGGACCAGAGCCTGCCTCTCCCGGCAGGAATCCCGTTGGACTGGCCACAGCGCCATGTGTGCCCCTCAGCAATGCCGTGTGTACTGCTCGCCCCTTCCCAAAATGCTCACCCAGCCAGGGGACCATTCCTTCCCTCCGAAGCTGTACCTGGACACCCACATTAATGCATCTCCCCTTGTTTCCAGAGTACAAACCCCGGTTCGTCCATACTCGGCAGACGCGTTCCTTGTCGGTTGAATTTGAAGGCGAGATATATGACATAAACCTGGAGGAAGAAGCCTTGCAAGTGCTGCGGCCGAGAAGCCTGGCCAAGCGTCACGACGACAGTCCCCAGGGCCCGGGGGGCCGCCAGGCTGCCGGCGGGGCTGCGATGCCCGCGGACGGCGGCAATGCCGTGGGCCTGCCCGCCACCGTCCGAGTGACGCACAAGTAGGAAGGCCTCGTGTTCAGAGGGTTACGTTCAAAGCCGTCCCTCCACATTGTCACGATGTGGCCCCTTTACAGAAAGGCAGCAGGACAGTGTCCCAGGGCTGGCCGATGGGGTAACTGGGGGTTAAAGGAGCAACAGAGAGTCCAAACAGAAGTGGGTTTAGAGTGTGCTTTGGGTCAATTTCCCGTGACGGCCGATCAGCCGGGCATTTAGCCAGAGAGATGCCGTCACATCTTGACTTCGCAGGCGTGGAGTTCTGCCCTGAAGCAGATACCTTTGTGGGGTCTAGAAAACATGTGGAGACCATCACGGGGACTGGAAAGGCTCTCCGTGCTGCCTGGTCACTCTGGCTCCCAGCAGTCACACAGTCACGGCCTGAGAAATGAAACACAGCCCCAGGGAGGACTGTGGCACCTAGAGAAGCTTCCAGAAAGATGGCGTAGGTTGGGTATGGTTGTGAGATGCAGAAACACCTCACCTTCCAGATCCCAGAGAGCACAGAGGGCCCTGGGAGTCACAGAGACGGTTGCGGGGAGGTGATTCTCTCAGCTTTCTCAGAACGGACTACCCTGGTTCTCAAGTTCCGTCCAAAATTTATGTGCTCTCTCAGTAGAGAAGTATTTTCTTTCTGAATTTGTTAGCAAGATCTTTGTTTTCTCTTCAATTTCATCACTTTAGGGAGGAGGGCTCTGGGAGCTCTGCCAGGATTTTTATCTTTGGGATGAGTCTCCCGGTGCCTGCATCCAGTCATGGTTACACGCTAGAAGACGTACACCAGGATTTCTCGTCAGTATTGACTGACCACTCCCATCCCACCTGCTGTCCATCCCTGGGCTGCTTCTCTGCTTCAAACTTAATGGGGCAGACTCTTTGTAACAAAATGAATGGGATGAATACCCCGCTTCTCATCCTGTATTTCTTCCAATCAGCCATTTCCAAGATAGCTGTGAAAAGCTCATTTTCTTCCTACATTCTTTGGAGGGGCTTTCAAAACTGGAATTTGGGGTGATCTTTGTTCCTGGGGACATGACTATCGAATGTTGCCTCGATCTTTGCCTCGACTCCCTCTGACACCATCCTCTGTCCTCACCAGTAACCAGGAAACATTCCCACTTAATCCTGTCTGAGGCTCAGCTCCAAGTTACTGCTCACATCCAAGTTAAGCATTTAGAGGACAGTGAAGTTCCCTTTGCTATTTCTTATGTTCTTTAATATTAGAATATAAACCTGTTTCTAATGGGTTTTCTTCGTTTGTCTTGGCAGGTGCTTTATTCTCCCAAATGATACGATCCACTGTGAGAGAGAACTCTATCAATCAGCCAGAGCCTGGAAGGACCACAAGGCATACATCGATAAAGAGGTGAGCGGTGGCCGTGTGGGTGGAAGGTGTGCTCCTGATGCAAACTCGCCAGCCCTGCTGTGACTGGTGGGACGTACTGTGTATACGCTCATCGTTTTCCATAATTATGTGAAACATAGAATAACAGAGTATCTTTCTCCAGTGACACACTGATAGTTCTGACTGAAAACAAAACAGAGGGTGAAAAAAGCCTCACCTTTTAAAATCTCTGTGAGCAAAACGATCCAATTAGAAAAGAGACAGCTGTTCGCATTTATTGTAACACATTGGTTGAAATGTGGAGGTAGACCTAGTCTATGGCCAGCCTGTTTCCCAGTTAATTAACATCTCAGATGAGTAGCTGTAATTATAGACTGCGGAAAATAAGGTGAAAAGAAAGGTACCTCATATAGAAAAATGTTGACCTTAAAATGTAATTGTTCACATGCGTGTTTTCCAGATTGAAGCTTTGCAAGACAAAATTAAGAATTTGCGAGAAGTGAGGGGCCATCTAAAGAGAAGGAAGCCTGAGGAGTGTGGCTGCAGCAAACAGAGGTGAGCGTGTGACTGTCCCGCTGCCTCCTCCCAAACCCATCCTCACGCCACAGCAATTTGCTTAGCACTGGGCTTGTGCAATAGAAGGCTTAACAAGTTGAACTCACTTTCACATAGTGTTATGATCTAAACCATTTAGGTCAAATTAAATATGTCATAAACCCAAGCAGGAGATAAAAATAAAAGCCCATTAAGCTAAGATAGTTGCACACGAGAAAGTTAACTGCCTGCCTTCTAGTTTGCTTTCATTCTGTACATCAACTATTCGATCGGATGCACGATGATGAAGACTCACTTTTTAATCTTCTTGCCTGCAGTTATTACAACAAAGAGAAAGGTGTGAAAAAGCAAGAGAAATTAAAGAGCCATCTTCACCCCTTCAAGTAAGGAAGTGTTTGCCACATTTGTGGGGAGGGAAGGAACTTGGACCCGGGGCGCTTAGGAAAGGCTGCCGGGACTCCTGGGTTCCAAGGGGTACTGCCTGGGGAACGCAGATGCAACTGGGAGGGCATGAAGTGGAAAACAAGCCCGCACCTTGCCAGGGCACCGGGGCGATGTGTTTGGAATCGGGGGTTGGGGGGGGCATCACGCGGAGCTGTGCTCTGATTCTGGGTGTGCTCTGTGCCGACGCAGGGACTGGAGACTGGATTGTACTGCAGGCCCTGCTCCCTGTGGACAGAGGCTAGGAGGTGTGAACTCCCTGAACTAGGTCCGTGTGTTCTGTAGATCCACCTGCAACCGTGCTGAATTCTGAATGTTGGGAGTAGACACCATTTTTAAATAACAGTAGAATTTGCACATGAAGGGGATTTAGGATTTGAGCCTCAACAAAATTTGAGCCCTTTATGGTAAAGGCAAGATACTTTAAAAAAAATTTTTTTTCATTCTTTCTAAGCCATATTTGTAGGATTTGTCAAGAGAATTTTAGAAATATTCTAAATTCAAGTCGTCTAACCCAACCAGCCATCGACTTCAGGGCCGATAGGTACTGAGTTGCCAGGAAGTTAAGCCCTTTGCCCATCGAGCGTGGCTAGCAGGGTCCACAGATGCCCATCAACCTGTGTTTCCATCAATATTTGCATGTCAGCAGATCCACAGTACTATGCGTAGCACAGAGAAACAACAGGGTCCTACTGTAGAGCACAGGGAACTATATTCAATAGCTTGTAATGACCTATAATGGAGAAGAATCTGAAAAAGAATAGAGATATATATGTGTGTATAACTGAATCACTTTGCTGTACACATGGAACATAGTAAATCAACTGTACTTAAAGGGGAAAAAAAAAGTCAGTGTTTTTCATGTCAGTAAGGAAGAAAATGTTGATCCTGTGACTACCCAGTCAAATTCTAAGAGCGTTGTCACTTAATGAGCTTGTCTTCACTATCCCCAATTGCATTTTGAGGCCCTCTGAAAGATTAAGACCATTTATTATTGTGTATTGATTACCTTCTGCCTAAATATGTGTGAGAGATTCAGAGCAACGGTCCTTTTTTTTTTTTAATTGAAGTAGAGTCGGTCGGTGCACAACGTTGTGTTAGCTTCTGGTGTACAGCGTAGTGACTCAGTCACACATATTTGCTCCTTTTCACATTCTTTTTCCTTCTAGGCCATTACAAAGTCCCTGTGCTACACAGCAGGACCTTGCTGTTCATCTGTTTTATATACAGTCATTAGTATCTATGAATCTGAGTCCTATATTTCATGGAGAAAGGAACTTTCTGATCATTAAAACATCCCTTCTGTTGGAACAGAGAAGCCGCTCAAGAAGTCGACAGCAAACTGCAGCTTTTCAAGGAGAACCGCAGGAGGAAGAAAGAGAGGAAGGAGAGGAAGCGGCAGCGGAAAGGCGAGGAGTGCAGCCTCCCCGGCCTCACCTGCTTCACACACGACAACAACCACTGGCAGACGGCCCCATTCTGGAACCGTGAGTGGCCCGAGATCCCAGCGCCGCTCCCTGCACAGCAGCTCATGCACCGTGACTTAAGCTAGGAATTCAGCAGCCCCTAACCAGGAGTCTAGAAAGATTCCAGAGGAAAGCATCGTGTCATTTCCTATACTGACAACTAGAATCATTTTGCCCAAAATTCACCTTTGTTTAAAAAAATTTTTTGGAAACATGGGGGTAATTAGGTTTATTTATTTAATGAAGGTACTGGGGATTGAACCCGGGACTTCATGCATGCTAGGCACTGTGCTCTGCCACTGAGCTATATTCACCACCCCTGCCCCCAAATTACTTTTTTTCTTTAGAAATTCTTTTTTTGGTATTTTGTTTGAAAATGCCAAGCTCTCCGAGGTTTTCTTCCCAGTGATATTTCCCACCGGACCCAGCCCCTGACAGAGTCTGGCCCCACAAGACTACTCTGTCACCAAATAACTCAATAAACAGATGGACAGTTTGGCCCCAAATATATCCGTTCCTGCTTTATTTCAAGTGCAGACTCTACATATAATAGAAGGAAGTCAAAACTCCTTATATGCAGGGACTGTGTCCTGCTTCTTCTCAGTCCCCTTCAATACCCAGCCCTGTGCTTGCAGAATTACAGGGACTGCACGATGTTGGGTTTTACACAGAGTCGCTGGGGTGTGGAGTGATAACCATCATGCACTTTTAGGGGGGTGCTCATATTTGCCTTAGTGGTCTGCACACAGGATCGACTGAGGCCACATAGAAGCAATCCCTCAGTTCTTGTGGCTCCCCCGCTGGTGGAAGGCTTGCCGTCCCACGGGGTGGCTACCGCACCGAATCTTCTAGTTGAAGGGATCACAGGAGACCACTTGGGTCAGTGCTTCTCAAACTGGGATTGGAGATTCACAGGAAGCCACAGACCACTCCTGGGGAGCTTTAGGGCCTATTCGAGATCATTTCCCTTCTCTTTCCATTTGGATGCATCTTGATTTCAGCATCCATGTTTGCATTTAGGTTTACATAATGTTTACATAGTTGAGGCTGAGTGAACTGAGACGTAGTGTTTAGCTTTGGGGGCTGAGGGTCACTGGGCTTGCGGGGGTTGGGGGTGGTCTGTTCTCCATCAGGCCTTGGGCCCAGCACGATGAACACACAGGGAGCCAGACACACCTCATTCTCTGCCCTCAAGACACATATTCCGAAGGTGGGTAAAGAAAGAAAGTAAATGAAATAAATAAAATAATTACAAGTTGTAAGAACGCTGTGAAGGAAAGTGTGGTTCGAGTTTTTTAAAGGGACCCTTTTAGTGAGGGTGGGCATGACCAGCCTTTCTGAAGAGGTGAAATTTAAGCCGAATCTAAGGGGTGGAGAGAAGAAACCATGTGAAGAGGGGGTGGTGGGAAGGATGGGTGAGAGGGGCAGTGCCACAGGCACGGGGACTAGCAGGAGCAGGGGTCCTGAGGAAGTGATGAGCTGGTTGTGTCCAGGACCAGTAAGCCCCTTTAAAGATGAAGTATTGAGACACATGAGGTTTAGTTTGCTCCCAGCTTATAGAAGGTCCCTCAAACCTCTGTCTGCTTCCCCCAATCTGAGCTGAGGCCATCCTCCCCAAGACATTACCATTTCTCACCTCTGCCACTGCCGACCCTCCGTCCCTCTCCAGACTCCTCTCTTGCCACTCTGTGCAAAGAAGTTAGTGGTCATTTCATGACAAATGTTTCTTTTAGGATAAAAAGCAAATTCCCTAACAAATCCCGCAAAGCCCTGTGTGCCACGTTCCTGTCTCGCTCTGGTCCTATTTCCTCCCACTCTCGCCCTCTTTGGCAGCTCAGCTTTTCTCTGCCTCAGGTGACCTAAGCTCCCTCCAGCCTCAGGGCCTTTGCACATACTGTTCTGTCCACCTAGAAGGCTTTTGACCCTATGCCCACTCCAAACCCTATGCCTATCACAGACCTACTCACCCTTCAGTGTTCAACTGTATTGTTGCTCCTCCCGGCGACCCTCCCCACATCTCAGACTAGGTTAAACCCCTTTGCACATTCTTCCAGCATACTTTTTCTCCATAGGACTTACCACATTTGTAATTACATTGGGTGGTTTTTTATTTCTTTCTTTCTTTATTTTGCTTTTGTTTTTGCTTAACATTTGTCTTTTCCACTGGACTGTATGTTTCTCAAGATAAAAGACCGTGTCTGTGAGATACCGAACCCTCTGACCCAAGGGAGGTGCTCAGTAAATATTAGGTGAATAAACAGGCAAGCAAGCCACCTGGCCCAGGATCAAATCAATGCATGTCAGTTTAACTTGTGAGTGCCTGCCGCTGGGTATCTCAGTGCTAGTGACATGAGGAGTGGTAAAGTGAGTGAGGGAAATGGTCTCCTGCTATTAAGGATCTTAATTTTAGGGAGCTCCCTGACTCTTTGAGAAGCAAAGAGGGGACGGGATCTCAGTAGCAAATTGGATGCTCTTTCTAGTATACAGTGTATTACTAGCACTCACGATACTGGTGTCCTAGCACAGGGGTTTTCAGAATGTTTTTCCCAGTGAGCCACTGTAAAAAGTAGTTTCTGTTAGGATCCTGTACACATATGTACACATATGTGTGCATCTGTGCATGTGTGTATATGTGACCATTTGTGCCCCGTGACCACCTGATGTTCAGAACAAGCTAAGGCACCAGGTCTATCACTTTATTAAGTAACCAATTTTCCCTTTAAAAAAAAAAGATTAAAATAACCATAAATAGAAACCCTGATGTTTTCCTTCCCCTTCACCAGGCAGACACCCTGTCCTGGAGCCCAGGGCCCCGCAGAGTTAAGGGGAAGGCATATTAACGGGCCTGAAACGTCACCTTCACCTTCAGCCTAAAATCACCTTTGTAGATCACCATTGTTTTTTCCATCTTCGCCTAATTTCACAGCAAATTTGTATACAGAGGGGGGTAAATAGAGTTATTTTTAACATCCTCCCACATAGTACTTACAAAAAAGAAAATGTGAACTTTAAAGTGTAAAGGTAAGGAGACGTCAGAATGGCGAGGCTGCTCCGTTTTTTCATTCTTTTTTCCTTTTGTCTTTCTTTCCTATCACAGTGGGTTCTTTCTGCGCTTGCACGAGTTCCAACAATAACACCTACTGGTGTTTGCGGACGGTTAATGAGACGCATAATTTTCTCTTCTGCGAGTTCGCCACTGGCTTTTTGGAGTATTTTGACATGAATACAGATCCTTATCAGGTAAGTCGTTATGTTTTCGTCTTATGAAGGTGATTGAAAATGGAATAACCAGGACACGAGCTTTAAGATCTTGTCCCGGCCTCTTCACCCGCAGCTCACAAACACTGTGCACACGGTGGAGCGGGGCGTTTTGAATCAGCTACACGTGCAACTCATGGGCCTCAGGAGCTGCCAGGGGTATAAGCAGTGCAACCCGAGACCTAAGGGCCTGGAAGCTGGTAAGGAAAAAAGAATGTTGCCCTCTCGTACCTGGAAAATTCTTTCTGTTGTCAAGTTTTCTGCCTTTGAAATACACAGTTGGGCATAGAAGACGTAGAAACATACAGTTTGGTCTATTTACAGGAGAAACTCTCCGGGCAATTCCAAACACACTTTGTTCTCTAAATTTAGCTCTGGGTGCACTAATGAAAACTTTTATGCCCCCCAAAGATCTGGTGAGTGTTTCATTCCAATCTGTCCTACCGTTGCGTTCTCTTAGTAAACCTCAGTGGCTGACAGAAACATCCACTGGAAGATGGGATGAAAGCATTGGGGGGTCTATTTGTCATTGCTGTCAGCAATCGTAAGATGCTGTCTCGGTAAACCAGGATATGCTTTTTTTTTTTTTTTTTTAAGAGAATTTGGATGGAAACACACAATGCCCTATTTCTGCTTATCAGAGTTTGGAACTATCCCAATCGGATCCCTGCTCGTGACACATGTAATTAGATTTCTTTTGCCAGTATTTCCCATCTGAAACTGGCGATGTTTGAGCGAGTCGTTGTCTTGAGATCTGAAAGCTTGAGAGGGCCTGTATGGAGCCAGCCAGACACTCCCTTCCTGGTCTGCAGCCTTAACTCACTTGTTTCTCCTTTGGCTCACGGAGAGGCAGTTCTTTTCAGCATCGCTGCCAGCTCTTGCCAGGTTAATGAGAATTCTTCTTTTCTCGTAATTCCTATAGAAATGTAAACACCAGACGTCCATAGAAGGAAGGAGAGAAGCCAAAGCTAGCCGAGGGCATTGGCATCGGCACAGCCCGCCAACCCACAGGGGCAAAGAGCTGGACCCGCAGGCAGCGGGGAGCGATTTGCAGGAAGCCTCTGGTGTGCAGCTGGGTTTTCCCAGTGTCCTTAAGAGCCTGTGTCTCTGTGGTTCCCTGCAGAGCCAGCAACACCAGTGGGCAGCTCCCCGGGGCCATGTGACTTGATGGGGATGGGAGGGGGTGGGAGAAAGGCATTCTGAATGATCAGCATCACCCCTGTCATTTCCACCACTGTAGGACCCTGAAGGCTTTCGAGCTGGGCGTCCCATAAGAAATTATAAATCCCGTGGGAGTTCCCATCGCAGCTGTCAGTCACCACCCTTCAGCTAACACCTTAGTGGATTTCATCACCAGCCGCAAAAGTCATCTTGGTCACTGACCCCACCCAGCTTCCATCTTTGCAGATACCCTGCTTATCTGTTGACCTTTTCCTCAAATCTTACCCTCCCCCCTCCAAAAAAGCCCACTAAGGCCTGGAAACTGAAACCATTGTTAGAGGCACTAGAAATATTACACCCAGATATTCCCCCCCAAAGAACACAGCAGCCTCGGTGCTGATGACAGGGAAGCTCAGCTTAGTGACATCTGACAGAGCCTCCAGATGGGCCTGTTACAGCCGTTAGGCTTCAAGTAGTCCTGTCTACCTTCGAGGCAACTCCTGAGGGAAATGATGATTGGTCCTTTCTTCCAAGCATTTGGTCTAAAATAACCAACATTTAATTAACTATTAGAGACTTACACGGGCTCTTGGAAGTACCTGTCTTACTACTTTTAAGTGGGCTCTCCTCTCTCACCCCCACCCATATTTCACGTGAGCTCTTCCATGGTTTATCTGAAACCTTTTTATTTATAGCTTTCAATCCTCATTTTGAACCTGTCTAATAGAAAAAGTTCTGTTGGACTCCGGCACTGTCTGTACTTAACCCAGTATGTTTCCTTCTAGGATTTAGACATTGTGCATGAAACACTACATAGTGGATGGTTTGACGAGTTCTAAAGCTAACATAAATTACTCTTATATTTTCCTATATCAGGAAATAAAGATGGAGGAAGCTATGACCTTCACAGGTATTCACATTTTTTATTCTCCCCGGCAGCTTCTTTCCCAATAATTGCATGATCCAGCCATTTTAACTAATTTCTGTTTCTTACTTTGTGGCCCAGAGCATAGCTTGGGGTGCATGCATGTTCTAACAGCCTTCTCCACCGTATTGTGTCATTGGGTACTGATCTGTCATTTTGCTTTTAAATCAGCTTACTGTCATCACAAGATGTCTCGAGCATTTACTCACTCCCATGCTTGTTTGCTTGTTGGACGGTGCTTTTAAGCATGGAATGATGTGAAGGGGGGAAAAACCCCAGAATAACCATTGGGAGCCCTGGGGAGAAGATGGGAGAATTATTTTCTCAGGGGTGCTTACATGTTGATTTGGTGGAGAGACGTGGTGGAAACTAGAGATTTTATGAAACAACGTCAGAATCACAAGAAGAGTGATGGGAATTTTAAGGGCATTCTAGGCTGAAGCTGGAGGAGAAAGAGGAGCTTCCTGGTTTACAGCCCTTAAAAACTTTGCTGGTGAAAAGCAAGGGTGATAGGATTCGGAAGAATCTGCCGGGCAGCAGTAGTTGAAGAGGGGGTGTAGGGGTTGGGGTCAGGGCATCTGGAGTCCAAATGCACAGAAAGGTCTCAACACAGCGCGAAGACAGTAGCACCTGACACAGGAAACCTTTATGAATGGCCCTCAGCCCGGTATTTTTATCCCCTTCCAGCCCCCACCCATCCCTCTTACCTGTCTGTGCTCTCGGGGAAGGGAGTGGTACCCAGAACGCCTGGTGGGCGTGTTGGTCCTTGCTAATAACCTCCTCCTCCGAGCTTAGACCTCAGGCAGGTCTGTTAAAAACATGCTGTGTGGGGCAGGAGGGGACTGTCCTTACCACCTTACTACAAGGAAACTGAGACACAGATGTATCAATGCCTTAGTTCAAGAATCCTCTTGGGAGAACATCCATCAGAGGAAGTTGGACTTAATCCACGTCATCTGCATTGACACTGTCTCAGAGAAACAGACTATCGCCACTCCAGGGCACCCTGGCTGCCCCCAGTCACCCTTCCAGCCTCCTGAGATTTGGTCTCCGATTCCTCCTTTTAGAGGGCAGTTTATTGGTCCAGGAGAAGCAAAATGAGTGTAGGAAAGGGGATGGGAGAGGCGTAAGCAAACAAACAAGACAAAGGCAGCTGGAATTTTGAGGATCCTTGACAACCATTTCCGTATCTCTTCTTTTCCTCTTCCCTCCTGTCTGTCTTCTCTCCTTTTCCCGCTGTGCCCCGACATCGACCCTGTGTCCTTCACCCCCTAGCACATGTAGGACAGAGCAGAAGAACCCTGTCTTAAGCTGGGCTCACCCGGGACGTGGGTGGACGAGGTAACATCTCATATGCCAGGACTGTTCTGCCTGCTTCTCAGGGGTCACGTTAGGACATTTCTGAAATGTGACATTTTAAGCAGACTTAACACTAGATATTGACTTTACAGTTATTTTATGATGCACTCAGTTCTGCAGCCCAGGGATTTTCAGTCTGGCCCTCTTTGATTTCTGTCATGAAAGAGGTCACAGGCTATTAACAGCTTATCTGAGACACAAGTCTGGTCAGAGCTGAGTCACAGCATCCATCAAGCCGTTCTTCCAGGACAATGTGGAGATGAAGACTGCACGCCAGTTGCAATTAAATGGCAGGGACCTGGGGCTCCCCGTCCCTGATCCCTGTCCCCAGCCACTGAACGGGGCCAAAGCCATCATTTCTGGGACCGTTCTGGCACACCCTTGGTAACTTCAGTTGTTGATGGAGTTCCTTCTCTGACAACGGGGCCAGTGAAAGTGTGTGTGCAGGGTGATCTAGTGTTACCTGTTGCTTTTTTTTTTCTTCTTCTTCTAAATTTCTTACCAAAGGACAACAAACCTGAAGAGCCTCTGTAACTCAAAATGACTGGCATTTTTAGCCTCCACCATTTTATAATCTATGAGGTAAACTCTCTTTCAGCCGATAGCCATGGAAATGATCAAGCCAAGAGCACTTACCTGTCACACCTGGGCTCTCCCTGGATGCTCAGGGGCAGCGTTCAGTGTGGCCCTCCCTGCTCACGGCATCCTGTTGGACTGTAAGACAATAGTTGCTAAGCAAGCTGCCAGAAACACTGCTGCCTCAGTTCACCAGTCCACAGCCCTCCAGGGAAAGGCGCCCCTCGTGGGATTTTTGGAAGCCTTGATGCTTTCAGATTTTTATTTATTTTTTTTAAGAAAACTAATTAAAATAGGTTTTTAATCATGAAATTTGATGACACAAGACTTTGAGAAAAAAGATTACAACCAAACCTGAAGAATTTGGAATTTGAAAATCCAAGGGTATTCTAGCGGAGAGGGTATATAGCTTGGTTGTGGAACGCGTGCTTAGCATGCATGAGGTCCTGGTTTATTAATAAATAAACAAACCTAATTACCTCCCCCCCAAATTTTTCTTTTTAAAAAAGAGTATTCTAGAAAATGCACCTTGTATCAAATTGACTAAATAAGAGTTTTTAAACTGCCTTCAATTTTGTGGACCTTCAATAATTAATCCTTAGACTGATTTAGAAGATCTTTTACAAGCAAGCCTGTTTCCTGTTCAGCTTTTTTCCTTTTTTTTCTTTTTTTTTTTTTTTTTGGCGTGGTAGGTGCACGAGGCTGGGGCGGCTCAAATGCTTTCTTATTCACCCTGGTCATTTTCCAAATGGGACAAGGTCAGAGTCAGAACACGGCCCGGAAAGTGACCCCCATGACTCAGGAAATAATTGTTGGCTTGAGTTGCAAGTAATTATTTCTGTGCTGCAAAATAGGATAGGATGCACAGGTTGATGGGGTGTTTATTTTTCCCACCGCCTATGAAAGCTGGTGCCGCTGTCCTTTGATGAGCTCTTGGCAGTCGTGGTGTGTGTCTGGTGGTGGTGTGGGCTAGACGGTCAGTTCTTGGCAGCCTCAGGCTGGCGGGGCTGCTTCCTGACCCTTCTGCCCCACGCCTTGCAGCCAGCAGATCACATCGTGCCCACTCTCAACAACCATGCTTCCGTCCACATTGCTTTTGCTTGGGTTTTTTTTTTCTTCACACGCCCTCACCAGCCTCTTAGAGCACCATGTCTGCCCCTGTCAAAGCACTTCACATCCTGTACTGTAATTATAAGGTGTCACCCTGTGCTCCTTGAAGCTGTCACCTTGCAGAGAGGTGGTCATATACATTCTGTCCTTTCTTTGTTGAGTGGATGAAAGAGGAGTCCTTTCCCCCTCTCGCTTCCCCCTGTATATTAAAGCTAAACAAAGGTACGTGCCGTTCTTCGGTTTGGGGAGGATGTCAGAGTTCTGCAAATTCAGCACTTATTTTCTTCTTCTGCAACACGAGAAACAGGCCACCTGGAGAAGAATCTCTGTTAGAAAAGTCAAAGTTATGAATGTTCTCTGAGAGCTTAGATTGATCCTGAGCAGGGTGGTCGTTGCGGTGCAAGGAAAAACTTACCCACCTGTTGGCATGATCTGTCTAGCAGGGCTTTTGCTGGGTTTTGGTGCCTACCTGTCCCCCCATGGCACACTCCTGTCTAGGGTGCAAACTGCACAGCATGCACAGCGGCCCTGGCCCCGACCCACCCCCTAACAGCCCTGAATGCAAGTCCCCTCACTGTCTTAGGAAGCCAGCCTCCCCTCCCGCCCAAACCCTGGCCTTGACTCATCTCTCGGCCAGGCTCCTTGAACAGGAAAGTCCAACAGTGCTAGTGAGGCATCTTGAAAGGAAAACAGAGCCCTGAGAGGTGACTGAGAGAAGAGACCCAGGGAAGGGGAGCCCCAGACGCCAGCCATTAGTCACGACTGGAGCGCGGTCACACAGTCCTCATCTCCAAGTGGCCCAGGGCTGGCTCGCTAGCACTGCTGAGCCTGGGGAAAAGCAAACAGATGTATCAGGGCAGATGCACCTGGCGAGGTGCCTACACTCCCAGGGAGCAAGTTGTAGGTCAGCCAGAAACCCATTCAGCATGGTAGTTTCCTTGATCGCTGAGAACTGGCAGGATGTTTTAATTACATTTTAATACAGCTCTTCTCCCCACAAGTTCCAGTTCTGAGGGCGCTCATTTGATTTTCAAAGCTGAGATGACCTGAGCAGAGCATCTGTAATGGCTTGAGTTTTAAGTTTTGTATGTTTCAGTGATTATTTCTCCCTCATCATTTTCTATTTTGTATACTTGAAATTTCTCCCCTTTTACTTAATTAGGAAAGCTAGTGACTGTTTGATACTTTTTTTTTTAAAGAATCAGGATTTTGACTTATTAATGGATAGGTCGTTTTTCTGTTCTTTACCTCACTGATTTTACTTTCATTTTCATCACTTCCTTCTTTGCACTTTCATTTGGTTTATGTTGTTCTTGCTTCAGCTGTTGAGTTTGGGGCTTCAGTTCATTTACGTTTTGTGATAAAAGTGCTTTGAGGCTATGAAGTTTCCTCTAATTACTGCTTCAAATGTATCGTAAGGTCTTAACTTGTGCTTTCGTTAGCATTATTTTTAAGAAATTCTGTAATTTTAGATTTGTATTTCCCTTTTTGTCCAGAAGATGTTTAATAGAAGGTTTGTTCATTTCCAGGTTAAAGGGCTTTTTTTGTTGTTTTAATTGTATTAATTTCTAGCTTTATTGTATTTTGTCAAAGGGTTGTTTATAATATTTCTACTTTATGCAACTTACGCAGTCTTTGTGACCTAATATATAACCCAATTGTGTGAATTCCCGTGTGTGTTTGAGAAGGTGGAACCTCTGTTCTCAGAGTATGTTACTATTGGCTATGTATTTGTGAGAACTATCTGACTGATTATATATTGAGATCGTCCATATTTTTATTTATTTTGAGTCCATTTTACCTCTCTTGGCCGGAGTATCTCTCATTACTATGTTTCTGTGTATTTCTCATTGCATCTTTTAAAAAATATTTTCTAGCTTATTATTTATTTGGGGGGAGAAGGTAATTAGGTTTTTAATTAACTGATTAATTAATTTTAATTGAGATTAAAATTTGCCGGGGATTGAACCCCCTCTAGCACTGAGATACAGCCCCCATTGCATCTTACATAGACAGCTCCTTCTTTATAAAGATGGTTGCCCTTCTCCCCCACTTTTGAAATGTAGTAGGCTTTGTATTTTGTTCTGTTGGTTGCCTCTGAACTTACATATTTTTTAATGCCCCTAATCCCTGCTTCTCATTGATCCTTTATTACCTCGCTGGTCCATTTTTGACGGTGTTCCGTGGCTCCCAACTATCGCGTGAACGACACTCAGTGACCTTACTCTCTTCCAGCTTTTCCCCTTCTCCCATTTTTTTTCTACTTTATTTCTACATGAGCTCTACTTTTGTACTTATTGTTTCTTCACCCTTCCCCTCTCTTTGTTTTACTCCTGAATCTGGCAAATGTTTTCACTGCTCACCATCCATCCTTTTTGCTGAAGTTTCCCCAGTGACCTCTTGGCTGAATGAAACCCATCCTCTAGAAGACTGTCCTAGAAGAGCTGATATGTGCCGTGTTCTCCGCACCCTTACGTGTCTGGAACTGTTTTTCTGTAGCCTTGATACTTGAAGGAGCGCTTGGCTAGATACACGGTCCTTGGTCCGTACTTTAATTTCTGATTTAAGATGGCTTTCGCATCCTCCGATGCTTGATTGGGAAGATTTAATTCACTTATCAGTGTTATGTTGTGCTTTCCTCCACTTTGTGGTTTATTTTGGCAGGGGCGTTTTTATAAGATGACGGAGTTTTCATTCTTATTTTCTATTTTCTTTTATAATAACTGTGTCTATATTTAGACTGCGCTCATTGATTTCATGGACTTCCGGTATTTACAAGACACATGGTGTAAGAGGCTCCTTTTCTGCCAGTGTCACCAAGTATACTTTCCTTTTACTTTCTTACTTTGTTATTATTTGGGGATGGGATTGTAAGAGGCTGTGTGTTTCCTCCAATATTTTGTTTTTCCTTTTTTCTTACAGGACCTGAAATGTCCTCTCTTTGGCTTCCTTTTTGCTTTGTCACCCCATTTCCAAAGGATGTTCCTCTCTTCCTTTGTATGCTTTTCCCCCTGAAGGGATGCATTTTAAGACTGCCACCTCAATCCGTGTGCACCTCTGAGCCTCTCTCTCGTCAGTACCGCAATTTACCAAGAGTCTGCACAGCATTTTACCCTTCAGGTTGACATCCTTTCCAGCGATGGTTTCAAATCAGTCTGTGACTCCATCCTCAATCCCTTCTACTCTGTTCTGCACTGGTTTCCTAGGGCTGGTGCCCAAAGTGGGACACCCAGCTCTACTGGGATTTCGTATTAAATCTCTTTTTCACTTACAGGTGATTCTGAAGACTACAGCATTCTCTGCCTTCTGGTTACACTGAGGGTGTGGGTTTGTGTGGTTCTGCTGACTGTTCCTGCCAATCTGTGTTGCTTTGTGGGTAGTTTATCATTTTCACTGAGGGCATCTCTTTCTAAATGGTACTTGGACACATCTGGAGGAAAGATGTTGTTTCCTACAGAACTATAGTCATCTTGGTGATGTAGAAAAATATGAGAGAAAGCTGGTGTATTGTTTGCATGCTGTGAAAACCACTCAATGATTAATTTATCTAAAGGATAGAACTTTTAGGGCAAAAAAAAAAAAAAAAACCCAGAGAAACAGATCCATTTAATTTGAAGAGCTTAATTGCATGCAAATGTGTTTTTATGCTGAGTGCCGGGGCATATGAAATAAAAATATCTTTCTAAGTGTTTCCTATTACATTAAGATACTTTGAAATCCATCATTCACCCAGCAGCTCCATAAGTAGTAAAGGTTTTTTTTTCATACAGCTATTCCCATGCTTGACAGATGAGGGATCAAGACTTGGGGAAAGTCACTCACACGATTTCCTGGGTGCAGAGGTGACCTGAGTAAACCCAGGAGTAACACACAAGCCCCCTGACTGGTAACGCCAGTGACTTCCAGCACCACCTGAGCCCAGTCGTAGAAGTTTTCACTCTTTCCATCCTCTTTCCAATTTTCATTTTCATTTAATCACTTTTGTCATCCAAGGCCATGCCTTGATAACAAATCACTAGGGGAATATGCTTTTTAGTGTCATATTTCGAACAGATTTGCACCATAAAAATAATATAAGCTGCATCTCCAGTAAATAGGAAATACTTTCTCCACTAACGATCCACCTTCATCTCTTTTCACAGAGGACAGCTGTGGGAAGGATGGGAGGGCTAACCTGCCCCGTGTCACTGCAGATGTCACCTGGCAAGGCCTGGAGGATTTACATAGCATGAACGGAAGTGTCTCTGAGGACAGACAAAACTATAGACCTAGTGTGGCTGACTGGACTAATTACTTGAAGGATGTAGATAGAGAATTTGCACTGCTGAACAGTCACCATGAACAAAATAAAGCAAATGAGACTAAAAGTGCTCGAAGTGGTGGGTTCCTGGCTGCATCTGCCAAGCATCCCCTGCCGGCAAGGGTGGCCTCCGCTGAGTCGGATGAAGACCCCAGGCGCAGGGCTGGGGAAGCACGTGCTTTGCCCTTGCCAGCTGACCTTCCAGCCCTGCATTCGAACCGACCAACATTCAGTCCAGACAGTAAACTTGAATGGAATAATGACATTCCGGAAGTTAGTCGTTTGAATTCTGAACACTGGAGAAATCATAAAACTGACCAATGGATGGAGCATGAGGAGATCAATGATGTTGAAACCGATTTCAGCGGCGACAGCCTGATGGAGCTGGGGCAGCCCAGGCACGGGGACCTGGAAGGAACTTCGCCAGGACGGTCGTCCCGAAGAAGACGTTTTGCAAGATCAGCTGCATCTTCCTGTGCATTCTGGTGTTGATTCCACGCATCATGGGATCCAAGTGTCCACCGTGGAGCAACCTGACTCCTCCAGCAGCACCGAGAGGATGTCAAACAAGGTGGAGAAGAATCACAGGAGGGGAAGCTTCCAGAGTCTAGAAGGCAGTGCCTCCTTTCCACTCTCCTCTGATTAGATGCCATGTTACCTTACCCTAAACACAGTATTGTTTTTTTTTAACTTTTTCTTAGTAAACTAGCAAAGGCAATCATGACAACCAGCATTCCAATGACCCCAGGTACACACGTGCAGTCGAAGTTAGTGCACACGTGAGCGGCACACACACACGGGAACTCGACGTCTGAGTCGAGTCGAGTCGAGAGTAAGGTGGATTTGTGGGGTTTTGTTGGTTTGTTTGGGGGTACTAAAACAGTATTATCTTTTGAAAGTTGTAGGGAGGGACCTGCATATATAAATGGTATCCAGTCAAGACGGCTAGAACTGTGCCTTTCTGAGTTTCTGAAACTTGACATCCTCCGTGAGCCTTTCAGCCCACCTCCCACTGCCTGCGTAATGTGGTTTTGATTCATTTTTTAACCACTGGAATTTTTCAATGCCCTCACTTTTAGTTCAGCGATTTTGCACTTTGAGATTGGAATGCCACGTCTCTTTGGTTAGTCTTATTTTTTTTTAACAGGCTTGTCACAGTCTGACTGCCTGCTGTCAGTGTGGCAAAGTGAAATGGACCCCAGGATGACACACAGTACGGATCACATATTGTTCACTCTGCGCTTCTGCCAGAAACTGATGCGTGTGTTTTACCTCGACTTGCTAAAATTGCTTAGCAGAAAGGCATGGCTAAGGATGTTGGCAGTAAAAATAAATAAATAAACAAAATAAACGTTACCTGCTCTTTCTGCACCCAGCCTCAAAGTGTTCATCTGCTTAAGATTTCTAAATTTTTATTATTTTCTTAACAGGATAAAAGGACTGAAGACTTTTTTTTTCCCCATCTTTGTTTTGTTTTCTTGACCTGGCTAATAAGCTTAAGTGTTGAGAAACTATGTTTAGTTTTGAATTTATGTAAAGAATTTTTTTCAGTAAAACAAACTCATGAATGTTTCACAATTTAAATACAACATGTGCGTGGTATGATTATTTTTAAGGCCTTCACAAGTTCTGATTTTTTTAAGGCATAGTGCAAAACTGCATTCGAAATTTTGTATCCTCAAAAATATTCTTGTCATGTATTAGATTTTTAAATACCAGCAGAAGGATTATTACCTCAGTAAGAGTTATCAGTATCCTAGCCAACTTCCCAAGAAGGTTTTTTGTTTGTAGCTTAATAGTAATTTTCATTTTATTTTTAGAGAATTCAAACGCATAGGTAAATTATGTTTTCTTTAAGTGTTTAAGGTAAACTCTTTTAAAGAAAATTTAATATGCTATAGTTGAATCTTTGATAACTTTAAGTCTTTATCATAGACTCTGTACATATGTTAAAATTAACTAGCTCTTTATCAGATAATGTGTGTCACCGGCTGAATGACAGAAGAAACATATTTATGGTTGTGAATGATGTGCTTTGTAAAAAGGCTTCAAATTACTAGGAAGCATACTGTGTTTTTTTTAATCTTGTGTAATATTCTGTGATACTTTTATAGAACAATTCTGGCTTCAGGAAAGTCTAGAAGCAATATTTCTTGAAATAAAAGGTGTTTAAACTTTACCTGTTTCAGAGAAATGAACTTGACCCAGTTTTTGTGGTACGCACCCATTCCTTGCGAGTAAAACTGAGTCCTGATCTCAATTTGCATGATTAAACATTAGCCGTATTTGTTAAAACTGACCCAAAGTCAGTGTCTTATAGAACATTCTCAAATTAACATGATTTCAACACGGATGTGCCTCCATGATGTCCAGGGCAATGTGCAGACGCAGCCCCATGGCAGCTGCCTGGGTGTGCAACCTGGGCGGCTGCACTGGGCCAGCTGAATGCTCTACTATCGCCATCTTGAAATGTTCAATCATTTTTGAACAAGGGACCCCACATTTCTATTTTTCATTGAACCTACTAATATGTATCCAGTCCTGGGAGTTTTTCAAAAGCAAGAGGACAGACCCATAGAATGCAGCTTGGGTTCTTTGGGGACCTCACCACCATCTAAGACCTCATGTTTTCTGACAGACAAGTTCTGCACACTTTCTTCTGCACCACGTCTCCTGAGGAGTTTTCTCCCCTTCAGAGAGAGGGGCTAACAATCTTGAAATGTCCAGAGCTCAGAGGTTAATAATAAAGGAAAAAAGCAAAGGACTTTGGGATTTGCCTGTTCCATCTTTGGATCGTTAAGGAAACCATCTGCGCTGGTTCACTAGGGCTGCCATTACAGAACCACAGACTGGGGCTTACACAGCGGGAATTTATTCTCCCAGTTCTGGAGGCTGGAAGTCCAAGGCCGAGGTGTGAGCGGGTTTGGTTTCTCCCAGGGTCTCTCTCTTCGGTGGGCGGAGGGCCACCTTCTCCCGTGTCCTCACATGGCCTTTTCTCTGTGCATACACATCCCAGGAGTCTCTTCTTATAAAAACACCAGTCGTCATATGGGATCAGGGCTCCACTCTTATGACCTCACTTACCTTTACCTCTTTAAAGGTCTTATCTCCAGGTAGAGTCACACAGGGGATTGAGGCTTCAGCGTATAAACTTCGAGGGGACGCCCTTCAGTCTGTAACACCCCAATCTCATCAAGAGAAAAATCCAAGATAGCCATGCTGTCCAAAGACACATCACTGCATCACTGTGACCTGCTCCTTGTTCCATTCCTGTAAAATGTGATTAGGCCAAATGTTGCTACCCTGGAGAAAATTCCGCTTTAGTTCAATAACTATTTCTGGAGTAGCTACCCTGTGTAAGGGGCACAAGAAAGACTATTTCAGGTCAAGGGCCCTTGGAGACTGGCTGGCCAGTTGGTCTCATTTGATCCATAAAGAAGCTGACGCCCAGGACGGCTGGGCTGATTTCCCATCTGCACATGCCCCGTGGGTTTAGAAGATGAAGAGGTTCAGCAGAGGTGAGGGCCAGCCCCTTTCTACTCTCTCTGTTTGAATCCATGCACACGCACATGCACACACACACACACACACCCCACATCAGTGAAGAGAGGCCACGGTGGCCCATCTGGTAAGGAGTAGTGGAAAGAAACATTGACATGAAATTTCAGAAGATCAACCTCACTGCAAACTCTAGTTTTTAATCTCTGTATGGACTTGGGAAAGTCACATGCCCTCTCTAAAACAGCTTCTTTGACGATAAGATACGAGGTTCTAATTGAGGATGGCAAATGCATAGCGCATGGGCTTCTTTTCCCAAAATGTGCCCCGGAAAGACACTGCTGATTCATCGAGACACGTCTCCGTTAATCCCAAGCGTCCGTGCCCTTAGATCCCCCAGCGCAGCCAGCTGCTTCTCCAGGCAGCGACTAGCCACACTGCTGAACTGGTGTTCCTACTGGCCTGCAAGACAAAAACCTAGTTGCCACATCCAAATTAGATAATACCTGAGGCTCCTCTGAGTCTTCTTTTTAAAAAAATTCCTGTGATTGTAGCATCTGCAGGGAGTTTTGGTTAAGAGAGAAGGAATGAGGACTTCACCCTCCCACTCCATGCCGGACATATCCAAACATGCTGACCTCCCAAAAAAGATTTTTAAATGCTTTATAAAAGAATTTTATTCATTTTTTTTTTAAATTGAAGTATAGTCAGTTTGCAATGTGTCTGGGGCCAAAGGTGAGAGAATAACTGGCCACATTCATACCTTGTTCCTTCCCCCATTTCTGACCAAGAAACTCACCTAATGTGCCCACTGTTGGCATTGGTCTAGTCAGCTCACCTTCCTCCCAGTTATGCCATGGTCATTGAAGACTTCACCAGCACTGAGGACTTCACCTTGGGCCCAGCAGCAAGCCCGCTGCTGAATGAAGCTGGTAGAGAGAATGACTTTCAAAAGTTAGATTTCTCCTTTTGGGACTAGGGTGTCCCTGCTGCCCGGTGTTAGGGAAAGCACTGTGGGGACAAAGGGTGCTACCGACGCTGAGGTCTTCCGTGCTCAGCGTTGCCTCACTTTTCTGCTGTGTCTACCTTTGGTTCTGCACATCCGGCCCCCACACAGGTGGGCAACCCAGGACTCCAGAATCTGCATTCTTGCCCCACAAACCTCTCCCCCGATGTTACCTCACTTCCCAGCCCCAACAGCACAGGTGACCCAGGGCTAGGGTGGAACCGTTCCAACCACTAACAGGTTTCAGCAGAAGAGGAGAGAACATCAGCCTTGCCACCCTAAAATGTGTCTGGTGGCTAGAAGCCCACAACTCAAACCAGGAACCAGAAGGGCCGAGGGATCAGTAGAGCATGTGTTTTCCGTAGCGACCATTAGGTGTCACGCTAGTGCAACTAGAGACCTCTTTGCTGGGAGCCGGGACCCGGGCCCTGGCAAAGCTGCTGTAAGGCTCCCAAGGATGCCATTTACATTGATTTCTAAAGTAGCAGCACGACCATTTCGACAAGGAAGCATCTAGAACAACCAGATCCATGGCAGGCTCACTCTTTCTTCAGTGCCTAGGCTCTTAGCCATGCCAGCACACCAAAGAATGGTTCAGCTTTCTACTGATTTTTGCTGGTATTTTGAGTTGGAACTGCATCAAACTTTGACATTTAAATTCAAAAGTGAGCGCCCAATATTGATCTCCTCGCTTCCTAATGACTCTGCGCAATTAAAAATGGTTTTTTTTTGGCTCCCATTTGCTGAAGCTACAGAGGCCATCTCTGCCCAGCAGGCAATTTTAAAAAGAAGAAAGGAACTGGATGCTCTTGACCAGCTCTTGAAATGCTGAGGTTGTACCAAGCTGCGACTAGAGCAAGGAAGATGAGTGGCCACATTCCTAACCTTTCTGCTCCCTTCATTTCTTCAAGAGAAAATTTTTTTCCCTCTGTTTCAAATGGCACAATATCCAAAATGGCTCTGCCTCTCCCTTGAAAGTGTGGGATACTGAAGAGATTCAAGAGAAATCCTTTTGCTTAAATGGCACACAGAGTTGAAGAGAAGATGGTAGCGTTGGGCGGGAGTTACTATTAGCTCTTTGCATAAATGGCTCCCTTTATAAATGCACAAAGCCATGGAGGAAAGTAAAGGTTTGCCCAGAAGTCAGCACAGATGCACACACTCCTGCCAATAATCCATGTATCTTGGGCCACTGTGACCTTTTAATATAGGTGTATGCAAGGGAGTGATGGAGTGAGAAACGGAAACCAGTTGCCCTGTGTTCCACCTGGAGAGTGCTCACGGCTGGGTTCTAAATGAACCACTTTGCACTTCAGTCTTTGAGTCATGCTGGTTTGTTGTTTTTTTTTTTTTTTTTTTTTTTTTTATGTCTGTTATTTCCACAGCTCCTTCTGCCTCTCACTCAAAAATTTTAGGTGCCAATGTTCTTAGAAAATTTTGCTGACCATCAGAGGAGACCTCAAAATCCAATGCTTTTTCACCGTGGTTGGAGTCTGAGCAGAAGTTCTCCCTCCAGTGTCAGGCCAGTTCCTGGGCCCCTTGAGTAATGAGTAGCTTCTTTTTCAGTAGACTTTGGGGAAAGGCAGTCTTTAACGGCTTTGTTGACCAAGTTTTAATAGTTACTCCTTTGGAAATTATTCTTTTTTATGCTTGAGACTTTCCCTTGTTTTAGAATAATGAGCTGGACTCCTTTGGAAATATCCTTAATCCATCATGGTCAACTGTGTGGCCAAGAATAATAGCCATGAAACACCTGCCATCCCCCCCCCACCTCAACATTTCCAAGATCCTAGCAGTTAGGCAACAATGTGGCACTAGTTCAGACCAATGCATTGTGACAAGTGTCACTTTTGGGCTGAGGAAGGAAAAAACCCTTTACCTTTCTCTGGGCTCTTACTTTCCTTATCTTAGCAACCAAAACCAACTCTGAAAGTTCCAGATTGTGTAGCTTCAAGATGGGGGAGCCTTGTCAGGCTGGGCCCCTGAGGGACTCTGTGGAACAGGTCCACATAGACATGTCCTATAAATGAGAACTACACCTTTGTGCTATGAAGCCACTGAGATTTGGGCATTGGCATTACTTAAGCATAAATCAGCCTATCCTGGTTAACATCAACCATATGCAAGGCACAGAGTTCTGCCACCCCAAATTCTGTTTGAATTTAAATAGATAAGTGGTGAAATATTTAAAATTATTCTCTTTAAGTGACACAGTGGACAATGTGCAACTGCAGGCTCCTAAAACTAAAGTCCTAATTGTTTACATGTAGGACATTTGGCTTCATGGCAGAGTTAT
Source organism: Camelus ferus (assembly GCF_009834535.1). Lineage (NCBI taxonomy): Eukaryota > Metazoa > Chordata > Mammalia > Artiodactyla > Camelidae > Camelus > Camelus ferus. Next base: position 15,327,725 of record NC_045724.1, read on the forward strand.
CAGTTACATAAGGAGTTCATTTCTGCCATTTTCCAGAGTTAAGTTGAGGCCCATTTATTCCCATCAAACCCCTGTGTCTTTACAGTGGGAGATCACACTGGCATCATTGCTTCATCTTTTAAACAATAAAAATCCTAAGAGACAAACTAATTTCAATCCAACACACTTTATTCTTTTTTACTTTTTTTCTGAATTTTCAATGATCAAGTATTCAAGAGGTTGTAAACCAAAGTTTATTAGTACATTGACAATAGATTTCATTAAACGCAGGAAACTATACATCTTTTAAATTACCCTAAGAGGTCTCCAAATAAATATTCATTTTAAAAATCACAAAATCAAAGTCCTTTATGCAACAATGCAAAACACTCTTTCATCACAAGCACACCTCTACACACAAAAACACACACGCTCAACACACACTCCACTAGGATCCTAACGCCAGTTTATCTGACACAGTATTACATTTCCTTTAACTCAAGAGTTAGAGGCTGACCTGTCTGTTTCATGCTTCTAAATTAATATTTGGAGTTTGGGGTGGAGGTATGTATTTTAAGAAAAATGCCCACTGTAAAGTCTTACCAATTATTCTTCTTTTTCATTTCTACATACAAACTTGAAACTTCTTTTGTTCACCCCTTTGGTTTAATACGTCCCTGCAATGACTTTAGTTTTCAATAAGATCTTCAATTTTTAACATGTAATAGTGGAATACCAGAAAGAGACAACACCTTCAAAACCTCAACATTAAAAAACACCTAACATGGGTGTAAGGTTTTTTTGGAGAAGAAATAAGAAAAGATTATCTGAAATATTTTCCTCCTCTCTGAAAGTATTTTTAGCATCCGATTATTCTTGCTAAAATAAATATCAAAAGCGCTGAGTTTTCCATTAGAAAAAAGCATTACCCCTTACACTCTTCATTTTTGCAGCGTAAAGTTCATGGATTAATTGTAATGTAATGAGTGCTTGTTTTCTGAGAAGTTCTCCAGATTTCCAAAAGCAAAGCACATGCAGTCCCTTATTGGTGAAATGCTGTGAATTCAGTGGTGCATTTTCATGGTGAGCATGCTTCATCAAATACTTTTAGCACCGGGGCATTTAGTTTTTAATGTTGCAAAAGCAAATACCCAGGGAGGGTCTTCATCATATTTGACCCTTCCAAGGCCTGAGTGAAAACGAACTGCTTAAAATAACCTCTTCAAATATACACAGATCTAATTCCAATGTAGTAAGGAGTCTGGGACAGACACAGCCAGCAGCATCCCAGAAGACAAGGAAAGGAGAGAAGACAGAAAAGATAAAGTGCGTGAGGCCACTGACTCTGCCTTGCCAGTCATGGCACTCCCTTCCACTCTATGAAAGAGGAAGTGCAGACACATGTGTGTGTAAAGGATAGCTCCCAGTTTGCATAACAGGATTAGCAAACCTGCAGACTAGGCAATTCTGGGATTATGCAGTATTTTGATATCTATCTGCTACTTAGAATATTCAGTTTGAACCTATATATCAATAGTTATATTCATATTTCTGTACCACTTACGATGTTTTAAGTACACACAAAATCACAAAGTGTAATTGGCTACCGTCCTAGGCTTAGGCTGTCCAGCTAGTCCTGGGCACAACTAGAGAATTTCTGCAAATGCTTCAGGTCCATTCATGCTATGAAGCTTCTCCCTGGTGCACCTGTCATTGATAACAAACAGGCTCCAAAAAGAAACTTTCTGACTCCAAGTCCACCAAAGAATGCAAGAGTAAGGGAGAATTTTCTGGCCAAATACATGTAAATTTACCCTGAAAATCTAAACATGAAGTTTTGATGTTTCCTACAGCTTTTTTTTCTATTTTACGCGAAGAAATAATAACTTCCCTACATTCAGAAACATAACCCTGCATCAAAAACTGAAATGCTGCACCTCACTATCTCATAGTCACACCTTGCCTGTGTTAACTGAAACTACTGTACATGTTACGTACTGTAAGCAGTGAGCAACGAGACAGAGAAATGGACATCTGAACCCTGACTTGGCCACTCTGTACAATCCTAAACAACTTGCTTTACCTCTCTGAGCCTGTTTTCATGATCTCTTTTAAAAACAATAAAAATAGCTACCTTGCAAAGTTATTAGGAGGATTAAAGTGCGTGATGTACATTAACTGCTTGACAAAATGCTCTGAAAATAGTCAACATTCAGCTAACGCTGAATGTTTCCTCTCTGGTGTCCCTTTCTTTCCCCTGTCCTAGTTCTGAATGACTTTGGGCTATTTTCAAGAGTTAAATCCACCTGCAAAGGATAACGATTTCAAGCTAACGAAGATAACCAAAGTAATGTGCACAAACGCCCACTCCACCCTCTGGGAGTTTCTAAATTAATAGGCTAGACTCAAGGATGTTATATTTGCATATTAAAGCCAAATAATACATTAATCTACAGAATTTATAAATGAACAAATGGCCTTTCCAAAAAGCAACTAGAAGCCTAAGCTCACAGAGAGTTATAGTAGGAATTGTGACTCTAAAGTAACATGGCCAATTTGTTACCAAGCATATAAGGACCTCATATATACAATTAAACAGCGTCATCTATCAAATGGTCACTTTAGTTGACTGTAATATCCCAATGATGCTACCAGAGCCCAAAGGGTTTTGGGGACAACTCTTAATTGGTACATTTTTCAAATCTTCAGTCCCCCATGATTTTTACTACTTATTCTACATTCACCAACAATATACGAATGATACATCTGCTATCTATAATCACCAGATACTTGAGAAAGTGCAATATTAACATTGCAGTGTACAGTTTGGGCCAACTTCTTTGAATTTTGGCCTACTCAACCCAAAGGATTGCACAGAGTGGCAGGTGGTGACTGGGCAAGAGGGCGCCTGACAGAGAAGTGGCGCTCAGTCCACAATGGCTGGACAAGGTGGGGGAGGGGAAAGCCCCAATTGTGCCTGGTGAGTGAGTCCATTTCCTATCCCAGATTTCTAAGAGCCTCTCCTTTCCACAATGTGCTACCAAGAAGAAAGGAATTCTAAGTGTTGGAACACACAATCTTGGCTACAAAAAAAAAAAAAAAAAAGAAAGAAAGAAAAAGGGCCAATCCCACTAAAACTCTCTCAATACAGGATCTAAATGATCAGAGTAAAATTACAAAAACACCACCTTTTCCCAATCTACGTATCTTTAGCTCCAACATGAAAGGAAACTTTCTCTTCTGAAGGATCAAAGATCTCCCACAAAGAGTAAAGGGCATCACTGAGGCCCCAGAGTGGACATGAAGATGATCAGCAGTATCTCTGAAGACCTTCAGCAGACACCACGTTGACCAAAGTTGGACAGACACAGTGTAACCATAGGCAACGGTGGTTCTTATGACTTAGCCAAACGAGCCTGTTCCAGAGGAAGTACGTCCTTGTCACCTGAGACCACGGACTCCACCCCTTGTAGACATTGCTTAGTTTAACAGCAATTACTCTCTCCATAAACCGCACACAACCAAGAGAACTGTCTGACCAAGGCCATTCCCAGGTAGAGAGGAAAACAACCTTGAACCCGGGGATAGTCACACAACCCTGCCTGTGCAGCCATGCACGGAGGGCAAAAAGCCTGAATCATGGGTCAATTGCATCCCTTCTGAGGGAGAATGTCCACCAGCTGAGGAAACCGTTCCCCAAGTCAGCCTGACGTAAGCTTAGGCTCCTTGGTGGTAACAGTTCACGATCACATTGATATCTGTACGTCATAGTCCCTCCCAAATCTGAGTTGTCATTATGCTTTTTCTGAGCAGCCAGAGGCCATGAGTTAACTTGCTATCAGTCCACAGTGCTGTCAGGAGGCATCGACCTTAAGAACCACATGGAAAATATTTTGTGTGGCATCCAAGTCAAAGTGATGTGCGGGGGGTGGGGACTGAAAGGATGATGGATAATGAACCCAAAGTGCAACAGGAAGAGAAAAATCCTCTCGGAACCACTGCAGGAAGGTTACAGTGGGAAGCAATTAAAGGGAGGGGTAAAACCATCCTAACTCTGATAAAGTAGGATTCGGTGTGACCAATCAGTTCAAGTTAAATAATTTTCAGTCATTACTTAGGATCATAATCTAGGTCCAGCTGCTAGGTTTCTCCCTCCTGCTGTGTTTAGAGTGATTTTTGTATCTCAGGCACAGCTTTCCTGATGAAAGGACTCCACTTTAGGAACAACCACAGCAATCTGCTGTTCATAAAAAAAGAAAACTGCAGAGCTGCTCACACTTCCAGGTGTATAACCAAAACGATCAGGTGAGACTCAGTCTTATTTCTGTGGGGTTTCTCTTTCCAACTCTTCTGAGTGTCAGGGTTGCAACTATTAACCACCCTTAAGGGGGCCCTTAAAAGCTCAAAGGATTTCTGCAACAATTCTCTTTGGAGGAGAAAGCCATCCATTTCTTTCCTTGTTATGCATCTCAAACTACAGTTCCCAGCCATATTATTTAGCATGCTAGTTTTAAAGCCTCTGATGAAAGAATCCTGGGGTTTCTATTCAAGCTATCAGGTTGATGACTCAGTAGCATCTTTAACCCCTTTATGGTGGGGTGGACAGACTGAAAGAGAATGTGTTTTAATGAAATGAAGTAGCTGTTCCCTTTGTTACACTATGCACATGGTTCCTTTGAAGCGTTTGAACAACTCTACCTGATTGGTAACTCTGCTATGGCTTAAAGTGCAATTAACAGTACTTTAGGGAGAGTTTAGCTTCCTCTTTTAGTACCTGCTCTAGTCTCCAAAAGCAAAAGTAACACGCTGCACTTACATTTTCCCAATCGGATTGCATAGTTGAGGCAAATTCATTTGTGCTTTGTAGCAGAACTCACAGTAGGTGTTCGTACCTAGAAACTTTGATTTGTAAATGCAAAGTCACGGTCAAGCTCACCCTCATCCAGAGTGTATGTTACTGATACGCACCGCCATCACACGTCCCACGATTCTGTTAACCACGCACCCAGCCTGATACCACATTGGAGCATGAGCATCAAATGAACATCTCAGAAATGGTAACAAATCTATCTAAATGCCTCCTTCGTGGAGAGAAGGCGGGGGAAGGCTCAGTCTTGTTGAGGTATCCAGCCCTCAATCAACAGTGGCTGTGTCTACTGAGTTTTGTTGGTTTGAGGATTGTGTCTTTAGAGGTTAAAAAAAGAAAGAAAGAAAAGAAGGCACGGGTGTTTCTCAAGTCGCCATATTCAACTCAACCAACAAAGCGAAGTCTTCCACTTTCAAGCTTCAGGAGGGAGGCTGCAGAGCAGCAGAGCTTTCTTCCAGCCCTGGGTCTGGGGAGGAACTTATTGCTTCTGGGAAGGGCCCTGGATAGGTCTGCGCTGTGTATTGGATCCCTTTTTGCAGACCGGTCTCTTCATGGAGTTCTCCCTGGGTGCTGAAAATCGGGCAGGACCTAGTCCGGGCACACTTACTGGCACTGGCAGTGCGGCCCACCACCGCGCTCACGGTGCTCAGTGGGAATTCTCTCCAGCTCCGCCTCTGCATTTCTTCCTCCTTGTATTTAATGGAGTACCAGGCCAAGAAAATAAAAACAAAGCCAACAAATTTGAGGCCGGCTGCCAAACCAAAGTAGACAAAACGAAAGGACGTGACGTTGTATTCCCAGCAAGAGCCTTGCACGCCACACTCCTGTTGCCAGAGCATGCAGGTGGTGTCAATAACGGCTCCAAAGTAAATCGGAGTAGGAATGTACGCTAGAATTGTAGGGGCAAAGAAAAGGAAAAACAACACATCTTAGGAGAGGACACCGATCTGTAAATTAACAGGATGCTTGTTTGCTCTAAAGCCCATTCATGATTTATTAGCATTTATTATTATTAGACATATTATGATATAAAAATGTCTAAAAATCAATAACACATTTTAGGCATAAACATTTCTATTGATAAAAATGCAATTAGGGAATCCTTTTAAACTTAAAAATCAGATTTTGTCATTAAATACACAAATGGCCATATTAGAATCCTTTGTGATCCACAAAAATTCAGTACACTTAGTTCTTGAGGGTTGAGTTCTAGTCCTTGGATGCAGGAAGAGTATGAGGAAAGCATTGTTCCCTGAAAGTCGGAAACCACATCAAATGGCAACTTTATAAAGGCGCCTGGAGTACAGAAATAATTAAGGCATAATATTCACCTTTAAAGGTTATGAAACATCTGGGATGAGTAATAGCTTCATTGTTTGGGCTGTGCGATTCACATTCCTGCACTCTTTATCCAAGCAGACTTCCTTCTTCACATGCTACTCCCTTTGGTGAAGTCAGTCCCTATCCCCAACTTGTTCACCTTGCAAATATCTGCGCTTCCTTTAAATTCCTAACTAGTTCAGATGCTACTCTACTCCCATTGCACTTTGTGTATAGTTCCATTTTCTCCACTATCACCCAGTATTTTAACAGCTTGTAAGTCTGTCACCCATAAGCTCCTTGATGGCAGGGTCCATGCCTTTTATTCTTTGCATCCCCAAGGACCTTGGATTCACAATAAGACAGCCCATGGATTCACAATAAGGGTTTATGAAAGGAAGTGATCAGTGGCAGGAAGGGAAGAAGAAGAAAAGAGAGAAGGGAGGAAGGGAAGTAGAAAGGGAAAAAGGGGGTGACAGGTGGGCTGAGCCCAGGAGGCTGTGATACATTTTTAAACACACCGTATTCAATTAAAATGAGATACAGTCACTACAATTAAAATGTAGCATTGTTGGGGTGAAATAGGTGAAGGGGGTTAAGAGGCACAAAACTTATATATATAAGTCACAGGGATGTATTATACAGCATAAGGAATATGGCCAACAATATTGTAATAATATTGAAAGGGGACAGATGGTTACTAGACTTTTCACAGCGATCATTACATAATGTATGCAAATGTCAGATCGTTATGTAGTACACCAGAAACTAACATAATATTGTATGTCAACTATGTTTTAATTTTTTTTAATTTAACATTATAAAAAAAAATACTTAAAATTTTCTTTTTGCTTTGGAACTTGGAGAAATTGGCTGGTTGGCCTAGCTATACTTTTTCACAATCAATGGAACTTAAGGTAAGGCTGAATTAAATGGTAAATGCCTGATATGTCTGTTCCTTCATTTTTCCTCATGCTGTGGCATCCTTCTGCTGACTCACCTTTACCTCCAGATCCATATCAAATCACCCAACGCCCTGGCATCACAGATAGGCCAAGCAAAAAGGAGGAAGTATTTTTTTCTTTTCCTCTTCAGTTACCCCTTTGCTAAGCAAATTTCCTTCTTTGAAAAATAACTTGTTTGTTTTCAATGAGAAGTAGAAGTCAAACTTCTTAACTATATATCAAATTATGCCAGGATTTCATTGAACCAGTATTCTTTGCCAAATGGTACTTTCAAAGTGTTAATGGCACCAAAAAATAAGGCACCCAGTTCAATGCAACTGGAAGCCTTTGATGGTCAGTGACAAGTCCTTGCTCTTGGTCTGAGCCATCAACCACAACATTTAGACAAAATGAGAATTCCAGAAAGGATTCATGTTTCCAAGGGTCTGATGGTACCATTTTAAAGTGTTTCCTCCTTCAAAACTGAAATAAACAATTTGAATCAAAAAGTAAACATTTTTTTGACAATGATACTGACTACTGGGGGAAATAAACAGCTGAAGAAAATGACAGACTGCCACTTAAGAAAGAAAAAATATGATTGATGATGAGGGATCCATATAAAAATATACTGAAACTGATCAAGGGAATGGACCACTTCACATGCTGTGTCCGTCGTGCCCCAAGACACCACAGGTAATGCAGTGTTTGTAAAAATTAGAATGGCATCTTTCATGTCCAAATAAACTGTGACTTCCCACACTGACACAGTGCTGATGAGCTTCTCTTATTAATGAGTAAAGCATAGTCCCCATATATAATTTGGAAATCTTTTTTCTTTTTAGGATTTTTTATTTCTTCCCCTCAGAAAACTTGATATTATCCTCTTTACCTAGTCCAATAAAATTACTGGAAAAAAGTAAGGAATTGAAATTTTCACACACACCAAATGAGCACCAATTCCCATCACTTTCACATTATAAAAGGGACAAAAAGAGCCTGGATCATATGTCCATAACACTTGCTTGGTCGAATATTTCTTACTATACAGAACTCTGGGGAATTTAGCCCAAGTTTATGCTCACAGTGAGAAAGAAACAGATCTAAAGTCAGTTTTGTTTTGTTTCATCTGTGACAGAATTGGTCAGCTTTTAGACCAAACCAGAAAATGAGGAAGTTGCGCCCCCACCACTAACCTGTAAAATCCTAGCTACTACTAACGGTAACAAATGACTTGACTTGCCATTTTTAAAGGGCAGTGAAAATTTGCCACCAGCAAAGAGGAACTAAGAGGCACTCTTGGAAATTCAGGAACATACCAAGTGTTCGCAATAAAACAAACTGCATTCCCAGGGCAAAAGGTCTCTCCTCATCTTTTACAGACCTAAGATAAAGAGGAAGAAAGAAACATTTTAAAATAGTGATCTGAAGAAAATGAATGTCAAACAAGACTGCTTAGTTGTAGGACTAGGGACAAAAGAGATGCTGTTGGGCCCAAATGGCTAATTTGCTAGAATTTACTAACAACAGCCGAGCAAGACTGCTTATGGCTAAATCAGTGAATAAAGGTCTTCCCAGTGAAGACGCCAAAGAAACTCCGATTAAGTCTACTTGTTTCTGTGTCAGTAACGGTGCAGGGACAAAGATTCAGAGCTGAAGGAACAGAAGTGACTCTGGCTGAGCTTGCAAAACCAGTTCCATTAAAATATATATACGGCATTTTATCCTAACGACGGCTGTTCTTTTTCTCTGCCTGCACTTTTTAGAACGGTAGGTGTGCACACTGAAAGTTACTCCCGTAATTTCTCAAGGAAAAGTATAGAGAAAAAAAAATTTTTTAAATGGTCTCAATACTTCAATAATAATTAAAATTTTTTTAAAGTGAAAAAAAAAAAGCCCCAAAATGTATAGGAAACAAGTCAAAAGTTAGAAAAAGAATGAATTCCTCCCAGCCACTTCGTTTTTTCTTCTTTTCATAAAACTTATGCTCCAAGTAATTCCCCCATGGCAGGAAGATTGCAGTCTACTGATTTTGTAATTAGTAAAGATTAAAGGGCTCCTTTTCTTAAGTTTTCATTTGGAAGCTAACTGGTGACTGGCCACGTTTGAACATTATAAAATGCGCAGCCTTTATCTGGGTTATTTAATAGCTCATGTAGAGTATTAGATTATTAATGACTCACATTTTTTAATTTGAAGTACTTTATCCTTTCTATCCCATACACAGAGGGTTCTCAGTATATAATGTAAAATTCCCAAGGACCAGTCATCGTTTCCCCCAATTTCTTTATTTTCTCAAAGCCATTTCCCCAGTGCTGCAGACCCTGCTGCTACATAAGCATCTGCGATGGAGGAACCAAGTGAGTAAACCCAGGAGACTTTCAGGTGCTGTTTTCTTACTGTCAAGGAACAAACTGGCTGGGAATCGTCTAACTCAGCATCCCATAGAAGGGAAGCCAGAATCTGCAGAATTGGCACACGAGCAGCCCAACCAGCCTGCTCAGAATGACATCTCAGCAGGTGCTTCCCACCAGGTGCCCAGCATTGTGGGGTACTGAGGAGCCAGGGAGGACAGAAAAGGGAGGAGAGAGACTGAGACCCCTCACTCCTTCACTGCACTGCATCCCAGTCCCCCTAAAGATGCTGTGAGCATGCTCTTTTCTTCACCAAGCTGTCCCCTTCCTTCCTTCACCCACTGCAGCCTTTACCTCAAATATGAACACTCTGACCTGAATATGCTAGTGTCATTTTAAACAGGACTTCCATTAAGGTAACTTCCACGTTCTCTCTTATAAGCAAAAATAACACAAATGGGATATATAATATGGCAAAGAAAGCACAGCACGAACAACTCAAAAATTACATTTCCCAGTCTGCCCTTTCCTTGATTCAATTCCAAAATTTTATATGATAGTGAAATTAATGAAATCAGCATTCTGAACTGCAAGCCCAGCATAAGCGGTCACTGCTCCTGGAGGAAGTAACTCCCTGCAAGGCTGGAGATAATATTCCTCACTGTGTGCACGATTTAGCAACTTCACCAAACAACTTCCTGCCTCCCCCGGGGCCAGGCTGCTTGTCGCTAACACGGGGATGGCTTTCGGCTCCTGAAATTGAACCTCTTATGGGAGAGACTTCAGGAGCCAAAGGCATCCAAACGAAGTTTCACTAAACAATTGGGATGGAACTCATCTGAATAAAGAGAGTTCTGGAGTAGGAAATGTTACAAATGTCCTCTCCCTTTCTCGACATGGGAAAACTCCCTTCTTTCAAGTTCACCAGGAAAAGGAGCACTTTGCCCTGTGCAATCTCACTTTGCCCTCCCCACCGCATTACCACATCAGTCCCCAGTCTAGGATGTGAATTCTGGCCATTCTGAGTGTAGAAGCCACGCTAGAAGCTGAACGCTTACCTGAGTGTTACTATGATGGCGGATGGCTGGGCACACGCTGTGATGAAGGTCACTATGAAAAGGAAAACTAAGAATGGGATGAGGGTATTGCAGGACCGTTTACACTTCCCGGACACAGCATAGCCGTTCTCGTTGAGATACGTCTTGACAATAACCACGCGGAGCTGACTGCGCTGTCCCACCGTGGGTGGAGTGATCACCTGCCGGCTTTGGACACAGGTGCATTCTGTGTAATTCCTTATCTAAGGGGGAACAAAGATCCGCTGTATGCCAGTCAAAGGCGAACTTCAGCATAGGAATATTAAGATAAAGTCAAAGTGCTCTAAAATAATTCTAGCATTCAAAACTATGCAGAATATTTCAATGAAAATATCTTCCTCATTGGTAACAGTAAGGGATCCAAAGCGTGCCTCTTACAATGTCAAAACCTGCTGGTCAAGATGGTCTAAACCTCAACTTTGATAAGAAGCTCTCAACGCTCAATTCTACTCCATTCACATTTTTGGTTGTAACCATATGCCCTTTCAACTGCTGTTTAATTCTTGGGCTCTCTGATTAGCGAAGTCCCTCAAAAATAGGAACTAAGCCTTATTTTCATTTATGCTCCCCAGAGCGCCTAGCACAACCCTGAACACAGTGCAAGGCCTAAAGTAAACATCTGTTAAATAAATACAGAGAATTCACGCCGCAACCGTGAGGACTTCAGTGCCAATAACAGATCATTGGCTGTTTCATTTGAAACCAGCTAATTCAATGGACTGAAAAGGTGTTTCAAATGAAACAGCCAGTTAACCTTCCTGCCTATGACATGGCTTTTACTGAGTGGACGTCAGCTGAACTCACTGTCATTGTGACCTCTGGGCCACTAAGAGAGGCAGGAGGAACAAATGTGAAGACGGGGCACTGTTTGGCCACCTGTGTGCCAGGGGCTGCTGGCCTCCTTCTAAGAATGCGGGCTGTGCCCCAGAGGACTCGATCACTCCCAGGGAAGGACTTAGCTACCGAGCAGAACAGATCTCATTGTCCCCTTCAATTCGGTCACACCAATTATATAATGGGGAGCCAGCAAGAGGAATTCTGTTTATCACAACAGTTTAAAACTCAGAAATCAAATATGACATCCACAAAATATACAGTCAAAGGAATAATATCTCCTCATCTGCACAGAACAAGCAAACTCACCTTAGCCTTTTCATTAAAGCAGCCCCTACAATCCGTTCTTATGCAAAGCCTGAAATCAGGCTCAATAAAGAACAGAGTAGAATATGAAAAACTTCTCCCACAGTATTACAGCCTATTTATAATTTGCGAGGAAGGGAATTCTCAAAATAGCCTATTCTTGAACTGACAGAAATATCTTTACTCTGGAAGAAAGTCTGAACTGACAGTCTATGAAAAATTGTCACTGCCCATCTTCACAGACTCTGATCAGGGTGGGTGCTCTCCAATTCTCTTCTGTCAGCACCAAATGTGGTCACCTTGACCTTCAGGTCCATCACAAGGGCCCTGTGAGGGTGACCAGGGAGAGATCCAGCACTCAACTTTATCAAGTTTCGCTGGGCTGGCACCAAATGTGAAGAGAGGGGGGCTGAGGTGGAATCAGATTACTACATTCAAATGCTCCAATCATCCCTAGGAGGGTAAAATGATAGCATGGCATAATTTTCTTTCCTCTGGGTTTTGGTCAGAAGGTATTCTGTAGACTACTTGAAGTTTCTTGAAAAAGGGAGACTAAAGCCAAGTGTTTGCATATGAAATCTAACGGCAGCACAGGAACTTGTGAAACATACTCACCCCAGTGCTCATATTGCCACTGTTAACACAGCCAGCCAGACAAGGGTTAAAGTATGTAATTCCATCTGATCCACAAACTGGCTCATACTCGTGGATTTTACAACCACAATTAACATTGCAGCTTCCCGTCAGATTCCTGTGAGGCATGGTCAGAGAAGGTCTAAGAGAAAAGAAGCAGGTCATGAGCCACACGTGCGAAAAGGAAATTCACAGGACAGTTCTTGATGTTAAGTAATGTGTCCACTGAGGAAAAGACACCTCTGTGAAATCAAAGCTATGGTACGATGAAGTAGCATCCTAGATAATTCTGTTCATGACTTTGAAACAAAACATAAAGAGAAATGTTTCAGTTTTCCAGTCCGAGAGATTCAGTACATTTGTAGCACATTGTTTAGCATGCCTCAATTCTCCCCTCCATCTCGGTGCTGTGGATCTGGACTCAGCAGTTCTAACCCTCATACAACTACTTACTTACTATAGACACTTGGCTCTATGTCTTAACAAATCAGGGTCTCAATTTCTTTAACTGTAAAATGGAGGAGATACTTCTCTGTGCCAAATTAATAATATTGTTATGAAGGCATAAACATGGAATCTATCCATCACAGTAGTCAACACAGGCTCCTTTGACCAAAAATCTTCCTTGCCCTGGGATAAATGATCAAAGAAAGACATGAGACTCCAGAAAATCAAAAGGAAGTGATTTTTTCAAAGACCATCAGGAACCACAGCACTAGTTTGACTCAGACGACCAGGGAAGGACGAGGCAACTTGCCTTCCCTCAGGACGCCCGGACGTGGATTCACAGACAAACGTGATGCGTTCTGCTTTCACATGAGATCACAATATAATACGGAAAACTCGAACAGAATCACAAGCACTGTAGAACACACCTGTCCTTGTGCAAAGGGACAGGACATCATCTTTCCAATAAACGAAAACATTTCTGACAAGTTAGCCTTGCAAATAGAAGCTCATGTTCACACAGAGTCAATGTTAAGTGTTAATTCCAAGCGAGGAACAAGGCTTCACTAACTAAGGCTTCTAACTGCATGGTCTAAGCTGCAAGCATGAGTCACACAGAACATCTCACTATAAAAATCATGCAATTATAGAATTAGAGAGATGAAAGGGGTCTCCGAGGTTAACCAGCACAACTAGCTAATTTTAAAGACTAGGAAACTGTGAGCAGCGTAATGACATGCCCCACAATCCTTGAGGCTTTAAGGAAACCAGCCACGGAGAGACCAAATGAGCAAAAAAGGGATTAAGAGCAAATCTGCTGTCTAATCTTCATTAAATCAATTGCTTAAGAATCGATGTTTATTTGAAGTAATACACAATAATAAAACAGATGGTGGCTTAACATAAGTAAAAATCCCTACTGTGGAGCCATCACAGCTGGGTATGTAAGGACACAGTTGCTCTCCAATCACACACACACTCACATACACAAACACACTGTGTCACACCACCCCACCCCAAAACCTAAAGAAGGGATGGGCTTCCCCATGTGACACACTCCCACTGGCCTCCACAAATCAAAGAGGAGACCTTAGCCTTCTTTCTTGCTCCTCTTCAGTCTCTCCCTGCTAAGAAATATGACAGATAGGAGTCCATTCATCTTATGTTCAAGCCGCATGGATTAAGAGGATATGACTCGGACAACAAAAAACCTTTTAGGCAAAATACACTAGTCAACTTAAAAAAAAAATGGTATCTTTCTCATAATTGTTTAAATCTTTACCAATTTATCTGTCTTTAAGGAGACTTCAATTAGAATGTTTCTCTTCAATTCTACTTAAGTTCTTGGCTTTATAGTAAAGTCCTTCCTTGGCCAGACACAGCTGTGCAGCTTCAGGTTTATAAATATTATCATCATCACAATCATCATTATCACTTAGAACTAAAATTGACCGAGTCCTACTTTTACTCCAGGACTTGGGCTCTGAGATCTCTATGTGTTACCTCACTTATTCCTCATGAGAACTAAAATTATTGTGACTGTGCCTCCAACTTTCAAATAAGGAAACTGAATATTTGAGAGGACAAGGTAGGTACTGTCAAAGTTCACAAAGCTAGTAAGACTCAGAGCAGGACCTAAACCTAGTTATCTCTCTCCGTAGTGTGGACCCTTAGAGCCCTCCAGCAGGGGGCCAGCTCTGTGTAACTCTCCATAGTTTTGCTTTCTCCAGCACGCATCCTCTGGGTGTTCATTCTGCTCCTTCTTTTTCCTCTAATGCAGCTTTCCTGGGACCCAGCTTTCACTATCCCTGAGCATCAGAATCAAAGAGCAAGTTCAAGGCCACATCTACAATTCACAAGGGCCACGGACAAAACCTAGAGAGACCTCACATTTGTAACTAGAGATCAGAATGTCTACATCACACGGTTGTTGGGAGGATGAGATGAGTAAATGGATATCCAGGGTCCGGCGTGTTCCCAGCACCGAGGCACTAAGACATCGGTGTGCTCTCTTTCTCTACACAGGGCAGAAGCAAGAAGGAGAAAAAGTAACACAATCACAAGCACAAAGAGCACAAAAGGCCTTCATGATGGTTTTCCTTTTGAAAAGGAAGATGACATTTTCTGAGTCTCCTACAGAGAGTAGTGGGAAAACAACAAGATGGGGGTCCAGTGTCAGGCCCGTCATTTAGTAGCTGTATGACCCTGGGCCAAACCTAACAGTCTATGGCTGTCAGTGCCCCTCCTGACATGAGCAGAGAGAAAGCATAATCAATGCAGGGGAGAACATGATGACACAGGTGACAGCTCAGGCTGACCCGAGGACTGCCCTCATGAAAGTTACGGCTGCTGCATCCAGCCATTCACTTACTGTTAAAGCTTCTTTGGGCTTTGCAGTCAACGAATTCATACCAGACAGAACTTGAAATTTATATATGATAACCTCCAACTTATACAAACCATCTCTTTAAATCCAGAATCATTTTAATAAAATGATGCATCCTTCGTACAATGTTTTGAAATGCTTTTATTTATTACTAACATAATACATACTCATTGTGGAAAATTTGGAAAATACAAAAAAGGACAAAAAATCAAATTGAACTCACACATAATGCTGCTACCCAAGAATTTCCACCATTATGCTTTTAGTATATTCTTTCCTTTGGGTCTTTTTTCAATAGCATATAAATTAACGTTAATAACACAGTGTTGTCAAGACTTTACAGAGAATCCTAAATTCTATTTTTCCTGCTAACATTAGATGATGAACATTTTCTATTGACTGTGTTAATACAAGGCTACGAATGGCAAATTTGGTCCTGAGCTTACTAATATTCATAGGTTCAAGGCTCATTATGTTTAAATAGACATTATACATTTTTACAGAGTTCCTCTGATTTGTTTAGGTATCAGTTACAAAATGTAAAACTTATTGGAAAGAAACTTTTCTTACATCCCCTCGGTATTCCTAAAATAAAGCAAAACAAATTTTGTTTGCATCTCCCAACTAGAGCCAAAAATAGACTGAATCATATACTTATAGCTAGAAACGAACTGTAAGCCAATTAATAAAAATAGCCAACATAATCCAAAAACACACATACCTAAGCTCCTTAAAGTAAACTGTTTTTCCTCTACTTTTCAGGAATTTCCTTTAAAATTAGTAATATCTATGATGAACTAAAAGTCTTGAATGGCATCAAAAAAAATTAAACAATAGGAAAAAAACTTCAGTAGGTTAAACTGTCTGCGAAACATAGAAGAGATGAATGATTTAATTAGGGAGTTTAGGAACAATCTGGCCAGAAAGGCTAGTTGCCCAAGGGCTGATGGTACAGTACTAACTAAACAGTGTCAGGATGGCAAGTTCAGGAGTGGGGACAAGAGGATGAGATGTACCTTTGGGAAACTGCAGCAAAGCTCTGAATTAACAGGCTGTATTTAATTTCTACAGTCTTAGTACCATGGGGGTAATAAAACTATAACAAGGGAAGTAACTTCAGGAGAAAAGCACAACCTCTAAGATTCTGGACTTGTGGACTGGTGGACCCCTCCATCCAAGAGTCAGTGATGAACCCAGAAAGCTGAGAGAAGGTTTCTTTGTCATTTCATAGCTCGAGAAATCATCCCCAGAAAAGATCTGCCCCAGTAATTCAAGTCTCAAAACCAGAAGAGAATATAATAGATTTTAGTTTTAAGTTCAAAGAGATGACACTTGATAAATGAAAGATAATACAGCCAGAATTATTAAATGATTTATCAAGACTGAGTATACTGCTGAAAAATTCTGCACATGGACATCAGATTGAACCCCATATGAAAAAATTATTTGAAGGTGAAGAGCAAATAACTCACAGTATACAATGTGTTTATATAAAGTGTCGCTTAAGCTACAATTTTCATGGTAAATTCTGGCTCCTTTGGCTGCAAAATGATTAGGACACACCTGTGTGAAATACAGTTCAGCAGACACAGAGGGGAAGCAAAACACATTTCTTAATTAAAACTGCAGGGAAACTATGGGTGCTGGGGGTGTAATTACTCGAGTTGGAAATGGGCCAAGATATTAACTAGACTTCGTAGGATCTCTCAGAATGAAAAATCATTAGATTCTCAAATCTGAATTTCTTTTTTTCTTTAATTTTATTTTATTGTGGTTAGAACACTTACCATGAGATCTACTCTCAACAAAGTTTTCAGTGCACAACACAGTGTTGCCGACTATAGACCCAAAGCTATACAGCAGATCTCCACAGCTTATTCATCTTGTTTACTGAAATGTTGTTCCCACTCTAAACTTCCCCCATCCCCCAGCCCCTGGCAACCACAACTCTGCTCTTTGACTCTATGAATTTAATTATTTTAGATTCTTCATATAAATGGAATCACGCAACATTCGTCTTTCTGTGACTGGTTTATTTCACCTAGCACAACGTTCTCAAGGTTGATCCATTTTGTCGCATATTACAGAATTTCTGTTTAAGGCTGAGTAGTAGTCTATTATACGTATAAATGACATTTTCTTTATCCATTCATCTGTTGATGGACATTTAGGTTGTCTCCACATCTTGGCTATCAAATCTGAACTTTCTAAGGGAATCACTATTAACACATCAGGTTCATTCTACAAAAAGAAACTGTGACTCCACTTTGGCTCAACAGGAGAAGTGTATCTTCCTAAAACATCCCAACCCCATTCTAGGCACTAAGGTGTCTCCTGAGTGACTTAAAGATGGGTTAGTCATTAACTCCCTGCACGTCGGAAAATTCACCATGCTGGTGAACCCGGAGCTTCTCACATAAGCTTTAATAAATGGAATCGGCTTACATATTGTGCTTCCTTCTCTGTGTTTCTTGTCTCCTTTTGAGACAAGTTAATAATCAAAAGTATTGCACGCAAAGTCAGAGAAACCTGGGTTCCAATCCTAGCTCGATCATTTTCTAGCTGCATGACATTAAGCAAGCTATTTGATCCCTCTGAATCTCTTTCTCCTCATATTTAAAATGAGAAAAATAGCATTCAGTAGTGATTTAACACTTGCTTACCATTTGCGGGTTTGATCCCATGTTATCCTCTCTATAACTCTAAGGGATCAGTACTATTATTAACCCACCTCAATGATGAGGAAATTGAGGCACTGAGAGGTCAAGGAATTTGCCAAGAACCTTATTCAATCTTCGCAGCAATTCAACAAGATAGATACCATCAGTGTCCTCACCTTAAAGATGTGGCAGCCAAGCTCAGGAAGGTTACATCATTTGCCCATACTCACACGGCTAACATGTGGCAAGGCCAAATACCAGTGCACTACTGGAAGAGATGGATGCACTCTCTACAGCTTTCTAAGCAAGGAGGTGGTGCGTGCACTTAGATGTGTGCTTATATGAAATACAACACATAAAACAGGACCACAGTGTAGCTCTCAAAAAGAACACACACTCTAAAATAGATAATCTGGGCTTCAGTCAGTTCCACTCCTTATTAACTGATGGCTTTGGGCAAATCACTTACTCTCTAAGCCTCAGTTTCTTTAACTGAAACATGTGGCTAATAACACATACAGCAGAGTGATGTAAGCATTGTATATAAAAGGTATACCCAAGTGCCAATCACTATACCTGAGCCAAACAGGCGTCTAACAAAAACTCCTCTCTTCACTATTACTCCCTTTATCTCTCTCTTTACTAGCTTTAAAGGTGAAAAAAAAAATCCCACATGCAAGTCTCAAAATCATGCTGAACAACAGTTTTTACTAGGCTGGCCAACCATATACTGATGAGCAGGTTGTGCACTGCACAAGAGCACCCAGCCAAGGCAGCAAGGAGAGGCTGACATGTACCCCATACCCTGCTTAGAAAAGGGGCCCCATTTTTCTTCACACAATAGTAACTGCTACTCTAAAAGGGTCAAACCTGTGCAGCTCTACCACCCAAAAGTGCTGCCCATAATTCAATTTTAGACAATCTTCCTAGCAGTATTTGGAGAGCTAGAGAATTTCCCAAGGAAACTGGGGTTTTCTTTTGCTAATTTATAAACGGTGAAATCTGGCTGCAAATACTAGAATGAATGAATCCCTCTGGCAGCCTCCGGCACTCCTAATCAAGTTTTTTCTTTGTGGAATACAATTAAATGAAAAGAAGTGTACCATAAATCATGGATTTTAGATCATTACAATCGTCATTCACATCAAGTCCTTACTAGTTTCAGCATCACTAAGTAACAACCCAGCGCAGAGGTAGACGCCAGATATTAATCTTTTTAAAAAGAAAAAAAGAGTTGCTTTGCAGGATCTAGAAGGGAAGGGAGTAGAAAAAAGAAACTCACTTTTTTCAGCACACACGAAGTGCTAGACTCTGTGTTAGGGAGTGTCAGAAGCCATCCATCAGGGAATCCTCAAAGTCAAAGCTCTAAACATTTGCCTCTAATACCTGAATTCTTCAAACTGGAGGTTGAAGACCGAGGAAGGAGAAACTGACTTTTCATTTTTCACCTTTCTGCCATATTTTAATTTTTCCAACCACATGTGTTTTACTTTAACTATGCCTGTGACCAGGTGTGACTGACACTCCTGCCATCTTGTACATGAGGAAACCAAAAGTCAACGACACTAGATAATTTTTTGCAAGGTCACACAGCTAGACAAAGAGGGTGCTAGTACTTGCTTTTGAAAATAATACCATCTTCAACAAAGGAGCTTGAGGGGAGAGGGAAGAAAAGTCCAAGGAATTCTTTGGGGATCTCTGTTTTCTCACTGATGAGGAATACTAGGTTGTCCCACAAGAAAAACAAGACTAGTGTAACATCTGAAAAAAAAAACTTGAAGAAAGGTATCTTTTTTTTTTTAATGGAACAACCAATACAAGGCATAGGAAGGGAAGCTGACTACGGCCAAGTAAATGGACTGCTCAGCAAAGATGAGGGCCTGCTAAGGTTGGAACTCATAAATCTGTAATGGAGCCAATGAGCACAATTATATAATTTTTTCCCAGTAGTGCTGGGGAGTCCAGAATCAGTTGATTCAGGGTTGGCAAGACTGATGCAGTGTTAAGCAAAAGCTTGAGAAGTCTGAAGGGGACTTGAAATTTAAAAGCAGGTAAGACACTGAGTCTGCCTTCCATCTGTGAATAAAAAAACATTGCCTGCCGAATCAGTCAACACGGGCTGTTGCAACCAGCAAGCCACCCCCCCCCCCACCCCGTGCTGAGCCCTGAGGGGACTCAGGATGGAAACCGGAGGCCCTACCATCAAGCCTTCAGTCTCTGCAGCCGCCCCCAACGGCGTCCCCTGAGGGGACTCATGATGGGAAGGAACAGGATCCTGGCCCCAGAGAGGTAAAGTGCACTTCAAAAGAACGATTTCAATGAGCCCAGACCCTCGTGTCTTCTCACACACAGAAAAGCGCTACACGCATTGACGTGAGAGATGTCTGGTTTTCCTTATTTAACAGTAATCTCTTGATGCTCCGACTACCTGGTGTTTGTTGAAAAACCCCCTATATATCCTGGCTCCTCCCCCGCCTCTTCAGAGCAGTCCCTCAGAGCGATCTGAGAGGCTGTCTCCTGGGCTTGAAGTCCTCACAAAGTCTGCCAAATAAAACATAACTCTGAACTTTTAGGTTGTGCATTTTTTTCAGTCAACACAGCCCTTCTGAGAATACACTTAAAATAAACGCGAGTATGAGTAAAAGGAATAAAGCTAGAAAAAAGAAAGGGCACGAGTGACACCAAACCCCGTGAAAATGGCAAGTGGGCAGGCAAGGGCGAAAGCGAACGAGCAGAGGCCGCCTCGGAGCAGCGGAGCAGCGGAGCAGCGCAGCCCGCCCCCCGGGGCCCCGACGAGGCGCGGAGCTCGAGCTCAGCAGGCGCAGCGGGGGCAAAAGTGAGCGGGAAGCTGAGAGTCACGGGGCTCACGGGAGACCAGAGCAAGAGAAGGCTGTCCCGGTGGACCCTTCCATTCTCTATCCACCCACTTCCATCCCCAATTCAGAGCCCCGAAATTCGTCAGAAAGCTCTTCCCTAAAGAAACTGGAGTGGGGGAGGGTACAGCTCAAGCGGTAGAGCGCACGCTTAGCACGCAGGAGGTCGTGGATTCAATCCCCAGTACCTCCGATAAAAAAAGAAAAAAAAAACTAGTAATAAATAAATAAACCTGATGACCTCTCCCCCCGAAAAAAAAATAATAATAATAAAAATAAATAAATAATTTTTAAAAGAGAGAGGGAAAAAGGAATTGAAAAGAATTTTAAAAGCTAAGCGTCTACCTTAGATGTTGACAACTCAGAATAAAACTCCCTCATTCTTGTATGGGGGGTGGGGAGGGACACATAACCTGAAAGATGCTAGACTGAGAATCGTCAACCTGTAAAACCCAGAGTGAACAGACAGAAAAATCGACCCTTAAACTCAGATGATAAAATGTGAGGCACAGAAACAAAGTAAAAACAAAATTTGAATTATATGCACAGAAAGATCTAGAAGACATTACTCCCAAGAAAACAACATCATGGTGTCAGGAAAAGGGGACACTCAGAATACAGCAAAGAAAAAAAAAATCATTCTCAAAATTTTAAATTTACATAAAGAATAAAAAATCAGGTTTAGAAAAATCTCTTCTCATGGCAAAGGATGTATGAAAAATGAGAGAACAAATTAAACACACAAGCCACCTGTGTATAAATTCCAACGTCTGAGTAACAGGTGTTCTCAAGAAGACAGGGATAATGAAGAGGAAAGAATGAGTAAAGCTATAGGAGAAGAAAGTTTCCCTGGGGTAAAAAAATGTGTGTGTGTGTGTGTGTGTGTGTGTTAAATTAAAAGGGTCCCAAGAGGGTCAAATACGATGAATGAACAAAGTCCTGGGCCAAAACATTCATGCATCCATCCATTCATGCATGCAAGAAGCATTGTTTTAGAATGATGACGGAGGATTAAGTTAAAGTCTGCAAAATGAACAGTGGGACCCAGGCCCCTTCCGGCCACCACCCCCCAGCTCTAGAAGACCAGCAGCCACGCTTCCTACCCTAAAGCCACCCCAACATGGCCCGAGCCGAGAGACAGGAGCACCTGAAGCACCTCATAATCATAAACTGCGAACATCAAAAAAGGATTTGAGCACAACTTGTGAAGCAAATGCTGAACTCCTCGTTTACCGAGACGGGAAGTCATAAATACGATCCCAACTTGGTTCATTTATCTAGAGGTCAATACTAGAAGAAATAACTACAAAGGATTTTAAATTATTACCCCTGGGAAGCAGGGTTCGTCAGGAGACTACTGGCTTTTTCATACTTGTTTATTTTTAACACTTGCTCTATTTTATTTTATTTTATTTTATTGGAGGAAAGAGGTAATTAGGTTTGTTTATTTAATTATTTTTTTAACGGAGGTACTGGGGATTGAACCCAAGACCTCACGCATGCTAGGCGTGTGTTCCACCACTTAAGCTATATCCTACCCCACTCCTACTAACTTTTAAAATTCTATTTATGTTTTCCAGTTATAATAAAAAACAATTTGATAGAAATCGAAATTATTCTTAATGTATCAGTGATGACTAATAGCAATGCTAACCATCACTGGGCACTTCCTGTGTGCCAGGAGAGCCGGGAGTTTACACATGTTTCTGGTGTAACCCTTTCCTGCGACCTTCTATAGTCATTAACTACTGCAACAGACTAAATGTTTGGGTCCCTGAAAAATTCGTATGTTGAAAGCTAATCCCCAACGTGACGGTACTCGGAGGTGGAACCCTTGGGAGGTGATTAGGTCATCAGGGTGGAGCCCTCAGGAATGGGATCAGAGCCTTTAGAAGAAGGACCCTAGCGGGATGCCTCACCCTCTCCACCTTGTGAGGACACAGCAGATGAACCAGGAAGCAGGCTCTCACAAGACACCGAATCTGCTGGCACCGTGACCGTGGACTTCCCAGCCTCCCAAACTACAAGAAATAAATTTCTGTTCTTTCTAAGCCACCTAGTCTGTAACTAAGATCTGATATGTGTGATCTGTATCTCAGTTTTGCCATCAGTAAAATCAGGATAATAATAGTACCTACCTGATAGGGCTGTTGTAAGGATTAATGAGTTAATGTATGTATAGCATTTAGAAGAATGCTTGGCATGCAGTAGTGTTAATATAAGGCTTAGCTATGCTCTAAATATTAAGATGATGATGATGATGATGATGATGACAGAAAGATCTCCAACCTATATTGTTACACTTAAAAAAAAAAAAAGCTCAGTAAAGTAGGTATGGAATGCTGCTATCTTTTGGATATAAAACAGGGAACATTGAAAATCCATTATTCATTGTTTCTTGTATACAGAAGCCTTGGCAGGAGATACAAGAACTGAATTAAAGTGGTTACCTGGTTCATTTTTGGGGAGAAGTGGGGTGGGGGACTTAGGTTACACCATATTTTCCATTGAATTTTGTTTTGAAACTATGCGAATGTATCATCTATTCAAAACAGTACACTAAAGAAAAAGAACAGTTTCCATTATGCCAACAAGCGTGTCCTCCTCACGTGCAGTAATCCAAGTGTACACTCTGTGAGGGTCAAAAGGGACATAGTCAAAGGAGAGACCCCAAGGGTGCAGCCCCACAGGGAGGGATGAGCACAAGCCGGACCCTGGGATCCAAACACCGCAGGGCTTTGCACTTAAATCATGATCAGGATGAGATGAAGCACTTCCAAGATACTTACCCCGTCGTGTAAGGGATGTTTATGCCCCCTAGATTAATACTTTCACATCCAACAATAAACAGGGTTGAAAAGCACAGTAAAGACACACCACTGCAGATCATTGCTAGTTTTGCAGACTCTCTTGCACCAAGTTTCAATTTTTTTATGATGTAGCCTCCCAGGACAATCCCAACGCCAGCACTGGGGACAATGATAACACCTGGAGAGAAGAAAGAAAGGACGGGGTTAATATGAAGCAACGCAAACTCATTCGTTTTCTAATTATTCTGTTACTACTTACTTATTAGCACTAAGGTAAAGAATTTTTTAAATACTGTAATTAATAAATCTTCAATGTTTGTGATTTTACGGTATAATTTATTTTCAACCCATACAACCAACAAAGGACTCACATCCAGAATGTGAAAACACTTACAAAGTCATAAAATGAAGACAAGCAGAAAGCGAGCAAATCTTAAATGGCCCTTCGCTCATGAGGAAATGCAGCTGATCCATTGAGACAGAAAGGGGCTCAGCCTCCTTACGATGAGGGAATACAGATTCAAGCCACGCTGAAATACGGCTCCATGCCAATGATGTCGGTAAAAACTGAAAAGTCTGACAAGACCACATACTGGCAAAGATACAGAGCAAGGGGCACTCTCCACACGGCTGATGGGATGTAAATTGTGGCAAGAGCTTTGAAAGACAGTTTGGCATCACCTGGTAGAGCTGAAGAGATACATGCCCTGTGACAGGCAATTCCATCCCCAGATCCACACCCTGAAGAAACTCATGCATGTAGGGACCACCGGAAATGTACAAGATCCCCAAAGCACCACAACAGCCCCAAATAGAAACAAACCAAACGTCTATTAATAGATGCATTACATGCAGTAAAGTCACGTAATGAGCAGTAAAGTCACGTAATGAGATGCCACAATACAGTAATAAAAATTAAGAGACGTAATTACATATGAACCCAATGTCGGATGAAGGATGCAAAACACAACAGAAAACATGACCTGACAGTATCTGTATAAAGTTCAAAAACAGGTGAAACTAAATGAGTTGTTTAGAAATGAATATACAGGTAGTGCAACTATGAAGAAAACCCAGGAAGTAATTACCACAAAGTCAAGATAGTCGGAGGATGGGTGGGATCAGGAAAGGGTACAGGGGGCTCCTGGAGGGCTGAAAATACTCCATCCCATGACCTGAGTAACAGTTACACAGTGTTCAATTTATGATTACTTATTATCTCTAAGTTTTGATTAATGCACTTCTGTATACATTATATTTGACAATAAAAAAGAAAAAAGCAAAAGAAATAGTCACATTGCCTGCCCCATGAACCTGACAATCTAAAAGAGAAACAAACAAAACAAATTAGAGTCTAATGAGACAGTTATACCAAGGGCAGGGAGAATACAGGGAAAGAAGCACCTAAGTCTTCCCTGGGAGAAATCAGGGAGGACTTCATAGAAGAGGCAGTATTTGAGCTGACACTCAAATAATGAAGCAGAATCTGTCCAGTGCACCAGCACAGAGAGATATCCTGCACAATGGGAATCCGTGCAAAGAGGCATGAGATAACAGAATTGAAGATTCAGAGTAGCTCAAAGCACTGGAAGTGTGGAATGCAAGCCCCTGGGGGACATGGGCAAGAGACACAAGGCAGAGTGAGACCATGAAGGATCAGGGAGAGTTGCCCAGGTCGTACCTCTGGGCAATGGGAGGCCTGGAAGAATCTGAGCCAGGGTCTGAGAGGACAGGAGGTGGGTGTGACAATGATCGTTGCCGGTGGTGAGATGGAAGACAGCTAGATGGAGTCAAAACTAGAGTCAGAGATGTGGTCAGGAGGGTAACTACAAAGGAACATGTGAGCCGTGGTCAAGCTCTACCCTGATAGCACAGTTCATGAGCTGGGAGGAGGAGGGGAGAAACCCAGAAGGCGGGAGGGATCCAGAAGCAGCTCACAAATGCCATGGCAGACGCACCGAGTGTGACGGGCCTGTGGTCCCATCAGGGAGCCAGGCCTCACACAGCTGTCTCTGGGCCCCAAGCCCAGGAAGACCAGGTCTGGGGCACTTACAGCCGGTGGTGGAATTCATGGCATAGACAGGACGTTCCAATAAGACTGAAATCAGAAGAGCAGAGTCAGATGAAGACAGAAAGGAGATGACTCCATCACTGGAGAGCTTGCCAAGAGCAATGTTCAGGGCGTTGTGAAGCTAGAAGTCAGACTGCCATGGGTTGAACCATCAGCCATGGGGATTAAGAGACTGGAATTCAGACTCTTTCTACAACAGACTAGAAAAGGAAAAAATGGGTGTGGGTCTAGAATTAGAGTGGGACTAAGGTAGATCTGGAGCTTTGGGAGTCTGTTTGCTAATAGTATGGAGGGGATTTAACCATATTTATATGCTCACAAAAGGGGGGCTAAAAAGGAATGAGTGGTTGAATGTGCCAAGGCAAGATCCTTGAGAAGTCAAGAGAATATGGAATTAATAGCACAGATGATCACACTAGCCCTGGAGAGGGAGGAGAGATGCCTGCATCTGGGCTGGGAATAAGATTCGGGAGGGGTGGGTGTGGGGGATACATCAATGGGTGGGTGGTGGTGCCTCAAATGGTAGTTTTTCTGTTTTGTTGTTATTGTTATTTTGAAAACATCATGCAATACACATTGTAATAGAACACTTGAAAAACACAGAGAAACACAAACCGCCAGCTTACATTCTGGTATATTTCACTCCAGTCTTTTTTCTATGCTTTTTTTCCACCTCAAGAATTGATAACATGCTGTAGATTCTCTCTGTGTGTGTGTGTGTGTGTGTGTGTGTGTGTGTGTGTGTGTGTATGCATGTGTGTGTGTGTATATATATATATATATATATATATATATATGTATATGTATATGTATATCTGTATCTATATCTTTGGGTTTTGTTTCTGTTCTTTTCTGAATAATTGAAAACAAAACTAACTCCCAGAGAGAAGGGAAATGGAGAACTTTAAATACAGCCAGAGGTTGGAATAATCATCGTAGAAAAGCCAAGGGAGCATTAAATTAGAATATGCAAGAGGCTTTGCAAACAGAGAGAACTGTGGGTCCAGATGATATTAAATTCCAGAGTCTGCAGCTGCATTGATGTGCACGCTCGGATGATTTGTTCCTGCGTGTTCAACGACCCAAGTGAAGGAGCAGAGACGGAGCGTTAGATTAATCTAAGTCTGAGTTTTGCCTGGGTTGCTAGCGGGGGAAAAACAGTATTCATCTTGTAATCTTCACCACGGTCCTGATTTTACAAAACCAGTAATGGCCCTTTTACAGACAAGGAAGTGACTGGCCCCACAGTGGACACAAAGGAGGGAGAGACAGAAGGAAAATTGAGGCCTCTGATCCCCAGCCCAGCGCATGGTCCTCAGCACCGCAGCTGCCTCTTAGAACCAACCGGTACCTGGAATGTTTTAGGGAAGCTGACCAGAGCTCTAGGCTTAGATAAGCTGGTTAAGAAAGTACCCTCCTCATTAAGGAACCGTACACATCCCACCTGTATGAATAAATAGGCAAAGCTTTACCTTTAGAGTGAAAATGGTCCACTAATAAAATTCCTATTTCAATTCAACAGTTTGTGTAATTATAGTGACGGTGCTTGACCCCAGGATCTCCACACTCACAGCTGAATCATCATTTAAAAGCGGCATTAATGTATTTGACTCTACATCCTAATTAGTATTCAACTCTAAAAACAGAAAATCTGTCATTAGCAAATATGAGGTTACATCAAACACAGTGAAGATCTATTAAAATTTTCCCCCGATGTCCCCGTCATCTCCATGTCACAGCACGATCAAAACAGAAAGATTCTGGCTACTCGTTCATGCTGATCAGTACAACGCTCAGATCTCCAGCTTGAGTCAGAGACCCACATGTTTCATTGTGGGAACTGCAGGCGTATGGAATTAGGGAAGATTTGGTGCTGAGTGGAGGGTGAGGCAGGGATAGGGAGACAGCAGAATCTTCTTACGTTCCCTTCTCAAAGCCCCTGGCTCTGCAGAACCCAGCTTCAGTTAGCTTGTGGAGAGCACGGATGGGCTGGGGGTCAGCTCCTCCACCCACCACCCCGCGGCCATCCTGCTGCTAGCCCTGTCTGAGCTCAAATTCATTCACCTCCTTGGTTGGTGCTTTCCTGCCCTTCCCAGTGTCCCCTGACCCCAAGC
Organism: Camelus ferus; assembly: GCF_009834535.1. Lineage (NCBI taxonomy): Eukaryota > Metazoa > Chordata > Mammalia > Artiodactyla > Camelidae > Camelus > Camelus ferus. Next base: position 15,355,420 of record NC_045724.1, read on the forward strand.
AACCCTCCTTCAGCCTCCCACCTCTGAGCCTCTGCTCCTGATCCAGCCCCTCTCCCAGCCCCAGCCAGACAGTTCTGCTGCCCTGAGTTTCTGTTCCTGGCATCCTCTACTGGCCAAGACCCAGGGAGGGCAGGGGACAAGACAGTGGGGAAAAGGCATCAACTGCACCCAAGGACGTGTGTCTGACTGATGGGGAGAGCAAGGACAGAGCAGCGTGGAGAGATGGGTACCTGGACCATGCCTGGGGCCCAGCCTAAGGCACAGGTGGTAGAGGATGGAGGTCAATGCAACTGCAGATGTCTGAGACAGTTCCAGGTAAGAGCGTGGGGCCGTACAGATTCCCTAAGTTTGAATCTCTGCTCTGACGCCTACAAGCTGTCTGTCCCCAGGCAAGTTCTGAACATTCCAGGCCCTGGATTTTTCTCATCTGTAAAATGTGGTTCAGAATAGTTTCTTCCTCATAGGTTGTTAGGACTAAATGACTTAAGACCTATGAGGTGATAAAACAGTGTCTCACCCATGGCACACCCTCAATAAACGTCAGAGAGCATCACAAGTATGAACGTCCTTATTATCTGCCTACTATTAATGAGTTTAAAATTTGCACAAGTATATTGGAATTATAATTAGGCAAATGTCCATATGCTATTTAACCTATAGAACTGAATTTAAGCTACTACTTAAATGGTCCAACATAAACCTGTGTGTGTTCTTTAATATGTAAGCCTTTGTTTGATATCTAGCTACTATGTCTTCTTTTTATTTTTACTATGTCTTCTTAAACACATTAACCTCTGTTAGCTTTTCAGCTACTGTGTGTATATATCTGAATGTAAAGAACTCATCACTGCATTAAGTATTGACAAAAGAGGACCCTGCTCTGTGCATAAGACGTCTGTGAACATCCTACTGCTCAACCCCAGGATCTCCTTTATCTACTCATTTATCCAAGCAAATTGATGTGTTAATTGTCCGATTTCCTTTCTTTCTCTTATTTCAAGCACAACCCCGTGACATTCAATTTTCAAGTTTTTCCTCTGGGTCACAATACCACTTGCCCTTCTAAAGCATGGCTGGACAGAGTCAAAAGGTTTTTATGAAAAATGATATTCAGTGAATTACCAAATATTAAAGCTACTGGTGGAATTTTTCCCTTTCTTAATTTTTGTCAGTTTGTGGACACTGTCTGTATGCCTAAGCTTAAAGCAGCATTTAGATCACAAGAAAACCTTGAGCTGGAAAAGAGGAGGACAAAACTTGGAGACCCACTCACCATCAAGAATGTTTTGGGCTCAGGGAGCTGGAATTGCACTGCTTTTGCTGTTGTTAAGAACCACGATTTGCTTTCGCAGTGCCCAGTGCCAAACGCTGTCACGAGGCCAGCCAGCCACCACCTATTTGGTTGACTTCCCTCTTTCCTACTTGACTGTAAGCTTCCTGTGCATGATAATAAAGATAATAATATCTTTATTATCTTCACACCTTTCTGGCACTTACCAAGGCCTGGTGAACGTATGGATGAATAAACTAATTTTGTTACTTAGAATTTATTACATAAAATCTTCAAATGACTTATTCTTTTTCATTTTCAACTATTCCTTGAAACAGGCTGTATCTTGTTTTACAAACAGGAAATCTAAGATCTAATTTGGAACTAACATAACTTGCTAAAACTGGCAGGCACTAAATATCCAGGCTGATGCCTGAAAAATCTCACTGTTACCAAAATTCTGATTTGGGCATTATTAGCAAAAGCTTTACCGCCAAGCCACGATGGGTGACAAAAGCATGGAAGGTCAGCAGCCCTCAGACACCTCTTTTCTACTGTGAGGTCACAGTGGTGCAGCATGTCTGAATTAAGTTAGCAGAGTCTGAATCTCAGAACCTTAGATGTCCGCATGCTCTTTTCTCTAAATTCACTGACTCTTTCTGTGTATTTCAGAATTTTGTGTATCCAGAATTTTCTTTAGTTAAGTTGAAAAATAGATGGTTGGCAAACCTAAGACTACGAATCAATACAAAACATCATTATAAGCCATTATGACTTCCGGGTTCTGCTGCTGTCTTGGGGGAAGGTGGCCGGACACAGGGGAGGGGAGGAGAAAGAGGGGGGTGGTGAGCATCTGGAAAAGAAGGAAGTACAATGCATTCTCATTCCCATTCTCTCTCTTTTTTCTTTCCCTCTCTCCCCCTTCTCTCTCTTTCCATACACACACACACACACACACACACACACACACACACACACACACTCATGTTGGCTATATGCCCAATACGGTGATAACTAACTGTATGTATAGTATTTCATTTAATTCTCAAAATAATATGGATTTTGAGTTGCTGTGAAATCAGAATGTGGCTTACAATCAATAGTATCTCTACCCTGCGTCATAGCCTAATTAGAAGCATTGCTGCTTTCATAGTAACTCAAAATCATGGGGTACCTTACAGTTAAGGAGTATATAGGAATATAGCTTCTTTCCACATCACAGGTCCGAGGAATCGTCAAACAAGTGACAGAGCAGGGAAATCTATTTAACTTGTTTTCATCTGATTAACAAATGTATTTAGCTTTTCCAAAAACTATGCTTCTAACCTTATCATACAAAAATGTTTTCCTGTCACCCAAGGCTAATTATTTTACCCCTTTTTAAGCTTCCACTTTACCGTGCAAATATTTTCTTATAGGAAAGAAGTAACAATTACTGTCAGAGGGGAATAGAAGAGAATATTTTTCAAGTTCAAACCTTGAAGCTAGCAAATTTTAAACGAGAATTTAAATTTTATCTGAGAATAGACAGTCTAGCAAGTACACATTTTCACAACCTATATGTACATCCAAAAAAGTCACAAAAACATAATATAACTCTTTCTCTTTCATATACATATCTCAATATCACCCTTGCAAAAAATCTCAGAAATCCCTTCCCAAACTAAAAACGAGGTCTAAATAAGAATTAATTTATAGTATCTTTTTTTTTTTTTTTATAATTCAGTGGCTGCTCTAAGACAGAGATCAGACTATTTCTTTGAATCCGTAACATTTCATAGCACAACGTCGAGTCAGATTGTAAAGGAGAGGCAGCAATGTGTTGATCCATGCCCCGATTGATTGGATTAGGAGAGGCAGCCCCTGTGTGTTCAATGGACAGCCTGGTAGGCTTCTCTACCAGCACCTGGAGAGAAGCCTATAGGTTGAGGGGAAGGATCTACAGGGGTTCTTTTAGGAATTCTGCTGCCCCTCTCCAGCTTTCGTTAGAGGACACAGTGCCCGAAGCAGATCTGTCGGGCCACAGCATCCTGTGGCAAAGACCCCATGATGGCCACAGTGTGGCTCAGATGGGACCACCCGCTGCTCATCAACAGAGCATGCTCGGAAATGTCTATCATGGCGCTGCTAAGATGATTAACAAAGCTTTCCAAGGAATTACCCACTTCTCAAAACCATAGCCTCCTTAGTCACCTCAGCATGGAGACAGCAAACAAAGCTCAAGCTGAACTCCCACAAGGGCAAACGGGTCTCATTCAACCACAGTAATGCTCTCTTCAACTCTGCCAAACCCGGCAAACACCGTGCGGTGGGAGAGAAATATGAAAACCCCAATCTCAGGGATTCAAGGCCTTGAGAGCACTGGAGGAAAGGTAATAAAAAGGTACACTCAACAGACAAAACAACCCCACTTTTCATTTCAGGTTTCTGCAAAGCTCTGGCTGAAATAATACATAAAATCAGATACCAAGCTGGGCTGTGAAAGGGATTCAAAAATCAAATCAAATTAATATTTCATCCTTTATGGCTTAAAAATCTCAAAGAGTTTTCTGCCTCCAGGCAATAAAACCACAGAGGGCAAAAATAACTTGAAACGATGAGATGCAAAAAATCAGAGTGTTTACTTCCGTTTTTCACTGGCTCTGGAAAACTTAAGGTGAAACAGCAAAAGCTTTAAATAAATTACTGCAAAAGAAGCAGGCTGGCAGGCGAGGGGAGCCTTCTGTAGAGGAAATTTCACAGAAGACTAAATAGGGTCTTATTAACTTTTTCAGTTATCAAAATAAGCTCAAAGGAAGACCTCAGGTATTAAGTTACTGTACGTAGTTTCCGTTCATAGAGGCAAGGCCTGCAGATGTGGGCCAGTGCCAATTGCAAAACCCCCTTGGAGGTCCTTTGGGTGAGATCCATTTTCCATCAGCAGTTTTCAATGTCTCCCCTCTTCCCTTTTTGTCCAAATCCAGCAGCCCTCAAACTTTTCCCATTGAAGAGAATTGATCGTTATTATGCACATGAATAGCTCAGCCACAAAACCTGACAGAGCAGGTCAGGTAGTAAGTAAGCAGATTTTTCAAACTCCATTTATCCGAAAAAATATTTCTGAGACAAACTTCTACACACTTCAGTTATACTTTGCTAGAGTGTTCTTGCCCCACCAGGGCCAAGTGGAAATTCATTAAAAGCTGTCTGAATTCTGCCAAGTGACTGAGGAGGACCTGAGCAGCCATTCTATACAGGTCATCAACTCACTAATCTAAACACGCTGTGTTTATTTTTCTTTCTTTCTTTTTTTATTGATGGCTTCATGGAGCTGTAATTTACATACCATACAACTCACCTACTTTAAGGAGGGTTTTTTTAGTATATTCACAGAGATACGCAACCATCACCACCATCATTTTTAGAATGTTTTCATGACCGCAGAAAGAAACCCTGCGCTCATTTGCTTTCACAGTCATTTCCTCCCAAGCCCCTCCCTCAGCCCTAGACAACCACTAATCCACTTTCAGTCTCTATAGATCCGTCTATTCTAGACATTTCATGTAAATGGAGTCATAAAATATGTCTGGCTGCCTTCTATCACTTAGCGGAATGTTTTCAAGGCTTATCCACGCTGTAGCATGTCAGTACTTCATTCTTATTTGTGACCCAAAGCATAATCCTATTGTACTAATAGATTATATTGTATTTATCCATTCATCAGTTGATGGACATTTGAGTTGTTTCTATTTCTGGCTATTAGGAATAGTGTTGCTATGAACATTCATGGTCAAGTTTTTATGTGGATGTATGTTTTCATTTGTCTTGGATATATGCCTAGAAATGGAATTTCTGAATCACATGGTAATTCTATATACTTCAGGAAGTGCCAAACTGTTTTCCAAAACACCTGCACCATTTGACCTTCCCCCTGGCAGTGTGTGAGGGCTCTAACTGCTCCACATCTTCACCAGCATTTGTTATTTCCACAAATCATATTTGATTATAAACATCCAAGTGGGTGCAAAGTGTTCTCACTGAGGTTTTGATTTGTATTTTCCTGATAACTAATGAGGTGGAGCATCTTTTCATGTGGCCATTTATATATCTTCTTTGGAGAAATATCTATTTGGACCCTTTGCCCATTTTTAATTGGCTTATTTTTCTTTTTATTATTGAGCTTTAAGAATTCTTCACATATAATAGTGTTCTATATATAGGATACAAGTCCCTGATCAGATATACGTTTTGCAAATATCTTCTCCCATTCTGTGGGTTGCTTTTCAACTTTTTTGATGGTGCTTTTAACATATAAAAGTTTTTAATTTTGATAAAGTCCAACAGCTGTTTTTTCTTTGGTTGCATTAGCTACTTCAAGGTCACAAAGATTTAGTTTATGTTTACTTCTAAAAGTATTCTAATTTTAGCTCTTACAGTAAGATCTTTGCTCCATTCTGAGTTAATTTTATATATATACGGTGTGAAGTAGGGGTCCAACATCATTCATTTGCATGTGTCTATTCAGTTATCCCAGCATTATTTTTTGAAAGACTATCCTTTCGTCATTGAATGGTCTTGGTATCCTTGTCGAAAATTGGTTGACCATAGATGTATGGTCAATTCTATTCCAATGACTTTTAGATCTACTTTAAGTCAGTACCATACTGTCTTGATTGCTGTCGCTTTTTATTAAGTTTTGAAATCAAGAAATCTAGGTGCTCCAACTTTGTTCTTTGTCAGGATTGTCCTGGCCATTCTGGGTCACTTGCATTTCTAAATGAATTTTAGGATCAGCTTGGCAATTTATTCAATGAAACCAGCTGGAATTTTGATGGGGATTTTGTTGAATCTATCTGGGGAATACAGCCTTCTTAATAACACTGTGTTCCAATTCATGAACATGAGCTGTCTTTCTGTTTATTTAGGTTTTCTCTAATTTTAAAACAATATTTTGTGGGTTTCAGAATATAAGTTTTGCGCTTCTCTTGTTAAGTCTATTTCTAAGTATCTCATTCTTTCATGCTATTGTAAATGCAATTGTTTCCTTAATTTCCTTTTTGAATTGTTCATTGCTAGCATATAGAAATACAATTGATATTTGTGTACAAGCATATTTTGTTTTATAGTGCTTTGCCTTATTTTGCTTCCCAGATACTGCGTGTTTTATAAATTGAAGGTCTGTAGCAACCCTGAGTCAAGCAAGCTTACTGGCACCATTTTTCCAACAGTATTTGTTCATGTTGTATCTCTCCACATCACATTTTGGTAATTCCCACAATATTTCAAACCCTCCACCAGCAAAAAGATTATGACTTGCTGAAGGCTCAGATGATGGTTAGCATTTTTTTAGAATTTTAAAATAAAAATATTTTATTAATGTATGTATATTGTTTTTTAGACATAATGTTATTGCACACTTAATAGACAGTGTAAATATAACTTTTATATACACTGAGAAACAAAAAAATTCATATGATTTGCTTTATCACACTCTTTGCTTAATTGTGGTGATCTGGAACCAAACCCACAATATCTCCGAGGTATTTCTGTATTAATCTTGTGTCTTGCAACCTCACTAAACTCATTTACTAGTCCTGATAATTTCTAGGGCACGCCTTAGAATCTTCTCTATACCAGATTGCATAATCTGTGAATAGAGAGAGTGTTACATCTTTCTTTCCAATCTAAATGTCTTTTACTTCATTCTCTTGCCCAGCTTCCCCAGCTAGAGTCTCCAGTGCAATGGCAAATAGAAGTGCCAAGAGCAGACCTTGTCTTGTTCCTGATCTGAAGGAGAAGGCATTCAGTCTTTCAGTAAGAAGTATGATGTGAGCTGCAGATTTTTTATAGATGCCCTTTATTGCACTGTTTTTAATTTCCCATCACTTAAACAGTAGTTGAGCTAAAATTCATTTTTGTTATTTACAAACATGTTGTTAAGCATAACTTTCAGAAAGCTTAAAAAATATATAATTTTAAAAACATATATTTAATTCAACAGAAAACATTTTTTTGAGAATCAACCATGTCCTGGCTCTACTAGACTCTGAAGACACACAGTGAATAAAGCTGACAAAAAAATCCTGCCCAGGCTGAGTTTACAATCTACTGTGGGGAAAAGAGACAATACACAATAAACCAATATCTAAGCAAATCACACTGAATGTTAGAAGGTGAAAAGCACTACAGAGACAAGTGTTCAGCCTAGCAAGGAATATCAGGAGTTCTGGGAGAGGAGCTACATCTTTAGATGGGGCACACTGGTCTCACTGATGAGGGCCATTTGAACAAAGATGTAGAGGAGAGGAAGAGCAGCACACACAGAAAATAAATGATCCACCAGTTGCACCATTTTCATCTATCAATTAAAATGAGTTCACCAAGGCTCCCTTGCAACTAAAGGTCGCTATGTGATAAGTTCTGCATAATGCGATATAAGCAACAGGAGTCCATCCATTCATGCCTTTCTTCACCTTTCCTACAATCCTGATGCTTGCAATACAGAGATAATGGCTGGATCTCTCCTTTGGACCAAGATTCCATGATGAAGCAGAAGCTGGAAGCACTCTGTGTGACTATACCAACTCTGAGTGCCTAACAACACATTGATTATGTGAATAACTATCTCTGAGAACAAGGCTGGAATAAGAACAGCAACAAAAAACTTGCAGTGTCACAAATACAGATGTCCTATTGGAAAATCTTATCAAAGGACACGGACATTTACCCAGCTGTCCTCCTCTCCTCCATCACTGACTGACTGCACCAAGTTCAACTGCCTTTCCAAAAGGGTTTGCTACTTATATAGAACATATTTCAAACAAATCTAAGGAAAGTGTTGCAAAATAATACTGAACCACTCTATATAAAACAATTATACACACATTGTTCCTTGCCTAGGTAAGAGAAGCATGTGCCTATGTTTCTGAATATCCACTTTAACAAAAAAATTATATTCCTCTTTATTGCAAATAGAGCTATAAGAAAAATTTCAATAGCGTGACTTGAAAAAAATTAACCATTAGCCTGAAATCTAATCAGTCTAACAGTAACAAATGCAAATAACCCCATGTTCTAGCTTCTGGCCGATGGAAAGATGCCGCAACAGGAAGTTGAGCCTGGCAGCAAAGCAAATTTTCCATGGTCCATCCTGAGGTGGTTCAGGTTTCAAGAGGACATCACTTCAGCTTCTAATAATGTCTAAGCACATGCTTCATTATTTAGTTGAAAAGAGTAAGGTATTTCCTGCCTGTGTGGTAATAACCATATCCTGGCCACAGTTAAGGGCCAAGATATTCATTAGCTCTGGATGTGATTTTTATGAGTTAACAGCATCTCTGAGGAAATGAGAAATAGTAGCATGAACTGGGAGTCAGAACAGTCTGTCTCCAGCCCCAGTTTGCCACTGCCTTGAGGCCTGAATCCTTCCATTAGTGCCTACACCTTTATTTATCCACCTACAAAACTGGGATAATATTATACTCCAGCCCCTACTTTCCTCCCTTCCTCAGCTCTTTCAATAATAATCTCATTTCCCCTCTCCTATTATGGAGGACAGAATATTTGATGAATAGAGATGAAAGCCAGTGTCATTCTCATTAATAGTTAATATTTATGTTGTTCTTTACACATAATAAGTAATTTTTAAACTTTCTAAAACTTCAAGAGCCCTGTAAAGTGGATATGGTTACACCCTTTCACAGCTGGTAAAACTGAAGCCAGAGAAATTAGTTAACTCACCCAAGGTTCTGTGGCCAATAAATGGCAGAGGGAGAGCTTAAACCGAGACCTTATGACCCCTAAATCCATCGATTTTGTTAAAATATGTTGACTCACTACAAAGCAAGCAGGGATCACCCCCATGTTAGCAGGACATAGACCCGCTAACATGGGACCATGCCCAGTAGAAAGTTCCTGAGTTCTTAAAAGGAGAAATGTAATCATCAAGTGAACGTGCTCCTTGATGGTCCCTCCAAAAGAAAGCAAGTAGTGTAGCAATTCAACCTCGGTTCCATCTCATGCACCAAAGGAAAAAAAAAATCAATATGTCTATAAAAGAAATTTAAAATGCCAAGGAAAGCTATTATATATATCCAAAGTGAAATAGGAAGACACTGACTAACATGAATGCCTCGAAAAAGAAGTTGCTCACAAAAGATCAGAGGATTTTGTTGGGTTGAGGATGTGGGGGAGACAGTGGGATGTCTGTTAGTTGATCTTCGGTGAAAGATTATCTAATTCAATCGCTCATTTCAAAGAAGAGACTGAGGACCAGAGAGATTCATGTTTACATTCGTTCATTATCAGATCTGTTGGGTGAATCTTGGATACTGATTTAACCAAGGACATCATACATTCAGTAGAAATGCTCTTACATCTGCTCCTGACACTTTATTCTTTCCCTTGGGTTTTCTGTCCTTTTGAAAACCTCCCTAATCTTTCTCAACTCAGCTTTATACAAAAAAATGCATCCTGCTCTGCGAACAGAATACGGTGTCTTTGATGACTAAGTCTCTCCAGAGGGCTCTGGGCCATTCTGAACCTCAGAGATCATCAAGGGGCAATAAATGTAGATGTAGAAATCTGTAGAAATCTGATCTGAATGTCCTCTGAGCCAGAAAATCCCTTATTAAGTGATGTTTGCCATTGGGGGGCTGTGTGTGCACGCATATGCATTCATGGGAAACATATCCCAGATAGAAGGACTCTGCTATTGTAAATCATCAAAGATGAATGAAATGAAAACACTTCATCTAATTGAGAGATTTGGCCAACTGACATTTCACTATACTGTGCTCAAATATATAAAAATTAAAACATTTAAAATGTATTTTTCCCTTCTAAGAGTTGTTAAAAATAGACTTATTGGAGGTCGAACAATAAGGGAGAATAAATAAATCAGAGATACAAAGATTTAACCCTCATTCAACACCAATTCAACTGAAATCAGGTTCACATATAACGTGTTACACTGCACATTTATAATTTCTATTATATATATCTCCAAGCCTCCTGCCGTTCAGATGAAATAATCCTTAACCTGCATGTTAATATCAAGTCTCTTGCCTTCTCTTTCGTTTTCCCACTACCTTTGGCCATTTTTAATCTCTTCTTACTCTTGGAGTTAATTTCTCCCAGATAATCTTCCCGATGAATGTTTCCCCAAGTCCTAAGTCCTAGCTTCACTCTTCTGCCTTAGGTTCCTTTTTCTGAGAGTATCATTAAGCTAGTGCTGCGGTTGCTACTAAGAGCTCCTTTCCAGGCATTATGTTAAGCATACCATCTACATCCCCTCACTTATTCGTCACAACCTCTAACTCTCATAAAAGTGAAAAAACTTGTCCAGGGACACAGGCAGCCCACTAAGGTCACCATCCTGTACGGTCCTGGAGGGTGGGGCCCCTCGGTGTTCTCATCATGATTTTTCTAGCACTTGGCACACTGTGTCAGGCCCCTAGCAGAAACTTTATAAATACTTGTGCATGGACAACAGATGGATGGATGGATAGATGGAGAGGAAGAATAAGAATTTCAACAAGATCTGTCTCCTTCCAAAATTGACTCTCTTGACTACTGTACTGTATGTCTTACTCAACACATTCAAGCTGGAGAGGAAATTAATTGGTTAATGAACAAATAGGATCTGAGTATCTCGACTGATTGTCCACTATAACCTTCTACAAAAGTTCTAATTGACATTGAAGAAACACAAGTGTAATTCAGAGTGATAAATACTTCTCTGCTCAAAAGATACAGAACCTATCATTGTCACTCTTAGCTCCTAACATAACTGTATAACACTGTACAAGCAAAAGACTCCAGCAGCTTCTGCAGTATGTCCGTTTGCAGGGAACGTCTCTTCTCCCCCAGAGCACATCCAGTTTGAGTGTAGTGTTCACACATCTCACAGTCAGATGTCATTATCTGACCTTGGAAATAGCTTGTGATGTTACAGTACATTCACACCTGATACAGTCTACTTGCATTTAAAAGGTTAATTTAAAAAATATTTGAATACATTTGTAAACTTAGTACAAAGTGAATTTCAAACACTACTCTCCTAAAATTAAAGAACCGGCGTAGAAAAGCTGTTAATGCTCTCAGAAGAACGAAACCAACCAAAGCATGTTCATGCCTCTCTTGCATCGAAAGATGCAATGAGTCTCAAAGGCTGCAATTTGCATTCAGTGGCACTACCTTGAAACGCATCAGCAAACTCCAAATCAGTGGTTGAAGATGGGTGGCGAATATTTCGTTAATTAGATGACCATAAAAACTACAGTAACTTTTCTTCAGATAATAACACCCTAACCTAATCTTCTTACTACAGAAATAAGTATCTTGATTATTCTCCAGTGAAAAACAAAATAGAGTTTTCCAGAGCTACTTCCCTTGTAAAAACGAACACATGTCTAACTCTTTATAATTCTTCACGCAAAGGGCAGAAACCCAGGAAAGCAAAAGTGATGCTGAAAGACTACAGTGCTCTGCAAACGAATGCTGTGGACCCTGGTTCAGTGGCAAAGGCTGCGTAGAGTGAGTGGAAGTAGAATCTTAGAATATCATTTCTCTGAAAATAGTTTTTAAAAGAAAACCTAACTGGAAGTGATGACAGTAGAATATGCCTGTTATAATAGTTCAATAAAAGTCATATACGAGTATTTCTATACTCCAAGGAGTAAGACTCCAGCCTCCTGGCTCTCACTTATATTTGTGTGTCTTCAAGCAAGTTATTTAAACCTCTCTGGACCTTTGTTTCCTCATCTGGAAAATGGACATAATCAGTAATACCTACTGTATGGATTAAATGATGTTTTCTATATAAAAATACCTCAGCGAATAGCATCAGTCATTTTATTGGCATCACTATTATTACAGAGGCTTCATTCTCAGACCTGTTCAAGCTGTTGAACTTCAAATGTACGGCGCTACCACCATCATCATAAATAATAACTTTGTTTCCTATAATATGTGATCAAGTTGTACTTTTCCCATTTCTGTTGCTGGGCCTATTTAAAGTTAGGTAAGCTTCAGAGCAAATCACTATTTACTACTTCACTTGATCCGCGCAACAACACTGACACAGAGAAAGACGGGGAGATACTGTCCTTATCACACAGATAAAGTTCAGGGAGTTGAGGGACTTGTCCAAAGTCACAGGGCGAGTAACCAGCAGGGCAGGGTTCACCGCCATTCCATCTAACCCCTCCTGCAATGGCTCTTCCCCTAATTCCAGGCTCTTCCAAAATACTAACTTCATAATATTTAATTTCCATCAATACATGTGACCCTAAGAGGGCCAGTAGAAAGACCACGAGCAGGGAGAGTGTAACGCGAACACAGATTCACAGCTGCACACACACAAACTCCAGCGGGATGAACTGGAATTGGTGAAGGTGTTTCAAGGATCCTCTCCTCAGTGTCACCACCTCCTCCCAGGGCACAGAGGCCCCCAGTGTGATGATAACATGAGCCCAGTGGTGCTGAAGGTCCCAACCCCAGTACCAGAAAGCATTCACCTCCCCCTCACCGCCGCCCACCCCACCTCCCGCCCACTTGCCTTCAGAGTCCTCTCTATTTCTGTCCTAGGCAAGCCTTTTTTTTTTTTTTTTACCAGAACAAAGCTTATCCTTCCCTGCTCTTTACTCAAGCTGCTCCTCTAAAGAGTTAATGCCTTTCCTCCAAACTCCAAATGATCAAATTCTGCTTTTCCTTAAAAGCCTAATTAAAAGCCATTTTAAGGGATGCCATGAAATGCAACTCAAACACACCACTCCGCCAGGCAAAATAATCCCTGTAACACCAAGCTTCTATTAATTTATTTAAATATCTTTTTCTAAACTTATATTGTAAGCTTTCTCTCTCCTCTTAGATCTGTAAGCAAGTAAGCAGGGTCCTGGTATGAGTCTTTATACTTCCCCCCGCCTGCCCCCGTAAACACACACAAACACACACACACACAACACAGCACAGTGCCATGCACGGAACTGGTGCTCATGGCTCTGCGAGAGGGCGGGTGAGCAAAGGGCCCATCTTTTGCTGCATGCATGGAACTTCATCTCTACCACATAACACAACACAAGCAAATTGTTACGGAGGTTTAGGTAATTTTTTAAATGAAAAAAGAACTTTTAACTCGAAAACTATGTCAGATGAGAAATTAAAACTATTTTTTAATTCTTGTTCAGATACATTTCTTAATTCATGTCACTTACATGCATAGAAAGCACTTTAAATACAAAAGATTAAATGAAATTAAATAAGTCCTTCAAAAATACAAATCTCTGCTTAGAGAGGAAGAAGGATTCAACTGACACAGATTCAAAAAAAAAAAAATCAAGGCGAGTTTTAAAAAGAATTTGTCATCCCTGTTTAATCTTACTGTGATCTGACAGACCACCCTCTACTCTTCATCAATCTGAGTATTTCTTGACTATTAGTATTTGTTATCTGTCTGGAAAGGAAGGAAAAACTATGTGATCTGGGAATGAAAGGCCTTTTATCAAAACACAGGAGACTACCATTGTATAAACTGCATTGGCAGTGATTAACAAACAACAAAAACAACAACAACAACAAAACTGCTGGTGACAAAACCAGAACAGTACTGGGCGCTGTGTGATAATGTTTCTCTAACCCAGATGTCAGAAAGTGGGATGAACAAACTCCGTGTGTTAGATTTACTCAATCCTGCCCCTCTTCACCAAGGAGGCCACGTTCGGTGCGTACTGCCTTAGCCACACCACAGAACTCTGCAGCCAAGCACCCAGGTCCAGCTGAAGTCTTTGTTCCATTTTTCCACAAGGAGCTGTTACTAGCCTCTGCCTCTACCAGTAATTAAGAGATGGCCTTGGTCTATATACATTCAATACACACTGATACCCACCCAGCTCGGCAATGTACCACTCCCAGCAACCCTCGAAGTCAAAATGGCGATGACCAGACAGCTCTGCTCCCGAGTCTGGTTGGAACAGGGACACACAGGATGGACTAGCAGTGTTTCCCAATGTGGTCCCAAGGAACACTGTTCACGAGAAAGAATGCTTTAAAAAAAAGTTGGAATTCATGGTTAAGTAAGTTTGGGAAAGACTGCACTTTGAACCTTCCTTTGGGAGTTCCTCAATGCACATTGGCATATTAAGGGTTACGAAAAGTCCTGCAGCAAAGATCTCTGTAATATTGAAACTTAATTTGGGAAAAGCTGAGACTACAATGGACAATTATGTGGCATCAGATTGAGCCACAACTCTTGGTTTCCCCATCCAAGAATTGTCGTTCAACAAAGCTTAGTATAAGAATTAAGCTAGAAATGGGATGTTCAGGATTTCTCACACCCGAACTCTAATGTAATCTGTAAAATTTACCAATTTTACCTTAATATAAGGAAAACATGTATTTTTTTAAAAACCAACAGAGAAAACCTATTTTTAGGTGACAATTACAAGGTCCACAGCAGGACACTCTTTATAAAAAGATTTGCTATCATGGACCCACAACCCAATATGTATGTCTTTTTATGTGCAAAGTGAAAACAAAATGATAGAGAACAAAATGATTACCCAGAGATTTCAAGTCAACTTCTCTTTCTACAATAATAGTTTTGTGTGTTAATTGTCAGATAGTCCGAGCTTGCTGGGTTTAAATGTGGACGTGGAGGAGGAAATGGGAGCCACGGCCATCAGGAAAAGGTCTCATAATTCTCCACTTAACTGTTTATATTTTATAATAAATTGAGCCTTAGGAAGATACAGTCATTTGACCATCTTGGAAACCACTAATGAAACATCCAGAATATTATATGAAATACACTGAAAATCCCAATATCTGAGAATTCATGTTGCCACATTTCTGAGCACCCGATTTATTATGAAAAAAAGATCTGAGCACTAAGCACCATGGGCACGTGGACCAAAGTCTTCGAAAACTCAGTTTTCTCAGACAGAAAACATCAACCAAAACAAAATTCACAGACCTCCTTTCTAACTTCAAGCATCTCCAGTAATTCAAATAAAATCTGTTCATATTTATGAAGAGAAAATCTTAACGCTATGAAACTGATCTGTATTTCAGGTTACCAATTATTTAAAATTTCTGTATTTCAGATTATCAAGTTTTTAAAATTTAACACTTTGAGACTCAAGTCAACCCATACAAATATTTATTCAGATTTAAGTTTAAATGCCTTGCCTGTCTCACCCTTTTTAATTGAGAACCATAACAACACAAATATGCAAAGTTCTCCCTTTTCCAAGACACCATCGGGAAAAATGTCACACAGATAATTCAATCAGAATCAAAGAGAAAACCTTCAAAGACTTCCTCCTCCCAAAATCTGAGGAGGGAAGGTTGCTGCTAATGAAGTTTTTAACACTTTATGATGTTAGAATGAACTTTCTCCTCACTCTTGGCATTCTCGTTTAGTGGACAGAAATGACCATGGTTTCAAGGAGTTCTAACGGCAGTGCCTTACCAGTGTAGATGCTGGCATTGGAAGCTGGAATACCAAACTGTGACTCGATGAACTTGGGAATGAAGGTAATGAAAGCAGTTACAATGGCACTCTCAGCTGTGTATGACAAACTCACAAAAAGGAATGTCATGTTGCTTAAGATCCTGACAGCTGCTCTTGGTAGGTCTACAAAATGACAAAAATGACAAATGAATGTTATAAACAAGGGATGGAAAATAAAATAAAATTGAATTGCTTTTGAAATGAACTGGAAATAGCCATTCAGCAATACAGAAAACCCTAATGACTGATTAGAACTTATCCCCTTTATGAAATAGATTGGGGTTTTCTTTTTAATTTTTCAACTAGGATAAGGAAATTGAATAAAGAATCTAAAAACATACCCATACACAAATGTCCTTATCAGAAGTAATCAACCTATGACTCCTGTTTCAAAAATTGCTTAAAATAAATGACTTGCAATCATTATTGATTAAAATGATGCTATTCTTTGATGAGACCCTAAAGTCTACTAGTACATGTGTAAAGTTACTGCAATATAATCTGTAATTACGGGTTCCACTTCATCCCACTAACACTTCCCTGAGAAGGCGCACTTCTGAGATGCCACCTCCCTGGCCTGACACGGCAGACGCCCACAGCAGAGGAACTGGTCCATGATGGTGGACACCTGTTCTTCCAGCCTCTTTGTAAAACAGGACAGAATACAGCTAAAGGGCATAAGGGACAAGGCCACCGGGTCAGACACTCCCAGGGACTTTGGACTGGGGAACAGAAATGGTCTCCAAAGGAGCAGGACAGCCCAATGAAGGGAGTCACGTCTCATTTTTGAGTCTAGGAATTTATTTCATAGAACTTCCACACACATGCTTCAAGATGTATGTGCATTTTCATTGCAGTGTTGTTTACAACAGCAAAAATGTAGGGGAAAAAGCTAAATGTCTATCAATGGGAAATGTTTAAATAAACTATAGCATAGCCATGTAATGAAATACTATGTAGTAATAAAAAATAAAATGGAGCTATATGTATGGCATAAGAGGAACTCCAAGAAATATTTTTATTGATGAAAAAAGCAAGAAATATACATATACATGTGTGTAAATATATATATAATATTTAGGTAAAAATCAAACCAAAACAATGTATTTATATACAGTCAAATGTATTCTTTTCAATATATATAACACCAAGAAATTCTGGGAATGGGATTAAGAAGATTGGAAACAGAAATTTAAAAAGATTATTGGGTAGATGCTGTTGTATTTTTTGCATGTTTGTAATGTGAATTAACTCACATGTGTGTGATTTTTACATGTCTTCATAGAAAAGGTAAAATCTGCATTACTTTGACATGCACAGTCTCACTTATCAGAATAATTATCTCCTTATGCTACAACATATTAAAATCATTCCATAGAAATTAAGCAACCACTGTTATTAAGGCTATAATTCATAGCCTATTCACCAGAATCTAAGATTTCAGAAGTCAAGACTATTTGCAATGATCATTGTAAAGTGTAAACTAACTTTAATGTTCGATAGCATCATTTAATTGTTTCAAGTTAAAATAAGTATTTTAAAAGAAACCTTAAGATGCATACTTTACTTTCTTAACATGGATAAACACACCAGAAAAAAAATATATATATATATAATCAAAGTACTTCATAAAATTACCCAATATTCTCTTGTAAACAGAGCAAATCAAAGTGTCATTTCCAACATTAAAAATTAGAAAGTTCAGAAGATTTCCTATCAACATTTAAAGATTCAAATTAAGTTTAGCTGGTCTATTAAAAGCCAATGTTTTTAATCTAAAACATCTGGGAAAAATATAAAATAAAATGTTTAAATCCAAGAAGATAACAGATGTATCACATGAATATTTTTAAAGATACTAGTCATATAAAACTGGTTTTTCTTTTATACCCATTTGGTATGGTAAAATAGCCTTCTAATTTCAAAGCTAACTAAAAATACACATGATGTTTCTCTTCTTTTATTACAAAAAAAAAATCCCTATTGTTATTTAAGGACAATTTAGCAAAAGTTTAGACTTTCTACAACTTTAAGTTAGCTTCCTTCTATCTTCCACCTTCCTCTTCCCCTTTTATTGGAGCTAAACTTTCAAACTACATGCCCTGCAGGAGTGGGGGGCCAGGTCTCCAGGGTTGTGTCTTTAGCTGGTGGGGCTAGTTATTTGTTTACATACAGGGGTAGGGGAGTGAGTAAATCAGTAAATACACTGAGACTAATGGGAGTCAGTTTTCTAACCGCCAGAGAGGAGAGTTACAAATACAGAAAGGGGACAGTTACATTGGAAAGGGAGATAGTGGTATGAATTCATGAGCTGATAGATAGACAGATAGATTGTGTGTGTGTGTGTGTGTACACATACACTTCCTGTTACCAACAGGGCTTAGAAGTAATGACACCCTGGTAGCAATGAGCCCACCTAGCACCCAGTTCTTGTTTGCTAAATGCCATTTTCCACTGAAAGGAATCAGAGCTCCTTGAAGAAATGTCTAATACACAGTTAGGTAAGCTTCCTTCAGGCATGAGTGATACAACTGTTGGCTGTGGGTTCAAAGTTAAGGAACCAACAATATATATTAAATAAGGTGTCTTTGAAGATAAACACACCTGAAACAAGGTTATGTATTGACTGATGATTACGATTTAATAGGAATCGAACCTGGATCTCCCCCAGAACAACACTCCAGTTTTCAATATCTTGTTTCCCATGACTTTATAGAACACAACTACTGCAAATAATAAGAATCAACTGCATTTACAAAACTATTATCCCACAAAGTATTTTTAAGTTACATACAGATTTATGAAATCAATACACTTAGTAACTTTCAAGTACAGAAACCTGGCAGATCCAATCTTACCCAAGACATAAGAATGTACCTAACTGCTAACAGGGTAAATTGACACTGTGTGGCTTCTATGATGAGGCACCGAGCACAGCACCCTTTCAGTGGTATGTCTACAAGGGAGACATCAGCAAACCCAAATTGAGGGACATCTATAGACTTACTAGCTTATACTTTAAAAAAAAAAAAATCAAGATCATAAAGATAAGGGAAGATGAGGAACTGATCCAGACTGAAGGAAACTAAAGGACACCACAGTGAAATACAACATGTGATGGTGGACTGGATTTTGGACATTTTTGTTGGGATAATCAGCAAAATTTGAATGGGGCCTGTGGTCTAGAGAGTGACCCCTGTTAATAGGTCTCATAATTTTTCTAACATAGATATTTTGGGAAATAATTTCTCTTCTTGTGAAAAAAAAAAAAAAAAAGATTTACCTGAAGTTCAGTAGCCCATTCAGTTGATTTTCCTTATTTTTAAATGCCAGTAAAATAAGCACCTTTTAAAAAATAATTTATTGAGGTGAAATTCACATGATGTAAAACTATTTTAAAGTCAACAATTCAGTATAGACACAATGATGTGCAACCACTATCTCTATCTAGTTTCAAAATACACTTTTTTATTATTAAAAAATTTAAGCATTGATGCTCAAGAATGAGGTTGGAATTCACTTTTATTTTATTTTTTATATTCTTAAATACTTTCTAAATGTACTACCATGAACATGTATGGCATTTATATTCCAAAACAAACAAATGAAAAAAAAAACTGCAATTTTAAAAGGAAGCAGAAATATGTCATCTTCCAAGAGAAGTCATCCCTGACTCAGGCAGCTAACTTAAGAATTCCTTCTTCCTCCTCCTCCTGTAATGGACATACTTCCTTAAAATGTACATACCTCTATTTTAAGACATATTTTATTAGGTTTATTTTCCTTTCTGCCTCTGTCCTGAGTTCTTTGTCCTGTAGTGGCTCAATAAAGACATTTGTAGAGGGAAAAATAAAGCAAAGAGAGATGTTTTCTTAAGATAGATACTGCCAGCCATCTCTTTCAGTAATTAGAATGATACTTGAGAACCAGTCTAGTCACTTCCTTAAAGTCTTAGATAATATCAAATTCTTAGATAAAAGTAAAATATGAGGGAAATATCAACTGAACAAGCAGATAAAGGGGCTTGAATAGACTAAGTCAAACCAGGCATAGAATTCACATTGGTCACAAAGAGACCAGGAGTAAAAATGGAAACACCAGAGCGGGGGTCATTGTTATATAAAAGGTTGGGATTTCTATTGATAAGTTATAAAATAACATGACATGTCCAAAACACAGGGTGCTTTTCAAAGCACATGGGCAGGAGGGCTCAGCTTCAAGGGCTCAGAAAAGGCCTCTGGAGGGTGGGGAGAGGGAAGGTGGTAGAAAGAACTCCATGTGATAATTATAGTGGAAAATCGGGCCAGATGAGAATGTGCTCTGGAGAGGTAGGGGGTATAGCTCAGTGGTCAAGCACGTGCTTAACATGCACGAGGTCCTGGGCTCAATCCCCACTACCTCCATTTAAAAAAAGAAAAAAAATTGTGAAACAAGAATGTGCTCTGGCTGTAACACATAAGCTTTTATAGCAATCACTTTTTTTCATATTTTATAACACTGACATCTTTAAACCCTTGCTGGCTGGGGAGAGACTGGACAACCAATTCTTAGAGATAAGCAAGGGCTCAACTGGGAGCACAGTTTTTGTAGGGAAACCAACCAATCCTGAGTCTACAGCCCCAACCGCCTCCCTAGCTAACCCTCACACACCAAGCCAACCCTCACACACCAAGCCTGTATTTCCTCTGCCGTGAACCACCCAGGGCCAGGAACCAGACAGCTAGACATCATCCCTACAGCCCAGGGCCTACTGGAATTACTCAGATTAGCCAACAGTACGCTGTTTACTCTGCCCTACCTGGCTTTCCCACGGAAACCCCGATAAAGGCTCTGTCCTTGGCCTTCCCCTCGCTCCTGCTTTTGCTTCCTGACTAGAACCTGGTGCTTTCCCTGTGGCCCTGCATGGCATGGTGTGTCCCCATCTCTTGGGGAATGTAAGTGAAAATTCTTTTTTCAATGGCGTTGACCTCCTCATGTGGTCACTTGGTCACCTCCATAAAATATAATCCTACAGGTACAGGAACTGCTTCCTTTAACATCTCTCCACAAAATTTCCTTTACCTCTAATCTTTTAGTTCTTATTATTTGTATACTTTTAAGCCTTCAGATGCATCAAAAAGCTGATGGAAACATGTCACTACCATGTAGTGAAAACCTCAACGACCCCCTTTAATAGACACAGCTTTTCGATGCCTGTTACCCTGGAACATCGAACTATTTCTGGTCCTGTCTCTCTGTAAAAGCAAAACCATAGTTGCTCTTCATATGAAACAAGGCCAACGCAGGACCCACGTGCCCTCAGCTCCTGTCCATTTTCTCTAAAACTAATAACCCCCTGGGCTCCCCAGTCACTAATCCCCATGAAAGTGTTCCAGTTTCTCATCCTCATCAACAACATACTGGCAAACAGCATTCCCTGCTTGCCAATAAAAAAGCAGAAGGAAGTGGAAGACCCTGGCACACCACAGTCACCACGGGGCGAGCACACAGAGCTCCTGAACCACTTGCCGGCAGACAGTGAACAGAAATGGTGGCCAGCAGAGCCCAAAATCATTATGGTTCCTGGCCACAGTACTATCCTGCTTGTTTAAATCAACACTAATGAGTATTTTTACATATCTTTCTAAGTAGATGCTAATCTAATGAGTAGTAGCCCCACAACTAATTTGCACTGAGTACTAAAAAAGTGTTTTCTTTTTTAGAAATTCTTCGCCATACCTGTTACCATTTACATTTTGCCTCATAAGCTGCAGGTCCAAATCTAATGGCTCGGCTTACCATAAGAAAATATGCGTACAACAAACTAAATATAAAAGAGAAATGAAACAAAGGGTTAGAAATAGAGAACATGAAATGAATGGATAAAGATGTGGCATATATATATATATAATGGAACACTACTCAGCCATGAAAAAGAATGAGATTTTTGCCATGTGCAACAACATGGATGGACCTAGTGGGTAAGATAAGTCAGACTGAGAAAGACACACATTCTATGTTATCACTTATATGTGGAATCTAAAAAATAAACAAATGTATATAGCAAAACAGAAACAGACTCACAGATACAGAGAACAAACTAGTGGTTACCAGTGGAGGAGGGAGGGGCAAAATAGGAGTAGATGATTAAGAGATACAAACTACTATGTATAAAATAAATAAGCAACAAGGATATATTGTACAGCACAGGGAAACAGAGCTATTATTTTGTAATAACTTTAAATGGAGTATAATCTATAAAAATATTGAATCACCATGTTGTACATCTGAAACTAATATAATATTGTAAATCAAGTATACTTCAATTTTTAAAAAGAAACTTAAATAATAAATTCATCATATTTCCCTGAAAAAAATGAAATAAAGAAGATGTAAATAAAGCAGAACATCAGAGCCAAAGAAAGGAATTAAATTCTTCAGATTCTTCCTGGGCTTCAAATTTGACTCTCAGCATTCCAGCCACCAAAAGCAAAAAGTTGTATACTCATTATTAGCAAAAACATTCCAATTTCCCTGTGGAATACAGAGCTTTTCCTAACTACGTTCTAGAGCAGTGACTGTCACAGTGTGGTCCCTGTCCCAACAGCATCAGTATCACCTGGGACTTGTTAAAAACACAGAGTCTGAGGCCAAACCTCAGGCCTCCTGAGTCAGACACTCTGGGCTGGGGTTCAGGACTCTGGGTTCTAAGCAGCCCATGTGCTTCCTAGGTGGGCTAGGTCTGAGAACCACCATTCTCAAGAAATAGAATTTTACATAAAGGGCACTGAGATATGCTCTTAGGGCAAACATGGGGAGTTCAAGCAACAGTTTTCAATAAAAGCTGCCAACCTGAAACTAAAATGCAACGCAGCCAAAAATCAAAGGCAAAATGCAAGAGGGCTAAGACGGCATGGCCCAGGGTCATGGCTTTTGGTGATCCCTCTCTGCTGAGTCAAGTATTGCCTCTAACATACTCCATGCTACACTGGGTTTTCAAACACCTAGCAAAGGGCCACACGCTACAGTTCTGGATATTCTTAGGCAGCTCAAATTCAGAATTTATTTCTTCTGCCCCTCTATTCTCTCCATCATCTGAGGTTGAAACCCTGAACCATCTTTGGTACCTCTCTCCCCATCATTCCCTGATCAGCCGCCACATCCTATAGACACACCTCTTCCTTCCCTCCTCATCATTCAATAATTCATTCATCAAATATTGACTGAGCGTCTACTAGATGGTATGATTTCATCAGGGAACATGATGAGCAAAAAATCCCCTTGCCTTTTTGGAGCTTACTTTCTTATTGCTGAGGCAATAAATAAGACAAATAAGTAAAATGCACAGTATGTTAGATAGTGATGAGTGCCCAGGAGAAAAATAAAAGAGGGAGAGAGAAGAAGGTAGACATTTTTAAATAGGGTGGCCAAGAAAGGCTTCATTGAAAAAGGGCCATTTGAGTAATATCCTGAGGAAGTAGACTGGGGAGAAAAAGTTCCCAGCAAAGGAATGGCAAGTGCAAAGGCCCTGAGGTGAGAATGTGCCTGGCACATCTGAGGACCAGTGATGAGCCCAATATGGCTGAAGGAGAATGAACAAATGGGACTGCAAGAAGGAGATGGGGTCAAGCAGGTAACCAGGGGTTAGATCGTGGTCCTGGTAGGTCACGTAGGGAGGGGACTCTTCTGTAAGATGGGAGACCATAGAAGCTTGGAGCAGAGGAGTGGTGTTTCAGCAAGATCCTTCTGGCTACAGAGTTGAAAGCAACTGAAAGGGGACAAAGGTAGAAACAAGGAGACCAGCTGAGCAGGCTACTGTCTTTTCCTTCTCTACAGGCCAAACCATCATCACTTCTCCCTTGGGCTCTGTCCATAGTATTCTACCTGCCCCACCCCAAGTCCATTCCACTCCCTTCCCTCCCTAATCTAACCTAATTAAGCCAAATGCTGCTCAAATCTCCCCACTGCCCAGTGAGGGCAGATTCAGTTAAAGGTGAGAACTCTAGCTCTCTACGCACAATGTGGCCCTGCCTTACCTTCCCAAACTTACCTCCCAGGCCTCTGCCATGTATCTCTGACATACCGACCACAATACACGTGTTCAGCATTTTCAAATACATCTCCACAGTCTGACCTTCTTGCCTGTGCTCTCTCTGACTGGAATACTCCCACTAGCCCACCTCCACTTACTGAAATTCTCCAGGTCTTCCAAGGGACATCACAAATCCCACCTCCTCTAGGATACCTGTCCTCATCCCTCAGCTAGACACTCACTCGCTGCCTTTCACCCTCACACCACTGTGTCTCGCCTTTTTTTTTTTTTTTTTTTTTTTTTTTGGCTGTTGGTGTATTCTTATCTGTACTTGTCCTGTCTCCCTCAGTGTACTACAAGTCTCTGAGGGCAAACTACAGCTTACTCATCTTCACATCTGCCCACAGCTTGGAAAACAGCAGCTTCTGGAGAGTGAATAGTCATTGAGTTAGATGATGACAACATAATTCTCTAGTGATCAAAATTCTGTAAGTTCCAATGGGCTCTTTAAATCAGTTCTTCACCTCGGAGTAACTACTTTACTTAGTTAGGGTTATAAACATAGCATACTCAAGAAAGATTTGTTTGATTTTTGTTCTGAGATTAGGAGTTTTGTGACCCAATAAGGTGAACAGCTATCAGTCTGTCCAGGACTTTCCTGGTTTTAGCACTGAAAGTCTTACATCCTGGAAAACCGATCACTCCCCTTGCACACCAGGTTGGCTGGTCAACCTTGAAATGAGCAAGTAATCTGTAGCTTATTCTCTTTACTTATCAAATATGGATATCAATACTTATCTCCATGAGTTGTTGAGAGGATTAAAAACAATAAAGTGTAAAGCCCACAGCACAAACCTGGCTCATAGGAGAAACTGAAAAACACTGGCTTCTGGTAATAACTTTTTCCTGGCTGTGAGTACGTGGAATGCGAGTCTCCTTAGACCAAAAGCTGTGACAGTGGCTTCAGGAAGTGCCTATTTTGGTCTGACAGACTGTTTGGTGATGACAAGGAATAATGGTTTTTCTGGACCAAAGGACAGTTCCGAGCATTTGCTAGTTCATTCTTAAGTCTTCTAGGGATGAATTTTGGGTCTTTATTGGATATATCTTATGAACATAAAACTTAAGTTTATAGGAGTTCTCTGATAAACCTACGCACACAGTGGCCTAATGTAAGAAAACCCAGTTGGAGAATTCAGACTGCAAGCAAATGGATTTGGCCGTGTTTATTCACATCCTGAGGAGCCTCCCTTTTATTCATCACAGGGTTCCTTTCAATTAATGGAATTTCTCTCATCGCAGCTTTCTGCTCTGATGCAAATACTCTGTTCTGTGCTGTCCAATATGGTCCCCTAGCCACGTGTGTCTGTTGAGACTTTGAAAGTGGCTATGGCAACTGAGGAATGCGATTTTTAATTTTATTTAATTTCAATTAACTTAAATGTGGATTGCCTTCCTGTGGTTAGGGGCTGTATTGGAGAGACGGGGTCTCCAGTACGTTGGAGAGCACTTATGGTAGCCAATTAACTGAGAAGCTAAGAAGAACGTGGGCGGAGACACCGATAATTCTATTTTAATTCAAAGGCAGAATGAGCTGTTTCTGAAATTTTGTAATTCAATGGACAAATAAAGATTTATTGACCAAAAAAACACACAGTATTCTCTACCACAGACGAAAGCCTAGCGGAGAAACATCTGTTATGCTTTATGCTACTTAATCATGCAAGGCAATGAAGCTTAAAATGTTAAAAGCGGACACAAAAATTTAAATTCTCTTATGATTAACTGCTACCAAAAGTTTTCTATGTAGGAAGATACCCAGTTAAATTCAGAAGACTTTTATCATGCTGGACCTCAGACCTCAGGGAAATTGATCCACTTAAGTATTTTAAGTGTTTCTTTTTATTAGTAAGATGTTGATGCAGTCAACGCTAATCTTTTTCTGGAAAGGTGATGCAGACACACTGAAAATTCTACTTTGTCCTTTGTGGTGTTTTAAAACAGTCTTATTCCTGCATAATTTATAATAAGAAACACTGAGTCAGATTTTTCCCAGTGTCTATCATTAAAATGTGGAGGCAGAGGGTGGGAAGTATAGTGTATTTTCTTCTTGTATTCTCTGCAATAAAGCTTCCCAAAGAGCACCATTCTGTATGACCCAAATCATTTTGTTTTAAGGAAATAAAATATTCTAACTTAGCTATGTTTCCACCTTCTCTTTAAGGAAGCTAATACTGATTTACAATTTTCAAATATAGAATAAAGACTAAGAGGAACCCTGCTCCTGAAAACAGGACAAAGAGAAAGAAGATCTGGGAATCAAACTCAGATTTAACTCAAAATGATATCTTAACAACCATTCTTTAATTCAAGACCTCAGTAGAATCTCAGCTTTGTAATACAAATTATGTCTAAGGTAGAATGATTCCCAAAGATTTAATTTATCCATTTGAAAATCAGATTAAATATTAGACTGTCACTTCCAATAAATAATAGGTATCAGAAATCAATATGTGCCAGATATATATGGATTAATTTTAAATATCAGAGTTGAACATTGTTCCAACATCAACATTATTTGAATAATTTTTAGCAAAACATTCTCACTTTATAATCCCATTTAAACAGGATTCTTCTCTAACAAGAGGAAGCATCTCTTGAAGTCGAGATAAAATTAGAGAATCCAGTGCAAGTGGAAGTAATAAAAGGAACCAGCTCTGGTCCTAACCAGGAAGGCTAGCTGTAGAAGTGAGACCAGTCATCATAATTAAGGCATAGAATAAAACAGTTGAGAACTGATCAGAAATACTGACAAAAAAATCAGAATGAAAATGGATTTTATAAACTAACTCCCCATCACTGTCAAAAGTCTCCTCTTATTCTTTCCTTTAACAGAAAATATCCTGAACCATCAAATTGAGCATAGAAAAAAATGGAGACGAGCAACCCCTAGCAGCACAAGAAGGGATCAGATCAAACAGCGAATAGATTCAATTTTGAAAAATAATTTTAAAATGCATGACAACTTTAAACACTTGAGCCTGCGTGCCTAAGTGAGCTTCCCCCAGAAGCAGCTCCTGAGTCAAGGATAAAGTGCATGTAGTTTAGATTCGGAAAAGGCTGGACCAGGACTGCGACGCGATGCATGGGAAGAAAGGGCAGCTTACAAAGGAAGTAGAAACATACCTCGGAACTGTCTCACTATGAGGGGGTGGGGCTGGGATGTTTATCAGCCATTGATTAAGTCAGTTTTAGCGGTGGGAGAACAGGGTGTTAATTCCTTGGCACTTGAAGAAGCCAAGTGGTTTCCCAGCCTACAAAGAAGACCTTCAGGCAAAAGAAGACCTTCAGGCAAAGAGGACCCGCAGACCTTCAGGAAGTATGCACAGAGACAGTTCCCCACCAGGAAGACTATAAGGTCCCGGGTACAGATGGGGCACTGAAAGCATCGTTCACACTGCTTCCTCCAAAATTTCACATTCGAGCCACCTACTCCTAAGCTATAAATACGCAATTTTAGCTTTGCCCTTACTTCTCCCCTTGACTCTACTTTATATTCTCCATAAATTAAGACTCTTAGTCTATTCTCGCATATTAAATTCTTTAACATCAGCTTTGCTCTCAATTGAGTTATTAAAAAAAAAATCACTCCTTCAGTAGTATTATGGTCTGTAATATGTCCATGAAAAATGATGGACTGGTCCATGGGGTAAGACCTCGGGCCACGCTAGCATTCAGAGAACCTTTTATGTTGCAAGAGCAGCAGAAATCACTGTGGCAGTTGCAAAAGTACACATCGTCCCAAAATAGTGGGGAGGGAGCGGGGAAGGCAAATCGAAAACTTAAGTGGGAAGAAGCATTTCCAGTGAAAGGTCACTTCACTGCTTGGAACACATATAGTCTTAAAAAAAAAAAAAAAAGCCCAATCTAACTATTCTTAGGCTGCAAGGACAGTTCACAATATATCAGCAGCTTCCTTCTAGGTCTGAAAGGTTCCTGTTTGCTTTTACTGTGGATGTAGTCAAAGTAAGAGGATAATGTGCCCAGGTACATTTTACCCAAAACAACCTCGGCTGATGGAAGCATTTCATAAATATTATGCTTCACAATTTAAAAAAATCAAATCAGAGAATTTGGGAAATAGGCAGGAACTAATGGGACAAGGGCATTATAGATTTCTTGGATTAAAGGAACTTATTGCCACTCAACAGAGGTATTGAATACGGAACAAAGACGACCTGGTTAAAATGAGATTAAGTTGTGTAGAACTGAGATTGCCTAATCTAGCTTTAGTAACGTCATTATTTTTAAGAGAAATAAAAACGAAAAAGTAGACCAGTACACATCACTGAAAATTCTCTGGATGTTTTCACGCCTGGTTTGGAGACCCATCCCCCGGCTTCTCCTTCTCCAAGTCCACTTACAAGCATTTGACAGAACCACTGCTGAACGAGGTCCGTTCCCAGGGGTAGGTTTCATATTTATGTAAAAATCAGGCCACACTACCAAACCCACCATTCCCTGAAGCAAACCATCCATTGTACAACGCAACAAGTATTTTAAAAATCAGACATCTCTAATTACAGTAAATGATAGATACATGAAGTCTGTCCCTTTAACATCTAAATCAGTGCTTTCTCAAGCCATCTGTGATGAAGGACCATTTTTTTGTTATTACTTCTACTCTACTGTTACTGATACTTTCACAAGATGCATTCATTCAAGATGAGTGAGTAGAAAGTGAACTTTTTAAATGTATAAAATTTAAGCCCCAGTTATTACTGTCATTATTGGATTCAAGAGACACAAAATCACTCTGTCAAATTTCTTTTTAAAAGCTTCTCAGCACTTACTCTCATTTCAGCCTTTATCTTGTCACAGACCAGTAGCTGCTGGTGGGCAGCACTGGCCTGGCTCCACGCTTTTGAGTAGCACTGACCTGAATAGCCAGGCACATACTTTTTCAAAAGATATACTTTACCTCTGACATTCTTTCCAAATCCTATAGAAGAAACTTTTTTGTCCACTTGTTCACAGTTGTTTGGTTTCTCCTTCACAACATCATCATCGCCGACAACATCAGGAGAATATTTTTTCTTTTTCTTTTTCTTGTGTCGAGGTGGAAGCTTTTTTGGAAAAGTAAACATTGGGAATATCACAAGAAACATTGCAATGGCACAAAGGAGGAATCCACTCCACCTAAAAAATCGGGAAATGTGAATAGTATTTACGGCTTTTGTATCATGAGTGAGAACAAATTAGCAAAGCAGACGTTTATGATGATAAATTCCTCCAGAGAAAACTTTTTACCTTCATCAATTGTACAGCAGTAAGAAGTTAGGAAACCTGAGAAAATACAGGAACCCTCCCTTTCTGCAGTATAAATGAGAAATCTACCCAATGACCATACCACTACTATAATGAATATTATCATTAGCAGCCTGACTGGAATTTCATTCAAGGGTTTTTGAGCACATACGTTGTTAGTTCTGCTGACTAACACTGTTAGTTCTACTACAATGTGCATTTTATTAGAAATCAATGGCTCATAAATTTAATAGAAAAATAATATAAACTGCATAGCATGCTTTATGGACCAATACAGATACTTTTTTCTCAAGAGAAAACCATTAATACCTGGTGTGAAGTCATTTCAATTGCTGATGGCATTTAAATATTTTTCTGCAAGCACTTGAGACGGTATTGACCCTTCTGAGCTGGCCTTCCCCAAACTTAAGCAAGTGAGAGTGCTGCTAAAGACATTTACACTTGCTCTTTGCCATCAAGAACTTACAACCTAGTTGTAAGCGAGCTAAAGATACAAGAAAAAGTTCCCAGAAATGCAAGAATGTCCATGATTAAGTGTTAGATCATGTTAGATCACAGAAGATGAACGCTATACAAGTTTGGAGGGGAAATCAATGGGTCAGAAAGCTTCTGAGGCAAAGTAGACCTGGAGCTACGTAGAATTGAGATTCTGTCTTTAAACTCATCTAAGGTTGCCATGCTGCAGAGGTTAGGAAGTGAGTACCAGCGTAGATCTCAGATTCTAGTCTTGTATTAGAACCATGTGGTAAGGCCTTGGGCTTCTTGCCTGCATAATTCCCCAAGGGCAGTTTTTCAGTCTCCTTCCAGCCTTTCCTTAGCAAATAGAGGTCCCTGGTCATGCCTGAGATGGCCTAACATGCCTTTCCCACTAGGATTCCTCAGCTCCAAACTCTGCCTCAAAGCTTCGAAGTTCATAAATGCTCAGATTCTGGCCTTGGTATCAACATGTTACCATCGGTTGTTATCAGAATGCAAGCAGCATTCTGAGCGTTCATGTTGACGACAACCCAGTGAGAATCCAGATCAAGTGCAAAGTGAAAATTCATTTTTTAGAAAAATAAGTGTTTCTATTAAAATGCTGTTATCAGCTGCTAAAGGTCACGGTTTGGCTGAGAGGATGATTCCTAGAACCAGTCATTAACAATCCACTGTGCTGTTTTCAAAGATACTTAACATTATATCCAATTAAGATATTAAATAATCAGAAAAAGGTTTTATTTTGAGAAGACGGCTCAAGGCAGACTTCCAGCAACCTCAGTTATTCAGTATATAATTACGAACACAGTGCCTGACACAGGTTAGGTACTCAAAAATTTTCCTAAATAAATAAACTGAATGAGATAGGTTTTTAAAAACCAGAGTCATCTGTCTGCAGGGAGCAGAGCTATAATAATATCTGGCCCTGTTTGTACTTGGCTGCATACAAGGCCTTTACTAACCCAGCACTGCTGTTACGGTTCTTGAATTGCTTTTTGCAAACTCTGCATTCAAGTCCCCTGAACCCCTTACTTCCCAGGATCTGTCACGCTCTCTCCAGAAGAGAGCAGGCAGCCGAGTGTCAGGGGCAGTCTTGAGCTGTGGTTTCAGACAGACTTGGGTTTTTATCCTGTCTTTACCACTTACTAGCTCTAAGATCCTGAAGAAATTAGTCAGCTTTTCTTTCTTTCTTTTCTTTTCTTTCCTTCTTTCTTTCTTTCTTTCTTTCTTTTTCTTTCTTTCTTTCTTTCTTTTTGCTGTACAAATACTAGCTAGGTTTTGCTGCTAAATAGTTATAATGCTTATCACTAATCATACACAATAGGAAAAAGACAAAAGAAATGGAAAACATTTGCAAAATATTATTAGTGAGAAATTAGACAATTCAAGAAAAATCGAAGACATTTTATATATATATATAGAGAGAGAGAGAGAGAGAGAGTTAGCTTTTCTGAATGGGCTGTCTCATCTGAAAGGGGGTAATAATAACTTTGGGGGGGTCATCAAAATTAATAAGACAACATATAAGACCTAATAAAATGCCTAGCCTCAAATCAGCAATCAATTCATAGCAGCTAGTTTTGTTTTTAATAACAAACTCAGGGCCCCCACCTCCACCCAGAGCCACTGACTTAAAATTATAGGCAAACATTAAAGACGCCCTCAGAGTAGCTCGAAAGGAGAGCAAATAACAGAAGAAGGGGGAGAATTACAGTGAATAAATAAAAATAATGTAAAAGTCTGGGGCCTTTTCTAAGCAGAGCAAACCAGCCCACATTCTTCAACATTCTCCAGGAACATCAAAGTTAACACATGATACAACAGTGGTACTAAAGAGGATGCTGAGAAAAGCTGAGTCAGGCAAGAAAGTGTGCATTATATGTGGGAAACAGCTACATCAGTCAGAGCTAAAATTGAAAAGCCACGGCCCTGACTCCCTCTCATGAACCATTGCTCAGAGACACTCCCTATTGAAGGGAGGACAGATAAGCATATTGTCTAAGACCTCCCCGCTAGACTCAGTTCCCTGTCCATCTCTCACTGATTCTGTGGCTTTGGGCAAGGTATTCAAATTGGTGAGCATCAGTTTCCTCATCTGCATAATGGGCATACCATTAGTGACTACATATGGTTGTTATAAGGCTTAAATGAAAATGCTTGTAAAGCATTTAGTGTAATGCTTGACGCATAGTAGGCACAGAGTAAATATCAGCATCATTCACTCAGTCTTTCCTTCACTCTTCCAGCATCTATTCACCAAAAACCCTGTCATTACCACTAGGCATCATAAAAAATAACATTGTATCAGATAACACTGTCTCTGTTCAAGGTAGATGTCTGTTACAAACAGGGCTGCTCAATAAACAAAAATTCATTTCCAAAGAGACCCCTATTATGCATTTCTAGATGGACAACTTTACTGTTTGCAGAACTGCTATGGAGCCATTGAAATGAATAAAACCACTTGAACACTGATTAAATCCAAAGGATTGACTAACAGCAAACACACATTATGGAGCAAGAACTATTTACAGCTCCACATACATAGACTCATTTATTCCTTACAGCAACCCTACTGCAAGTAGGTACTGCAACTACTTCCATTTTATGGATTAAAACAGAACAAAACCTGAGGCTCAGAGAAGTTAAGTAACTTCCCCAAGGTCACACAGTTACTAGGTGGCAGACTGGGGTTTAAACCCAGGGGAGTATAGCTTGAGGGTCTGCACTCAGTCACTCCACTTTGCTACCAATTGGGTTGACGTCCATTAGAAAACTTCTGGAAAACAGCGTAAGGCCTTGTGTCCTAAAGCTCCTGCCTTCTCCCTTCTCCCTGCCCCTGAGCTGGTCCCCCACGCCTCTCTCTCCCCCTCCAGATGTTCCCTTATTGCCCTGTTCTTCTCATGGATCCTACAGAGAACACAGACTGTACATGGGATGTTCACAGACACATTTGAATAATCTAGTTTTCTGGGAATTTTTTAAAAAATCCTTACTTTGAATTATTTCAAAGAAGTGCAAAGAAGACAGCCATTGAGACCAAAAATTTCACTATGGATCAAGACCTTAAAATTCCTGTGTTATTCCCCTACTGCTGACAAGGGAACTCCCTTTTGAACAATTAGAAAATTCTACCAGGCAAGGCTCATCTAGGTCTCAGCACTTCCATTCTCAAAGAGTATTTACTTATGAAAATAAGAAGTGTTCTATAATTTAATTAACATTTATTAACTGCTTAGAAAATACTGCTAAACATTATGCCCACATACCTCAAGCTATGGGGTTATTATCTTATGATGAAACACAGAGAGAACACAAGTCATCTAAGAAACTCTTTAGAAAGTAATTACTTGGCACTAGTTTCTAATAATGAAATACTCTCTCTGTTTGAAAATGAACACTTCTTTTCCATGTATATCTACTACTAACCCATGTTAAATGAATTCGGGATGCCGACACATCCAGTTAGTGCTTGCAGTCATGAAAAAATAACTTCTTATGTTCAAATTGAGGACTGAGAAGAATTCAGATGCAGCCCTGGGTAGATGGATAAATAATCTACCATCCAAAGTTGGAGCTCTCATTCTAAGTCCTAAGCGTACTGATTTAGCAAAACAGTTAAAGGATACTAAGGGAGAGAGCAGCTGAATCTCCAGCACACCCAGGAAACAAACAATTACTGAGTGCGAGGATTCACTAAGAGTGTGGCAGTGGACAGTGGGGGAAGACGAAGCAGAAACACAAATACAATGAGGAAGTGGGGAGAAAATACTTTTTTAAAGGCACAGAAAAGATAATGAAAGCTATGATTAAAGTACACAGGAAAGTCCCAAGACAGCCACGTTCCCCTTTTCCTTTACTCGGCTATGAAGAAAACAGCTGTCTGAATCCCAAAGAATGTGGATGAAGCCCTTGCTCTCAACTCTTCCAAAAGAGTTTCTTAGGTGATAACAGATCACCACACCCTGCATGGCTTAGAGCAACACAAATGTATTATCTTATCATATTATCTTCTGGAGGTCAGATGTAAAAAAGTGGATTGGCAGGGCTGCATTCCTTCTGGAGGCTCCAGGGAAGAACCAATTTCTTTGCTTTTCCCAGCTTCTGCAGTACCCCTTGGCTCGTGGTCATTTTCAAAGCACATCACCCCAAACTCTCCTTCAATCATCATAACTTCTTCTCTTACTCTGACCCCCCTGCCTCTTTCTTTCTTTTATAAGAACCCTTGTAGTTGTATTGGACCCATTTGGATCATCCAGGATAATCTCCCCATCTCAAGATTCTAAATTCAATCACATCTGCAAAGTCCTTTTGCCCTGTAGAGGTAGCACATTCACAGGTTCTGGGGGTTCAGATATCTTTGGGGATTATAATTTCCACTATCTCTGTAAAAGGCATGAGTGAGAAGGTCCAAATGGACATGGATATCTTTGAGGATTATTATTCTGCCTACCACCCCTTCCTGGGTGACATTTAGCTATTTTTTGTCTTCTCATTCTGGAAATTTTTATTTTAACCACAAGGGGTCTATGACTCTATCATAGTAACAAGTGAAATAAAAGATTTAGCAAACAATTCTTACCAGTTTCCAATGAAACGAGGATCATTCTGATTAAGATGAACGGGATTTCTGGGGTCAACATAAAAACCAATAAGAAGTCCACCTAATAAATATCCCACTGCAGGACCAAGTGCGCCCATGACATACATGATGGCTGAGAAGACAGAAGGGGAAATGTGAAATGTAACATCGTGTTATTTGTTTCAGTAGCTGTCTAATGTCAATCACACCGTGCATAGGTCACAGATAAATCCAGTTAACAACTTCCCAAAACAGAGAACTTTAGCAGTTGTGTCTGTGTTAACATTGGAGTTTCAAGCTGTATCCTTTATTTAACTGTTGCCTATTGTCCTCTTAGAACATCAGAATCACCTGGAGAACTTTTTTTGGTTACTTCTGAAAGTAAAGATCAGGCTAGTTAATGAGGCAGTCACTGAATAACCAAGAGAAGGTAACAGGTAGTCTCTCAAGAAAAAGAATAAAAGTAGATGTCACTTGTCACAGCTAGAAGATTCTAACAGGTTGAGGGAACTCAAAGGACAGTTTTTCTGGATTCAGTTGAATTGGCAAAGCTGCTTAAATATCCTCAAATCACTAATATTTTTCAAATCACCACTTTAGAATCAAAGAACTCACAATGCATTAGGGTTATTGTTAATTGAGAAATCTTACTTAAAGATTAATCAAGCTCCTTAAAAGTTGTGAGTGAGAAGGTCCAAATGCAAAACACCAACCCACAGCTGAAATAGAAAAGTTTTTAAAGCACAGATCCATGGGGGAGCTTACTGTTAGTAGACCAGAAAGGTGGTCATTCTATCCAAAAAATGTGGCCATCAAAATGGGCATTATAGCACAAACAACAGCAACAAATTCACTGTCATTTCTTCACATTGCTTTCACTGCTGTAATTAAAATTTTTTAAATAAATAATATTTTGCCAAGTTTTAAATTTTGAGGTAGGATGTAAAATTCCTTGAAAGTCACAGAAAAATCCAACCACCCTCCAAACTCACTTTTCCTCCTTTTAAGACCCAGTTTGGGGACAAATCCATAAACATTTCCAAGAGTTTACAAGGCATGAAATAAACTCAGGTGATAACTTGCTTCTCATTCCTGTTGCTGTCATGCATTTTAACCAAAAATTAAATAAATGATTTGTCATATCTTTAAATAGTACCAAAAAGCAAATTGGACTTATCATAATAGCTTCACCTGACTTCATGCTTTGCGACCTAAATAAACGTTGAATAATCTTGTCCCTCCTGTTATAACTGCAGACGGTGATTTAACACCTGCTCTCACTCTCCTCAGCATTTCCAAAGAGAAAGTGCAGTGTTTATTTATTTTACAGAATCATCTGCTTGTAACAGCAAGACATTAGGTTCTTCTCCATCTGTGTTTGGAAATGAAGAACAGAGGCACGGCCACAAGTGAATGGCATTCTTCAGAAGCATGCATTTAATAATGTAAAATTAGAATTCTGATAAATATCTTGTTAACCTCTTTGTTGATAACCTAAAACTGAACTCAAGATTAGAAAGTATTTTTTTTCAGCTCCAGGTTTCCCATACGCATATGAAGATAAAATTGATGTTTACACCTCCAGGCAAAGCAGCGCCATCTACAACTTAAAACTGTAATGAGGCCAAAATGTGACATGAATCATCTTCCTGAAATAGTTCTTCTGGCGTGAAAGGGACTGTCTTACAAACACAGATGGGGAAAGGGTATTTCCACCACACTGTTTATGCCCGGGGCACTCGAGCGCTGCATCTTGGAGAGCCAAGAAGTGACGTGCAGGATGTATACTGGCAGGACCACGCGATGAGCTGGTGAATGGAAAACCAAATAAATAACATTCACCGAGAAACCCCAACTGCTTTAGGACAAAGAGACAAGGCTTTTTTAAATTCAGCTATACATAATCAGAAAAATTCATTTTTATTATATAGCAAATAATTTTAAGTCCAATGGAATCATTCTCACTGACAGAAATCTACATGTACAGCTACGTAAGTATATCTACAATTACACTACACGCTATACTATGTAACAGAGTGCAACCACTATGCTCTAAACAGAAACACGCTTATATATGTATGGATATATATCAATAGCTGTATGTGTATGTATAATAACTTACTGATACGGTCTCATTCAGTACATAAATCATTCTGGCCACTGAGTTAACATTTATTAATTCGGTAACTAATGGCCTTCATTCAGAGCTTATCAGAGGAGCAAACTGTTGAAGTACATTCAACCACTAACAGTCCCATTCAAAAAGTCCCCATCACGCTTCACTGCCCAATGTAAAAATTCTATTTGGAGTTCAAGGGTGGGACAAGTTGGCCAATCTACTGCCTGTACTCAGGGCTCCACGTGGACTGACTCGGAACAGGCCTGGGCAGAGCCACCTCCCTTCCTCTGTGGCTCCCACGGTGCAACCCCCCGCCCCCACCTTTCTGTCTGAACGCTACCCAGTCCTCCAGGCCCCACCACGTCCAGCACTGACCACCCTCCCCTGAGTGCTCTCTCCCTCCTCAAAATCCCTGCAGACAATATACTGTCTATGCCAGTGGCCTCCACAACTTTTCACTGCACATCCCACCAGTAAAATGTTGTAAGCCTGGACCCCTGGTGTACTTTTCAGTAAAAGACTGTGTATGTACCATTCGTCTCCGTCTCACAGCTCAAATCTGCATCAGTAAACCCTGCTGGTTCTACCAGCAAACCATGCCCAATATGCAGCTCCTTCTCCGTGCCTTTACTGTGGTCCAAGCCACCATCATCACCCATCTGGAAAACTGTTCTGAGTTTTCCAGTGGGTAACATGCCTCTGTCCTTACTTCCAACGTATTTCCAACACAGCCATCTAAAGGAGCCTCTAGAAACACGAGCCAGATCACATCACTTCTTTGTTCACCCGCTCCAGTGTCTTCCCATTCCACTCCCAGTAAAAAGCCAAAGGTCTTTTCTGTGGCTACAAGGACCTCCCACACGCTTGCCCCACACCTATTATCCATTTGGTCTCCATCCCTCTCCTGTTCACTGGGCTCGAGGTGCACTGACCTCCTTACGCTTCATCCTTCCAGGAGCAGTGCCACGTTAGTGTGTTAGTACTTGCTCTGGGTGGGGGTTTTTTGGGGTGGGGAGTGTGTGTGTGTGTGGGTACTGCTCTGCCCCTAGATGGCCACATGGCTCATTCCCTTACTTCCTCTAGGTAGTAACTCTGTTCCTTCTCACCGAGGCCCTACTGGGCGATGCTATCTAAAATCTACGACTCTTTCCCCGACTCTGCTGTATTTTTGTTCCCGGCATGTATCACTCCCTAATATACCATACATTGCCTTGGTTCATCTTATTTGTCACCTGTCCTCCCCGACTAGAATGGATGCTTCACACAGTGTCCCCCATACCCAGGAGCGCAGGAGGCATCAACCCCGTTCACTCCCATTGTTCATGACCTTCAACTCTCCCAGTGAGTCTGAATCATCCACCGTCATTAAGAACAGCGGATGTCAGTGACACAGTTCTCCCTCAGTGTCTATCATCTCTTGAGACACTAGCTAATGACATAGATGTCCATCCATATTTCATACAGTGAACTTGATTAATTCCATGGTTTTTGACTGTGTCTCATCAGATGTGACTATTCCATCACTGGTTTTCTCTGGGAGGACTGGCTGTTCAACGAGCTAGCAACAGACACACACACGTGTAAGTTCCAATCCTGTCTTCCTGCCTGCCTCCCCACCTGAACGGTCTCACATACCCCCTAGGTTGTGCACAACTCCCCTTTGAGGGAGCACTGGACCATTCCATTCTTCTGAGATGAAATGTACCCTGCTCTTTACTTCCACTTCTCCCTTCAAATATTTGTCTTCTCTTTTGAAGTAGCTCTTCCTCCTTGACAGGAGAAATCATATCATGTATAGTACTATGCAGTAGTTAAAACACAGGCTCCAGCCTTCTGGAGTTTATATCCCTGCTTCAGTTCTTCCTGTGTGACATTAGCCAGTTGCTTAACCTCTCTGAGCCTCAGTTTCCTCATCTGTAAAATTGGGATGGTAAAAGTACTTACTCAAGGGGCCGTTATAGGCATTAACTGGGTTAATTTTTGTACAGCATGTGGAATATCTGGCACATGGTGAGGGCTATATAAGACTATGCTGGTTTCATTGTTATTATTTTATATTAACTGATGCACATAGTTTAGTGTTTGGGCATGGGAGGCATTCAACAAATATTTATGGGTTGGTTACATATCTGTATCAACCATGTCTTTTATTTTCTGTATTCTTACATTTTGACATCTGAGGATTTACAGACCCCAGAGGGACTGCCCTTCCCAGGGTTAGCCAACCCCTAGGATGGCAAACAACTCTAACAGTGAGAGTGCACTTTTCAAATACAAGCCAACCAATCCGGAGCCCCAACTCAAACTACCTCTTTTACTGACTTCCCACTCCAGGCCACTATCCACCTCCCTAGTCCCCCAGAGGCCAGGAACCAGAACCAGGGACAGCGCCCGCACCCCAGAACCCGCTGATATTCAGACTAGCCAGTCCTAAGCCAGCTCACCCGCAGGCCTCACCCATTCCTCCCTGGGGAAATGACAATATAGGCTGGAGCCCACAATCCCTCCCTCTCTCTACCTGCAGCTGCCCCTGCTGCTTCCTCGTGTGGCCCCACGGTGTCATGTGCCCCTTCTTGGCAGCCGTCAGCAGCAGACTGTCTTTTCCCTGGCAATCATCTCCTAATCTGTTGGCCTCGCTAAACCTCCAGTTTTCTATTCATACACTGTGTTTTAGAACGACATCACGGCCACGGTTCCTCTAGTGCAGGACCTGCTTTCTCAGTGACCCACGTGGCGGTGAATGCTGCTGGGAACGGATGCTGACAGGGGTTTAGATGACAAGTAAAATTTAGGCTCAGTGTCAGGACCTGGGATTGCCACCAGGACGGTCCTGCAGAGAAACGTCTTGCATCCTTGCCTCACATGACTAAAAAACCCACCTGGGACACAGGCAGAGGAGGTCGCCCTCGAATGTGTCTCACAGCTACTACGCAGACCAAGAGGATGTGAAACTCAAGCCACATGTCACCACAACACAGTAGCAATGACACCAACTCGCATTCAACTTGCATTGTTTCTTGAAAATGAGCCAGGGCTCTTCCGAGCACCAGGGCACCATGCGGCAGGGAAATCGTCCCTGGCGCATTCCTTCACTCACAGGCACAGGCAGATAAGAGACTTCTGATCTCAGTTATTTTGAGCAGCAAACGTTTTTTTTTTCCTTTTAAGTGATTCAGTTATTTTGACACAGGCCTGACAGCAAAGGAACAGCTGCCACCACAGTCAGGGAAGAGTCTATCACTTTGCTGAAACATCCTGGTAGCATCTTAGGTCACAAATGAGAAAAGGATGGAAATGGATTTGAGTAGATTCAGAATATTTTTTCCTCACTACCAGAGCAAGCAATAGTTGTTCTAAACTCACTCTCTTCTTTTAGAAATATTTTCAAAGTAATTTGTATTCCAAAAGGGAACTCACAAGTATACATGGAGGTAGTCGGTTGGATTTAATACCTGGGGCATGGGAGGCATTTAAAACGTCAAATTGGGTACCTGTGAGTGACCGCTATCTATAAACTTAATCCAGTCCTCAGGAAGGACCGTAAGAAAAGCTACCATGAAAGCATGAAAAAAAAAATTAGGTCAAATTTTTAAATAAAAACTTCTATAATTTATAATTTTATTTATAATTTATATTATTTTATTTATAATAAAATAATAAAAATAAATTTTAATTATAATTTGAGGGCAAAAAATGTTTTACTAATAGTTGAGAATGGAGTCACTTAGAACACAAACAGAAAATGCGTTAAGAGAATGATCAAAATATTAATGACCTCATGACAAACTAACTTTACTAGTTATCCAAAAAAATAGAAGCCATGAACCATGAACCATCCTAACTAAATAAACTAGCAATGACTGGAACATGACAGCACTCAGCACAGTTACAAAATCAGTGAATTGGTTATTTTCACCCATAGCTGGAGCAGAGCTACACAACTGGTACGTGCCTTCAGATAGCAATTCACCATGTATATCATGATGACATGAATCACTGCATTCAGTTTACAGAAAAACAGAAATGTTAATAACAGTGATTGCTAACTACGCTTTGATACATAATGCAACTATTAATTTTAATGTTTACAATAAGTTTTTATACTTTGAGGACATACTCATTTGTAAAATTTAAGTGAAAAGAATACAAAATTCTGTTGACAGTGTTATGATTATGTCAAAAAGCATACACTTAAAAAAGGCTGTGTATGAAAAACCTACTAGGACTTATAAGTGAATTTAGCAAGATTGCAGAATACAAGATCAATACTTTAAAAATCAATCATATTTCTATATACAAGCAACAGTCAGAAATTAATACCTTTTACAACAGAAACAAAAAAATAAAATACTTAGAAATAAATCTATCAAAAGATGTGCAACATCTATACACTGAAAATTACAAAACATTGAAATTTTAAAAGATCCACATGTAACCAAGCCATTCTCCCAAAATTGACCTGTAAATTCAATCCAACTCCAATCAATATCTGAGCAGAATTTTTGGAGAATGTGACAAATTGATTCTAAAATTCTTATAGAAATGCCAAAGCCAAAACAACTTTGAAAAGAGAACAAAGTTAAAGAACAATGATCACCTGATTTCAATACTTATTTATAAAGATTCTGTAATCAAGACGATGCAGCATTGGCTTAAAGATAGACAGATCAATGGAATAGAAAAAAAGTCCAGAAACAGACCCACACATATATATGGACAGCTGGCCTTTGATAAAGGTGTAAAAGTAATTCAATCAAAAAAGGATAGTCTTTTCAACAAATGGTGCTGAAACCAGTAGATATCCATATTAAAAGTAACTGAAAATAGATCATTGACCTAAATGTAAAACTTAAAACTAGAAAACTTCTACAAGAAAACAATTAGGGAAAGTATTTTTCAACAGACACTTTACCAAAGAAGATCTGTGGATGGTAAATCAGCATCTGCAAGACGTTCAGCATCAGCAGGGAAGTGCAAATTAAAACCATGATGAGATACCACCAAACTCCTACTCAAACAGCTAAATTAAGAAGACAAATTTTGCCAAGTATTGTTGAGGACGTCAAGCGACTAGAATTCTCATGCGCTGCTGATGTGAAACGTAAAATGTTACAGACACTTTGGAAAACAGTTTGGTAGCATCTTAAGGAGTTAAACATATAACTATCATACAATTCAACCATTTTACTCCTAGATATCTTCACAAGAGAAACAAAAGTGTATGCCCATACAAAGAGTTGTATACAAACACTCAGAGCAGCTTTATCTGTAGGAGCCAAGAACTAGAAACAACCAAATGTCCATCAAGAAAGAGGTGAATGCATAACCTAACTGTACTGTATGTATATTCATACAATGCAATCCTGTTTAGCAATACAAAGGAACTATTGATACCCGCTAAAACATGGGTAAATCTCAAAATAATTATGCTAAGTGAAAGAAAGCAGATATAAAACAGTACATACTGTATGATCCAATTTATAAAATTCTAGAAAACACAAACTAATCTAAAGTAATTAAAAAAAAAAAAAAAACAGTCTGTGGTGATTGGGGACGGATGGGGACCAGGCAGAAGGGAGGAATTACAAAGAGGTTCAAGGAAGGTTTTGGCAATGTTGAGTATGTCCTGCAGTCTTGACTGTGGTGATGGTTTCATGGGTACATATATACGCCAAACTTTATCAAATTATATACTTTAATTATGTGCAGTTTATTTTATGTCAACTTCTCAAGGGAAAAAAAGACAATTTTTCTAAAAGTGGGGTCTGGTAATGGTTACACAGTTCTATAAATTTACTAGAAATCATTGAATTATATTCTTCAACTGGGTAAATGTTATGGTATGTAAATTATGCATCAGAAAATCATTTAAAAAGACAGACAAATATCATATGTGGTTATATGTGGAATCTAAAATATGAAACAGTACACCAGAAACTAACACAACATTGTAAATCAACTATATTTCAATTAAAAAATATATATATCATACAAATGAACTAATTTATATAACAGAAAAGAAAGCCATAGAAAAGAAACTTATGGTTACCAAAGGGGAAAGTGGTGGGTGGGGGAAGGATAAACTAGGAGTTTGGGATTGACAGGTGCAAGCTACTTTGTCTAAAACAAACAACAAGGTCCTGCTACACAGCACAGGGAACTACATTCAATACCATGTAATAAACTATAATGGAAAAGAAAAAAAAAGATGAGAAGGAAACACACTATATACTGAAAGTTGTTAGCTCAGGGTAGTGAAATTACAGTGGGGTTTTTTTGCACTTTCTTTATAACTTTCTGCATTTTCAGTTTTTCTAACTGAATACAAATTTTAATAAGCCAAAAAAATTTTTGAATATGTCTTCTGGAATTAGTGCTTTTATTTCTTTAAGATACTAATAGCTAACAAATGCATCATCTTTGTGTAAATTTATGATAAATATATTTTTAAAAACTGGAAGGAAGCCTTTACAAGTTAATGGACTTGTATTTGTTGTTATATCTGCAGCACCTCCCACAGGAGCGCCTGACACATCATGAACACTGAGTGCGTCTCTGATGAATGAGCACACAGTGTTTTTAAAGCAATCCTCCAATTTTTCTTATGACTGATCTGCCCAATACTTCATGGTGACTTCTCCCAGGCTAAATTATTATATATATAATTAGGGGTCGGCAAATCCAGTAAACGAAGTTTTATTGGAACACAGCCCTATACATTCATTCCCATATTGTGTGTAACTACTTTCAACCACAGCAACAGAGTTGTAGTTGCTGCAAAGACCCTCAAACTGAAATATTTACTATGCAGCCTTTCAGAGAAAAAGTTTGCCTGGGAGAGTGGGAGGTACAAACTGATGGGTGTAAGAAAGGTTACAAGGATGTACTGTATGACACAGGGAATATAGTCAATATTTTGTAATAAATGTAAATGGAGGGAAACCTTTAAAAATTATATAACAAAAATTTTAAAAGTTAATTTTTTTAATTAAAAAAGGAAGAAGTTTGCCAGCCACTGTAGTAAATAATGACAGTCATTTATTGCACATTTACTATCAGCTAAATGTTTGCA
Source organism: Camelus ferus (assembly GCF_009834535.1). NCBI lineage: Eukaryota > Metazoa > Chordata > Mammalia > Artiodactyla > Camelidae > Camelus > Camelus ferus. The sequence continues at coordinate 15,398,770 of NC_045724.1, forward strand.
TATAATTTTTCTTTTTAATTTTCACCTCTGAGGTAGTTATAACTATCTAAGCTATGGATATAAATCACAGAAGTATGGGTGAGATTTTGTTTAAATGCACTTCTGGAAAAGCCACTTTTCTATATATGTTTTATTTTATTTTTAACCAATTATCTATGTAGATTATAAAAGTAAAGGTAAGTAATATTTATATAAAAAATTCATTTGTAAAGTCCATCTTTTCAGGGTTGGCAATTTATCAAAGATTCAACTTTCTAAGAATATAAACCCCAAGTAATATTTTAGTTGAACTATAATTCATTGTGAAGTGGAATAACTATCTTACAGAAACTACACTAGACACTTGACATCTTTTGGCCCATTTGACACTAACAACTTCATGGGGGAAAATATTTTTTTTTATTCCCAATTTACAGATGAGAAAGCTGAGTCCCTGAGCAGTTAAGTTTAAGGAGCCAGAAATTAGTAAGTGGTAAAGCCAAAATTAAACTTTGGCTCCATCTGAAACCAAAGCTTATCTTCTCTCCATTTATGGACACATGTCTCCAAAATACAAAAAGAAAGCAACAAGAGTTTAATTATAAGAATTATATAGTTCTCTACTGCTGAAGAAATGAATCCCATTAGAGCTGAAAATCTCAAATATTTTTGAAACTGTTAGTAGCAGGAGTTTTTTAAACATTCTAAATGAAAAAGAAGCTCACTATTTAAATTCCCTTCTCCAGTTTCATCCCAAATTGGCTGCCGTTAAGGATGGCAGAGAAATGTACATTAGCTGAGAAATACATTCCAAAGATGTCGTATGACATTTACTTCAATAGTTACAGTGAAGACTCAGAAGAGGGTACCAGCTGTTAAGAGCAGATTAAATTTACCTCATGGGAAGGGGAAGTCACTGCCAAGAAACACCTTCCAGGTAAACAGCCATAGGTAAGACACAGCCCCAGTTTGCTTTCCAGGCACTCAAATAAGCATGACTTCTGTAGGAAAGATCCAAGTCTAGAGCAACACTCAGACACAAGTGGAATAATGTCATGTGCAAACGTCCCTGCTGTCACCAACATCATCATGGCCATCCATTGGAATTCATAGACATTCAAATGATATAAACTTTTTAGGTCACCTTTAATGCTACTCTCCCCACCCTCCCCCATCAATCCACAGGAATTAGTTCTATCACAGTCAGACTGCTTGCACTAGGGTTCACTATAAAGCTTATTCTTGTATTTAGAGAAGGGTTCACAAAGTCTACAGTTACTGACAGGAGAGCTAGTACCAAAAGATAACACTGGGCATTTATTGCATGTAAGATGCTGTGCTAAATGCCTTTATATGTATTTTCCCACTTTATCTTCACAGCAACCTTATGAGGTAGGTACTATTATTGCCCTAATTTAAGGCATTCTCCTTTGTAACCATCTTATGGATGAAATGTATTCTAATAAATTCATCTAAACTAAAAATAGATACTCTCTGACTCTCTGTTAGCTAACAATAATGAAGGCAATAAATTACCTAAGGTGATATGCCTAAGCTTTTTGTGTTTCTTCTAACACACAGCACTTTTTTTAATCTGTAAAGTTTGTTTTCTTAGATTATCTACATATTTTTTATTGAAGTATAGTCAGTTTACAATGTTGTGTCAGTTTCTGGTGTACAGCACAATGTTTCAGTCATACATTTCAATATGTATATTCGTTTTCATATTCTTTTTCATTATAGGTTCTACTACAGGATATTGAATATAGTTCTCTGTGCTTTACAGTAGGACCTTGCTGTTTATCTGTTTTATATACAGTAGTTAGTATCTGCAAATTCCAAACTCCCAATTTATCCCTCCCCACCCCCTTCCCCCATTGGTAACAGTAAGTTTGTTTTCTATGTCAGTCACATAGTACTTTAGCTTAGAGTAGTCAATTCTCATTGGAAAGCTGGTCTACAGTTTACTTTTATAAGAAAGAAATAGGACAAATGACCAATCTAACATGAGGCATTCTGTGTTAAAATAAAAAGTAATGTTCAGTGTCATTCTCTCGGGGCAATTATGATTCAGCTCAATATTCGGGCGGTTTGTAAAAGATGGGCTTCAGCATGAGTGGTCTGTGTAGGTCTCTGTCAGGGGCTGACTCTGTGATCTTAGGCAAGATACTCAATCTCACTGGACAAGCCTCTTCATCCATAAATAGGGGATCGTAATTTATCCACTCCCAAGAGTTAATGAGGGGCTAAATGAGATAATGCACATAAAACCCTTAACACTTGCTAAGCACTCAGTCAGCATTGGCTGTAACAATTATCAGCATTATTACTTCTATTATTATATTTAACTTCATACTTAAAATCATTATTCTGAGACAATACAGGACTTTAAAGTATCTTCAGAACCACCAAAGGGTGTTATATTCAGTACCATTTTAGTGTTAAGTATATTTTATTGTTTCCAAAGTGTTCGGTTATGGAATTCATACATCTGGTTATCAGATCATCAGAATATTCAATTACCCAAAACACCTTATTCCTTAATCATTAATCAATCAGTAGTTACTTGTTGAAATTATATTGTCTGAACTACCTGGTGTTAAATATTATGAGTGAGAGAACTATCATGCCCTTTCTCCAAAAAATGTTAGTGGGAGCTCTTTTGGGGAGGAACAAAATGCACAAGAAAAGAGAAGTGGCAACATAAGACATTCTGTTAGTGCTACAACGTGGGCCCAATAAAAACTACAAGAAGATATAAGGAGAGAAATGGAAGAAAAAATCTAATGCTGATTAAGTGCCTCCTCCTAGATTTTTAAACACAATAGATAATCTTCCCAATGAAATATCTGAAAGGTAAGTTTAATTAGTTCTCACTTTACAAAAGGAGTCTGACCTTTGACACGTTACATACCCAAGCCACAACACTAAGTCAGCAAACTAGAGTGGCAGATTCCAGCCACAGTCTGACTCCAAAACCCACGTCCACTGCACCAAACGGCCTCCCATGCGATTTAAATGAAGTCACATTTTACACCCAACAAATACCAAAATCAAAGCATAAAAACATTAAGCTATCCTTAGTGTTCTCCCAGAAGAAAAGATATGATTAATTTATACAACAGCCATATAATACATAAGAAACCATAACACTAAGTTCTAACTTTTAAAAAGAAAATCCTGAATTGTCACAGGAGCTATTATAATTTTCAGAGCAAAGTTATCTTAGAGATGTTTTCATGAATTTACTACGTTACATTTTTAAATTTATTCATGCACTTTATCAAGCTCTCGAGGACATTTCCAGACTAATCTCACCACTTACGGAGCATTAATTCTGAGACTTGACTAGAGATAATATAGCTACTATGTAATATTGAATAGTTCAAAATGAGAAGTTAATATACTTCTAAAAATAGCAAAGAAACTAGCATATAAAAATGTCAACTGTGGTCATCAAGAAGGCTTTGAGTCCTAATTCTCTAATTTTGTATTAGGGATGTTGGGAATAAATAACATCATTTTATATGTGGCAACTCTGTTAGATTTTAGCCCATTCTCAGAGACACAGATTTATCACTAACCTTATGATCCATCCAGTCCCTCAATTTTCAACTACTCTCAGGAAATTTCACCAATAGGCAAATATGCTGAGGGGGGGGGGGGGAACAGATACTTACTAAAAGCATCTTTAAAAATCAGAATTCTTTTAATAAATAAAGAGGATAAATTGGGAAAAAATTAGAATTCTGAGCTGTGCCTAGCAAGCTTCAGGGCTTAAACTACAACATTTAATTAATATTATACACCAAGTTTTCATAAGTGTCCTGCATCTTTGTAGCTCAGCTAATGGAGTTTTGGTAATGCTATTAAATAGTAAGAAGCCCTAAAAACAATCAAGTATTTTTGTTTGTTTTTTAATTTTTTTTAACAAAGGCACCGGGTATTGAACCTAGGACTTTCTGCATGCTAAGAACATACTCTACCACTGAGCTAAACCCACCGATCCCCCCATTTTTTTTTTTTTTTGGTGGGTGGGAGTAGTTAGGTTTATTTATTTTTTAATGGAGGTACTAAGGATTGAACCCAGGACCTTGTACATGCTAAACATACACTCTACCATTGAGCAATACCCTGCCCCCCAATTATTGTTGATTATTGACAATTATTGAGAATCTCTAATCCCTCTAACAGGAAAGGCAGTGCTGTTCTGGATCAACTCATGCAGGGAGCTTCCTGCCCAGGTGTGGGTATCAAACTCCAGCCCTGGAGAATTCATGCACTATGATACATCCACCTCTTCTTGTAAAGAGTAACTTTATTCTTTCTGACTTCTGATACATTTCTGATAAATTGAAATTCAGACCTATGCATGCCCTAAACTGATGTACCATTTCCTCCAATTAGAAGTTCTGGTGGTTAATTTTGTGTGTCAGCTTGACTGGTCTATGGGATGCCCAGACAATTGGCAGAACATTATTTCTGGATGTGCCCATGAGCGTGTTTTTAGAAGATTAGCATTTGAGTCAATAGGCTGAGTAAAGAGATCCACCCTCACCAATGTGGGTGGGCATCACCCAATCCTATAGGCCCTAATAGAAGGAAAAGGGCGGGCAGGCAAATTCTCTCTCCTCTTGAGCTGGGATAGCCATCTCCCCTTGCCCGCAGACATCAGAGCTCTCGATTTTCAGGCTTTCAGACTCCAGGACTTAACACCAGCAGCCCCTCAATTCTCAGGCCTTTGGACTTGAACTGACTTACATCACCAGCCTTCCTGGTTCTCCAGGCTGCAGAGGGCAGAGGGTGTGACTTCCCTAGTACCATGTGCATCAATTCCTATAATAAATCTCCTCATGTACATATAGACCTCCTATCAGCTCTGCTTCTCTGGAGAACTCTAACACAGATTGGCTTCAAATATCTTCCTTCATGCCCTGTGATTATCATGATTAAGTCATATCCAGCCACTGACCTGCCTATGCACCATGCTAATTAATCAAAATTGTCTGTGCTAGATAAGAACGTGAATTCAGGTCCATGGGCCACAGCCCAAACCCTTGAGGCTGGATGTGTCCTGGAATTAACACTTTTTCACATTTTACAAAAGTAAAGGGTGAGTGATGCTCTATATTATGTAACTCCCCCAGCAGAGTCTGGAACGGTGCTCCAAAATCAGACATGTTATGACTTCTGTGACAAAATAAATGAACAGTCATACTAAGCGTGATTTTAAAACTAGCCCCTATCAGATCAGGCTGGGATTGGCCACGAAATGAGATGCAAAGCTACCTTTTGGATTTCAAAGATTTTAATAGAATGGAAAGTTTTAGTAGAGGAGCAGCAGCAGTAGAAAATGCTTGAAATTACCACAAAAACAGATATGAGGCACCAGCTTTACATCCCTCAAGAGTGTTTAACTAGACCGATAAAAGATTCCTTCCTGAACCATGAATCAAGCCCAATATTGGTATTAGCCCTTTATTTCCTCCGTCTCCTCCATCTGAACATTACTTCTATGTCTCTTTGATTCTAGGATTTCAGTATCATTAGAAATATACATATCAAGTCAAGAGGTAGATTTAAAGGGGAAAAAAAAATCACATAATTTCAAATTATTTCAGGAGATTCGGACAGCCACAGGATCAACCCTTAGGTTACTCACTAGTTCTGCTCGTTCAACCAAAATCATATGCTGACAAACATCCCTTTCAGGCGGCTTCGCTTCTTTTAGTGAATTTCCCTATGATCACCCCATAATTCTGAAATTTGTGTCTATTCTGATTACCACAACAAGGAAAAGCTTGATTTAAAGCATAAAAGACAGTAAAAGAGCTCAAAGTATTCTTACTGGATTGGACAGTGACTTACTGAGTCCAAAACAAGCATAGAGTCCTGGGTAAATCTCATTACCTGTCCTAGGTCATGGTCACCATAAGCAGCTTAAGTGACCTGGGCTTCCTAACTGTTTACTCCACATTTACCCTAGTAATTTGGATTAGTCTTCATCCAAACCCTGCCAGGTCAGCTTGAAAAACACTGGCCTACATCGTATCTTGTGGAATTTTTGTAAATGTGAGACTCTAAGGGTCACAAACATTGTCATGTGTGAGACCACATTGATGGTGGTAATCCCCTCACATCTGGTGAATAGCTCACAATAACAAACCTGGTATAAATTGATTACACATGCAGTTATCATTTTCAACATGCATTTAATTCAAACAATAAATCAGACACCATAACAACATAATGTATAATCATTTTCTTCCTTAAATAAGATCCTTCCCTACTGTGCATCTTAATCACAGAACAAGGGAATCATTCCAACTAAAATCATAGCCTTGGTACAACTTAAAATTATCTTCTCACTAATATGAAAGCTGCTGTAGCGAATATCTTAGGTTGGATTCCCCCAGAAGCAGACGTTAAGATAAGGATTTGAGTCCAAGTAGTTTAGCGTGATTCTGGAACACATGCATACTGAGTTTAGGGATACCACACACAGTGCTGGTTCATCTAAATACCATCTGTCTCCGAAATACCCTCAAACATATATATTTATTTATACACACATAATAGTCTATTTCAGTACAGTGTGTGCGTGTGTGCGTGTGTGTGTGTGTGTGTGTGTATGTGTGTGTTCCTTGCCCCAAGCAACACATTCTGTTTTCCAGCAGTAGAAATTGGCCTGGGACACAACACTGTGCCTCTTGGCCAATGAATCTCAGCCAATGACTGGGGTGAATACGTCTGCCCAGTGGCTGGCTTCTCTTTTGTCCATTTATGTGTGAACAACTTTGACCCATATTGTCCAAAAAAGAGTATACAGGTAACTCATGCTGGACTTGTGACCCAAATAGACCTAGAAGGAGAATTAGCCTGGACATGGAAAGGCAAGGACCTGTAAGTTTCATGTAATCTCGAGAGTCATCAAGGACATGGTCAAGGATACAGAGGGCGAAGCTCAGCAGGCGAGTGGGACTGAGGAAGGAAGCCCTGTGATAGTCTGAGGGCGTCATACACAGAACTGCAGCCCAGAAAGACTCAGGACAGAACTAAGGCCAGCGGCAGTCACAACTTCAGGGGATTTGAAGAGAACTCAAAGCCATTGCCAAGGCTGCCATTACATGATGTATGTTCCTTTCAAATGTTACTAACATCTTTAAAAAAAAAAAAAAAAAGGAAAAATAGCAAAGGGCTGGGATCTCCCTGTTTCGCTGGCATCAAATGGTCCAAGCTGAGGCTTCCTATTCCTGCCCTCCATTCCCCACATCCCAGAGGTTCTCTGATCGCATCTGCTCACTCTCTCGCTCTCTGCTCACTGGGAAGGGCCAGCCTTGGGTGTTGTGGGGTAAGTTTCAAGAAAGCACACACTGGAGGTGAGGACACACATACAGCCAGCTGGCATTATCACTCTGCAGGAAGGGAGAAAGGGGAATGTGAGCTCTCTGCAAAACCAGGATGGCAGCTGTCAGGATAAAACAAGTGAGTGCTGTAAGTCCAACCCACGGATGTACCGAGTCAGGAGATGTCCTTGTCTGCTCAGGCTGCCATTGCAAAACATCACAGACTGGCTGGCTGCAGCAACAGACTATTTCCTCAAAGTTCCGGAAACTAGAAGTCCAAGATCAAGGTGCCCTCGGAGCTGGCTTCCAGTGAGGGCTCTCTTCTGGCTTGCAGATGGCCGCCTTCTCACTGTCTTCACATGGCCTTTCCTCCATGCACCTTCCTCTTCTTTCAAGGACACCAGTTTTACTAGATCAGGGTTCCAGCCTTTGACTTCATTAACCTTAGTTATTTCCATAAAGTCCCTATCTCCAAATACAGTCACACTGGAGGTTAGAGCTTCAATATGAATTTTGGGGGGACACAATTCAGTCTATAACAGGAAGTAGGAGTCTTTTTTTAAAAAAAATCATTATATTGTTAAATTACAGTCATTGAAAATTGTGCTCTGGGTGGGGCAGGGTATAGCTCAGTGGTAGAGTGCATGCCTAGCAGCTACACGGTCCTCAGTTCAATGCCCAATATCTCTCTTTTTAAAAATAAATAAATTAAAAACTTCAAACTACCTCCCCTCATTTAAAAAAACTGTGCTCTGTTTGTTCACTAGAAGAAAAGTATTCAATTTATGACAAAGATTCAATACATTAAAAAAAAAATCTGGGATGAAATTCTCCCCTCCTTCCACGTCTGCAGTGCTGCTCTGCGGTCTTGCACAGAACACACAGCCAACACTCACTATGTGCCAGGAACCATGTGAGGTCCTTGGGCTCATGGAAGAGGACAGAAGCAGTAACTTCCACAGGGAGCTCACGATTTGGTGGGACAGCATCTGGGTCATAAACAACACAAGCATTTGCTTCCTGTCACTAAGATTTTACTAGCTGGAGTTTATTTCATTTAAAAATATCCTATCCTCAACAATGTAATGGCTTTCTCTATGTAGTGAATTACAGAAGGTTCACTTTGGGAGATATTCAAGCAAATATTGATCTGACCATTAAAGGAAGACTATCAGGATAAACAATACTATAAATAGCAAAGTTGAAAATAAAGTCAACAAGGAAAATAGCTAAATTGAAACTCTGTCTTTAATTGAAGCCTTTGCATTCATACATCTATTTTTATCAAGTATTAAAGATACAAGAATAGCTCAATCAACAACCCATAGATGACCCATCTTCTGCAGGACACTGGGTGCTAAAAAATGTAAGCACTCTCAGAAACATTACAATTTAGAGAGACAAGGGAAGCAGGTGCACTGTTCAAAGGCACAGAGACTAACACTGTTTCAAATACAAGAAAAGCACAAGCCAGTGATTAACCGCCAAACAGAGCTACTGCAATTTACAAAAGCAAAACTGTGAACACTTTGGACAAAGATATTCAAGGATGAGTAAAATTTAGATATAACGGGGACAGAAGAGCACATGAAGAAATATGGTTAGAAAATTCCATAAATAAGGTAACGAGTAGAATATTTGGGAGAGCCGGGACAGAGCCATTGGGGAGAGCCTTCAACATCACGCCAGAAGATTAGATTTTATCCTCAGTAATGGGGAACCTGAGGAGCCCCTGGAAGTGTTCTAGCGAAGGGATGATACAATCGAAGTATTATTTTAAGAACATCCGTCTGGCATCACCATGTAAGGGTTGAAAGAAGTCTGTAGACAAGAAAACTCCAATAGTCCAGGCGTGAAATGATAAGGATCTGAACTAGGCTGGGTGGGGGAGGGTCATGTGAGAGGGATTTAGGAGAAAGAGAATTTATAAGACTTGGTAAGTTATAAGAAACCAAGAGATTCACTGGTCTTCACAACATGTGGGCAAGAGATGGAAAGAATCATTAACAAAATTAAAAAGTCAAGGTGGAAAGCTGGTTTCAGAGCAGGTAAAATCCAACAGAAATTGATCACAAAATGGTGAGGCCAAAACAGCAATCATAGGATTTAGTGTGGACACAGGCACATACTCTTTTGGAGAATAATCATAATAAATATGTCATTTTTACAATAGTATGAAAATATTTTTTAATAGAACTTTTTCTGATCACAAAGCAACTCAAGTTCAAAGAAAACACACTTGGTACCAAAAAAAAAAACCAAAAACAAAAACAAAAATACAAAAATCGCTCAGAATCCTGTTACCCAGAGATGACGATTCTAACACTGTGTTTTCCTTTCAGTATTTTTTTTCAATGTCAATAACAAGAGACAAAGGGAGGAGACAGAAAGGAAAACATGGCTAAGATTTATTGACTGCCTAGTACATTCCAAGCATTAGTCCAAGCTCTTGACACACATAAAGGAACTTATTCTTCACAACAGCCCTAAGGAATAGGTACTATTATTATCCTTTTTTTGCAGATGGAGAAACTGGAACCCAGAGAGTTTGAGAAAACTGCCCAAAGTAACACAGAATTGGACTCTGAACCCAGGTAACCCAGCCCTACCTACCACGTATATTGCCTCTTGCACTATGTGATTTTATAATGTATATCAGTTTGGATACAGAATAACAGAACCTATGCTCATCCATTCATTCTTTAACCAAGCCTGTAAACTCTGCTGTTCATAGGAGCAGCAGAATTCCTTAGGCAAACGCCATTAAAGGAGGGGCTGCCAACTGGAAACCTCTCCTAAAATAATTATTTTCCCAATAGCTGGTCTTCCTGTAGTCTCTTGAGATTTCCCCAGTTCACTGAATCCAGTAGTCAGGATTGGCTACATAATGTCGCTGTAACAAGCATCCCAGAACATCTTAGGGCTTATAACCGCAAAAGCTGATTCCTTGCACACAATTCATGATCCATCAAGGGTCATCAGAGAGATATGCTCCGTGACTTCTGGCTCCAGAACCCAAGTTGACGGCACCAGAATGTTGCCACTCTGGTGACAGAGGAAAAGAAGGTTCCTCAGGATCTTGCTGTGGCACTTAAATACTCTGGCCTGGAAGTAGCACCCGTCACTGCACATGACTCATTGGCCAGAACTCGTCAAATGGCCCCACCCAACCACAAGGAGACCAGGAAGTACACTCTGCCCAGAGGGCCAGAATGGGGAGGAACACCTCTGACTTCACATTACCTGAATGCAGTTCACACCGAGTCCCTGGAACCCTCTGGTTCAAGCCACACCTTGACAAAGACTCTATTGCTAATATCCTTTTAAGGCAAAAATGGTCAATATAGATTGAATTAGCTGTAAAGGAACCTTTATGGCACCAGCTTAAATTCACAGAGTCATTAAAGAGTATCCAGGCCCCTTCTATGAATGTAAAAAATGAAGCCCAGAGACACCAGTCCAAAGTCACTCCAACAAGTAACAGACTAAACTTCAAGAGTTTATTCTTTTTATGATTCCCTCAATAATCCTTCACAAAGCATGTAAGGAAAAGGTATGTTTCACCTGTTGAGAGATGTACCATATGTACTGGAATCAACCACAAACTTCATTAAAATTGAAATCTGTGTTAAAATATTTTTCAGGAAAGTACATTATCATAGATCTTACTGTTGATAAGTTTCTTATTTTCCTTACCAACATTTTATGATTCAGTGTTTTAAATTCTCTGACAGATTTTATTTTAATTTCTAGTCCGGGAAGTGTATTCATTGGCAAGCAAAAAAGAATCTACATGGCGGTATTTGATGAATAGATCTTTATATGTCTTGCAGTATCTTTCCTTTGCTTTTACTTAGCTGACACAAACTCAGTAGTCAAACAAACAAAAAAAAAGATGAAAGCAGGACTCACTCCCCCACAGTGGCTCCAGGGTCATGGGAAAGTAGACAATGCAGTCCCTTCATTTAGTGCAGAAAACTGACACCCACAGAGTTCAAGCCACGTGCCTAGTTCCCCCACTAACACCGAGTTAGAGCAAAGTCTCATCTCCAGGCTTCCAGCTCCAAACTCAGTGTTCTTTCCAGCACCCCATGTTCCCCCAAGCTTCCTTGTTTTGGACAAGTCATTCCATTTCTCTGGTCTTCAGTTTCCTTCACGGCAATGAGGGAGAAAGACTCACTAGATCAAGATTTCCCAAATGGGTTTCAAGAAGACCAGCCTCTGAGATGACTGTGGAATTAAAAGTTCTTTGGTCACACAAGTTTGAGAAAGACTAGATGCCTTAGTCCTCTCCTGGACGGCAACAGAGTAAAGGCTATAAGGAATTCTGCAGTCAAGAAAAAGACGGAATGTTGCTGATGCCAGGGCTTCCCCAATGCATTTGGTAACAGGAATGTTTTCGTGTGTTACTGTCCTCAGTGTCCTGACTCCCTCTCTGATCACTCTTCCTCCTCTGCTCACTCTTCTCCAGTAACATGAGCCCCAAACACCGCAACCACTTCCAGTCTCAGGCCTTCAGACCTGCCGCACCCTCTGCCTGGTGGGCTCATCTCCCCAGGAGATCTTCCCTGGTCACCGTGCTCCCACGCTGTCCTGCCTGGCCTTCTTCATCTTCACGCCTCCTATCCCTGCCTAGAGTTACAGGGTGCACTGTCAGCCCCCTGCCCTGGCATAGAGGCTTCCGGAGAGCAGGAGTTGGTCTTGTGAATCGCTGTAAACCCAGCACCTAAAACACTGTCTGCAAAGAGGAGAGATGCAGTAAATATTTCTTGAATGGATAAACCAATGAGCCATTTAGTGAAGCCGGGGCAAACAGTGTTGTGTAGAACAAGGGGAATTGTTGCCAGACCAGGCACCGGCATCACCTGGACACTTAACAGAAATTCTCAGCCTCCACCCCGGACCCACTGAACTAGACCCACTGGGTGCAGTGGGTGGGGGTGGGGTGGGGGTGGACAGCAATCTGGGTTTGAACAAACCTTCCAGATGACTCTGATGCCCACTCAAGTTTCAGAACCACTGGTCTAGAACATCTTTAAGATCAACCCCTGAAATTCTGGAATTCTATGATTTGTGAGCAATTCTCTTAAGGTCCTTTGAGCATTTTACAGGGGAATAAACTAATTTCTCATGTTTCCTGAGAGCCTTAGAATTATCATATATGGTAACATACTGGCTTTTCTCTCCAGTAGAAATAAAGCCCTAATTAACACACAATGTCCCACTGAGAATTAATCAGTTTAACAGCTACCCCAACGCACTTGAGGGTCATTTTACCATCTGTTATAACAGAAAAACCAGTTGCCCTGGAACAATTAAAGCTCTCTCTAACAAAGGTTGAGTTCTTCCCCCAAAATAAGAAATATTCACACGCACACAACACATACACACACAGAGAAAGACATTCTTATTATGAATCAGTCCCTTGATTACATTCCCAATGATAATGCAGAAAATCCAATTAGTTTTAATACTGAAAAACACTCCAGAGAATAATTTACATGCTCTCATTTCTATCTGTTGTCCCTTTTCGTTAACTGAAAATGGACAGCAGGGTAATTTTTGATAAAAGTTCTACTAGATGTAAAAGCAAGCAAGCATTACTGAGAGCAAAAAGCCAGGGGTGTAAACCTCATTTACAAGTCACAGCACTCTCTGGGCCTCCACAGTCTGGCCCAAACATGCTAACGTGCTCACCCAGAAGCTCTCTTCCTGCCAGACTGATAGACTTGAAAGCTCCTCACCATGCTTTTCACACTGCCCCACCTGCTCTGTGTGTATCAGACCCCCTCAGCCTCTCTGGCCCGGCTCCATCCTGCCCTTCACTCAAGGTGGACCCCTTTGCAGACCATGTCTGCAAATCCAGGCCAAAAGTCTGGCCGCACTGGATTACACCATTCTCATCAGATGTGAGTGTGTTTCATCTCCTCTTATGATTAGTATCAATGAAAGAAGAGGCCCAGGACATACACATTTCTGCGCTCTCCCTCACCCATTCTCCTCCTGAACCTGCCATCTGGCATCTTTGGTTCATCTCTTGGTTTCAACTTTAGCTAAAAGACTATCGATCTCTACAGCTCTCAAGGGATTCCAGCAGCCAAGTGAGTCCCACCTCCCCTCCTCACTTCCTCACCTCCCTGCGGGGAAGAGAGGGAGAAATCTGAGCGGGTAGCCAGGAGGGAGTCCTGACTGGCAGGAACCGTGACTACAGGATGAGGGGGGTGGTTATGAGATAGCGCCTTCCTTGTGAAGGAGGGCGGAGACCAGGGTAGACAATATGTCTGGCATGGTATATGAGAGTTTGTCCCTGTCCAAGACTTTAGAATCCCCAGGAGAAGATGTAAGATAAAGCCAGGCCTGAAAGCAAGACATTTTTGTTAGGATCTAAAATCTGTATCTTAAAAATCAATCAGAATTTCGGCTTCCTGTATTTTGTGAGTTTATTTTCCTGTGGATCTCAGGATTTGTGGAGTCTTTTACAAGTTTCAGCTTATTTCAGTATGCCCCAAAAAAAACAAAAACAAAGGAAGGGGTTGTCTGTCCCATAGTTATTACCACATTAAACAGGCAGCTACCCACCCCATCCCTCCACTTCAGGATGAGTGTGGAAATGATGCAGAAGCAGAAGTGAGACATCCTCAGGGAAGATAGACAGGCATGTCGGAGCCCCCTGGTGAGTCACTCACCCCACCTGCAGGGCCTCCTGCCAGAGAAACCTTGAAGCTTCTGAGTTCTCAAGGCAGCGATCACTGCACACGAAAGGTGACTTGAGTTTACACCCCGAGACCACAAAGCATCACTGCTCAGGACACGCTGGGTTCCAAAAGCCACACCCTATGAGCCACTAAAATTCACTGGACTGCAAGCAATCAACCTGTTAAAAATATAGCTTGGCACACAGGAGGGTTTCTAAAATAAACAAATTTTGGAAAAAGCCTCTCATGGGTAAATCCCAGTGGGTACTGTATGTTCCCAAACAAACTGCTACCCGCCTTTCCTGAACATCCCCAAAGGGAATGAGAAAAGAAGAAGAGACTCCAGGTTCCTTTTCTACAAGACTCAAATTGAGCTTTGCTAGACCTGAGGATCCCAACATAAGAGCTAGTTCCATATTTAAAACCACTCAAGTCAATAAAAAATAACAAACATAAAAATTAAAAATTAAATACACAAAATAACACAAAATAAAAATTAAAAATAAATAAATAAGATAAAAATTAAAAAACACAAAATAAAAATAAACAAAATAAAAATTAAAACACAAAATAAAAATTAAAAATAAATAAATAAAATTTTTAAAAAAGAAAAATACCATATGAGATCACTCACATGTGGAATCTAAAAAAGAAAAAACAAAAACATAAATACAAAACAGAAACAGACTCATAGACATAGGATACAAACTTGTGGTTGCCAAGGGGGCTGGGGGTGGGAAGGGACAGACTGGGATTTCAAAATGTAGAATAGATAAACAAGATTATACTGTATAGCACAGGGAAATATATACAAGATATTATGGTAGCTCACAGCGAAAAAAACATGTGACAATGAATATATGTATGTTCATATATAACTGAAAAATTGTGCTCTACACTGGAATTTGACACAACATTGTAAAATGACTATAACTCAATAAAAAAAAGTTAAAAAAAAACAAAAACCACTCAACTATATTTTATATATATACATATAATCTTCATATATATTATCTTTATATATATATAAATTTTTTTATAATATATAAAATCTTAAAACTAGGCAGGGAGGAAGTACAGTGAGTTTTGCTAGGAGGGAATCTCAGCCATTACTTCCATGGACTTCCCAGTATGTGTCCCACTGGTTTGCATTCAGATCCCCAAAACAACCCACAACAATCTACTTAACATACAGTATTACGCACCAGAATTCCAATATATGCACCAGGAACAGACCTCACTCCCCCAGCTTAAAAAGACTTCAGAGGTTTCCCCGATACAACACATGTGCTGGGAAATGGGGACCAGCTCATGGGGACCAGGGCTGGGGAAGCCCAGGGCTCAGTGTCACATAAGTTTCAGAAATGTGAAGATTGAAGTTGAGAAGCTACACATG
Organism: Camelus ferus; assembly: GCF_009834535.1. Taxonomy (NCBI): domain Eukaryota; kingdom Metazoa; phylum Chordata; class Mammalia; order Artiodactyla; family Camelidae; genus Camelus; species Camelus ferus. Next base: position 15,414,186 of record NC_045724.1, read on the forward strand.
GCAGATGGGAAGCCAGAAACAAGAAGACGAAGCCGCAGCCATTTCTTTGATAGGTAATCGGTTCTGTCTCGGATTTCTCCAGAATAGTTTCCAACCCCAACGGTTCAAAACAGGATCATCTAGGAAGCTCTTAAAAGATATAGATTCTAGGGCCTGACCACAGCTCTGCTAAATTAGACCCCAAGTGCTGGGTCCAGGAATCTGCATTTTTAAGGATGCTCTAAGAATCCTGCTCTGGGGTTTTGATATTAGAATGATGGACTGACATTTCACATGTCACAGCTCTCCAATATCCCTTAAGCCACATTTTCCTCTAATGGATTTTAATTCCTATTTACATACCTCCTCTGCAAACGCAATGCCATGTGGTTTCCTTTATGTATAGCACTTACCATGATTTTATTTATCAGTTACTTGTTTATTGTTTGTCTTCTCCACTAGACTAAGTCCCACGAAAGGATTTTGTATTCGCTCATTTCATTTCATCTTATTGCCACATCTATAATGTCGACTGAGTAGAATTACTTCCTTAGATCTTTGGGGAGTTATTGTGTCCTTATTCCTAAGTCAATGAGATGGACCAGAGCAGCTGGGTGGCCCAAGATCATGTGATAGTTAAGCGGCAGGGCCACGTCTCCCACCAAGACTCAGGTTCCACCTTCACCCCCTTCCACTCTCTCCATGCTGCCATGCTTCAACAGATATCACAACTTTATTCCAATTTATTAATTATCAAACTTGCTGACGAGCTGGCCCATGGGTCTCAAAGTCTCATGTTTATTTGCATGACAGGCAACTGTGCAACTCTGAGACACATATGCCGCTGGGAATTTATGTAGAAACCTTGAACTCATTCTACACATTTAACAGAGAAACAACACACATAATGTAAAGTGGGAAAATGAAAGTTCACTGGAAAACTCTGGCATAATACATTCTAGCTCTGGTAAAAAGAAAAAGGCATATTATGAGAGGAAGACTAGTTAGCTACAAAAAAAAAAAAAACTCACAAAACTGATAGTAACAGAATCCTTTGCTAGAAAAAAAAGCACATTTAATGGAAACCTGAATATGGATGGAGGTTAATGAATAAAATAGCATGAGTTTATTCTAACCTAAATAATTTATAGGAAATTAAAAGGAATATCTAGGAAGAAGAATTCTGGAAATTAAATGGATGAAAATACAATAATAATGTTGAAATGACCTAACTGGTCATTAAAAGTCTGATTTTAACTATAATGAAATTAGAAACTCAACCATTTGGGACTAGTAATACTTTGTTAACACAGACTTTGACATATTTATCCTATCCTGGAGAAATGACATTTAATCATGACAGCTGGTTGAGACTGTACAGAATCACAAGGGAAATCAGCTACTGAACCTATTAACACATTGGCAATTTTTTTTTTTAAGAAATCAGTGAATTTTTCAAATTAAATATTTACACAAAGTATTTCCAGCAAATATCTCATAAAAAGAGAGGGCAAATCATAACAAATTAGGTAATAAAATCAGTGGTAAAATATCTAGCCATTTTAGAAAAAATTGATTTTTTATTGAGTCACTAAATAAGCATAGTAATCTTGGTAAGCATTTAACCATAGGCCTCCTAGGGTTCTTCCTGAAACATTAATCTTGATTGAGTCACATTAGAACATTCAAAAGACTTTAAATCATCAGTAGGAGTAAATTGAAGCAAAGGGTAATAACTAACCAATAATGATTTAGAGTTAGGGAAGGTCAAAGTGGAAACCCAGAGACCTGGTAGTGAGCTTGAATTGTGACCAATGAAAAGGTTAAAAGCCCTCAAATTAAGAATCAGATACCACATTAAAAAAAGAGAGAGAGAGAGAGAAGACTCAAAAGAGAGAGAACCATTGATTAGCCAGATTCTGTGATCAGTGAAAAATAAACATCTGGAATTAGAATATACATGTGTGAGATTTTAATCTATGGATATGCTCCTAAAAGCTACAAAATATATTTTTTATAATCATAGCTAAAGGAATTCATAACAAGCAAAAAACCTTATTATAATGAGAGAAATATACCTTCCCACCTGAAAAAAGGATGTATTCTAAGTTTTTATTTTTGCATAGAAGTTTTTTTTTTTAAACAAGACAAACCTACAGGCTCAAAAATGAGCCAGCATAGTTTGAAATCAACTCGTTAAGAAAATGTGCAATAATCAAATGTCCTTTTTTTAGCCTAATAACTCTAAGTAAAAAGAGTAACAGTATATCTTTTAAGTATATAAAAAGATATCAAGACCAAAGAGGAAAAAGAATACTTTTTTAACCTAAACCCAATTGCCAATGAGATTATGAATATTTTGTTTGACATACAAATTGGGGGGGGGGGGGGGCGGAAGACAAGCAACCTATCAGAATATAGTCAGATATGCTCTCTCGTATCCTCACTTCCAAGATGACCAAGAAAAGAAAACAATGATCGCGCCAAAAAGGGCTGCGGCCATGTGCAGCTTATTCGCTGCACCAGCTGTGCCAGATGCGTGCCCAAGGACAAGGCCATTAAGAATTTCATTATTGGAAACATAGTAGAAGCCGCAGCCGTCAGGGATATTTTGGAAGCAAGCGTTTTCAACGCCTATGTGCTTCCCAAGCTGTGTGTGAAACTACATTACTGCGCGAGCTATGCCATTCACAGCAAGGTAGTCAGGGATCGTTCTCGTGAAGCCCGGAGGGACCGAATATCTCCGCCCAGATTTAGACCTGCAGGTGCTGCCCCACGACCTCCACCAAAGCCCATGTAAGGAACTCAGTCCTTAATGACTGAAGAAATATTGTTCTCTGGAAAAGAAAAAACTCAATAAAATGGAAATTATACTTAAAAAAAAAACATAGTCAAATATGTCAAAAGAAAATTTGAAAAGACGTAGGATCATTGGAGTCCCTTAAAATCAGCTTGGTTAGAATATTTAAACACCCTACCTTCCTAAGGCTACTCACAAGATGATTATTATAATTACCATACCATCATTATTATGATAAGGTGATGGTAATTTTTAGTATACATTTTCCATATACTGAGATACAGTTAATGACCTGAGATAGTTTTGGGGATCTTTTTTTTTTTGGAGGGAGAGTGGGTTTTGTGTTTTGTTTTCGTTTGTTCTTTGCAGTGAGGATGGGTAAGCATTGCTCCTATTCCCTGCCTCCTGGAGGTCAGCAAGTAACTGCATTTGCAAGTTGACAGGACAAGGTGCGAGCAATGCATTATGGAACAAAGTGACGGTGTCTGACTCACATGGAACTTACAGTCACAAGCCTCATTAACATTGGGCTCTGCCTGCCCAGTGAGTTCACCAGCTGCAGACACAAGGTAACCCCAACCGAGAGGCATAGCCGTGTACAGTGGAGCACCTGTATGTGGCTGAAACGTCAGAATTCCACCCTGGACAATGGAGTCCAGTGCCCCAGACCTCAGTGGAGGCTCTGAGAGCTTGCTTAGGCACTCAGCACACAGTGAAACTGCCAAGCCAAGAGAGAGAAAGCTCAGCATCCTGGTAAAGCCACAATGAAGAGCCAAGGAAATGGTCCACTGGAATCCACAGGGACCGAGCAGATTGAAGGAAAGGAGGTCCCGGGCAATGAGCATATACAGGAGGTGCCGGGCACAGCAGGCTGGCTGAGAATTCAGGGTAGGAAATAGACCCTGCGGAGATTTTCTGAGCCACTTGCCAGATGTTAGTGTAGCCTAAAGCCTTAAAAGTGGGTAGGGAGGGAGAGGGGGTCAGTCCCCACAGTAAAGACAGAAGGAAGCCAAATAATAACAAATACTTATAACTCAACCATTTCCTGTGACATCATGACCTGAATCACATGGCTTGTTGATATGAATCCAAACTTTGCTTCAGAGATCACCCCCTTCAACTTTTTAGGCAAAATAAGTAAAATTAAATATAGAAAATCAACTAATTAGGCATTTGCTCCCTTTCTTTGCCCAGGCAAACTCTGAATGTGGCCCCACAGGCAGTAAACTCACTAGGGAGAGAGAGTGAGAAGGTACAGGAGGCTTAAGCAATAATCTATAAAATATCATTTGACCATGAAAAAATATGGATTAGAGGAAACGCAAACATTCTGAAGCCAGCAACAGCAAGGTCAGGTCATGTTTCTGGGAGATGGGATGAAGCCATTCCTTTATGTCACTATTTCTTCTACTCATTTTGTTTTTCTTCTGCTCCCCCAACTCTAATACACACACACATACATGCATGCGCACACGTGATCGCAGATTGCCCTCTATGAAAGGTGCGCAAGAAGGTCCCGTTCTATGTTTCCCAGGCAGCTCTCTGCAGCTTCACATAATCCATCCCACCTTCCCGTCTATAATAAACCACAGGAGCCAAGACGTGAGGAAGTGGACCACCAAGGAGAGTCACAGGCCCACTGCAGGAACCACAAAGGCTGTGAAGTCACCAGACCTCGCTGGCTGAAGACCTGATCCGAGATTCTGAAGTCTAGAATAGGACAGAAAAAGCACAAAGACAGCCCATGAGCACGTGTTTAGGGCTACTTCCCTACACCCCTCGGCAATTACATTTGATCACAGCCTAAATCTTCCATCATAAGTACCAGAAGCTCAGAGCAAGAACATCTTGTGAGAAACTATTTATAACCCAAAGGCTTTGTCTTCTTTCTCCCCGTGGTCACTCCTTCCTTTGTAGGGGAGATTACAGACCCTCCAGACCCAAGAAAGCCCAGAGTCCAAGCATCCTGATGGGGGCCTGGGAGAATGGAGTGGATGCCTCCGGGGGAGGCACTGCCCAGGCAAGAGCACCCCTGATGTAATGGAACCACATGCCTCGTTCCACTCACCCAGGGCCTGCCTAACACACCAAGACCCAAGCCGGGGCAGTCAGCACAGGCAACCTGCTCAGAAAAGCCACAAGAGGAGCTGAGCCCTGCCAGCTATGATGAAAGCCAACCCCACTCTCCTCCCGAATAGGATGAATTTTTTTTAATAATGACAGCCCACTTTCTAAGTGTTTAACCACGTGCCAGTGTAGGTCCTGTTTCAAGTGCATCACATTAACTCTCAACTAGCCCAATGATCCCAGGCTTAACAGACGTGGGATCAGGCAGAGAGAAGCCACAGAACCCGCCCCAGGTTACACCCCTGGCCCTGGCCGAGCTGGGATTCGAACCCAGGCAGCCTGGCTCCAGCAGCCACAATCTTAATCCCAAAATTCAACCAGCCTTGACTATGCTAGCTTCTGGATCTACGCCACAGGAGGTTCAGAGAAATCAGAGTATAGTTCAGGAAGACCCTTTGAGACACTCTAATTCAATTCCATCAGTTTATAAATTTGAGAACTGAAACCCAGAGATGTCAAGTGACTTACTAGAGGGCACACAGCTCACACAGAATATTAAATCATCCAGAATAGATGGTGCTAAGTAAGTAGTCAAATGAGACTGTAAGTTCCTTGGCGATCAGGAGCCACTTTTCAGGGTTCGTTGTAGAACTACAGTATACAGTATACAATGAATCTTCTCTTCCACTGTTCCAAACCCTAATTCAGCTTTGGAAAAAATCACCACAGATTAGATTAAAATCCAACGATTAATGGAAGTAGCACACCCATCAATCTTCCTTTCTTGCATTTAGCCACCACGGCCTTCCAACAATTCAATTAAAGAAATTAACACTAATTTCTTTTGAGAGTTTCACAAGAATGAAATAACCAGAGACACCTTAAAGACCAGCAAAACCAAATTTTAGAATCATTACCCTAAGATTTATTTTTTTCTCATAGGAAATGTTTCAGATTTATCTCAGAAAGTTTTTGCATCTTGTTAAAAGCTGCTGCCCTTCCACCTAAAGGAAAGCCATTAAAATGCAGTTCAAATCAGGAAAGGTTCCCCCTCCAGCTGAAATTAAACACCAGGGACATAAGCATATTTCTAGACAAAACAGTGGCAAATATCTTTTACCCAGTAATACAAAGACACTTTGCAAACTAGGACTATTGGTCCATCTTTATACATTGATCAGAAGCTAATTTACAGCCAGAACATTAGGTCTAGAATTCATTACACACATTCTTGTTCACCTAAATTTCCCTGCCCACCTTTCTTTAAAAAAAAAAAACAAAAAAAAAACAACTTTACTTCTATGTCCTTCATAAGAACTCAAAGCCAGAAAAATAGGAAAACATCTGATAAGACCAAAAATCTATTATTATTATTATTATTATTATTATTATTATTATTATTATTATTATTACTACTACTACTACTACTATTATTATTATTACTACTACTACTATTATTATTATTATTATAGTTAAGAATTCTCACATGCTAGAAAGTCAGGAACTGTACAATTCAACTTCAGACACTTGCAAATTATGTCATTTCATCCTGCTGAAAATATTAATTACATGAATATGCTCTTTACTTTTAAGCAAGAGTAACCTGCACCTGCCTTTCCCGGTTATATTAGGTAACAGGGATTAGCATTTTGCAGGGTGACAGTTTCACAAGCCATCGTAACTTCCAGGAGGCGAAGAAGAGTCTGAATTTACCATCAGGTAATGCACAGCTGCCAGAAAAAGGAGCAAAAGGAATGTCTGACTCCCAGGGACAGCTGTCACATGGCGACATCACTCAAGCCACCAGCGTGGGGAAGAAATGCCCAGGACACTCGCTTCTGATGGCTCAAGAAAAGCAGAAGAGGCTACAACTCCTCTCCAGACCCGAGTCCTAAGCTCAGGAACAAGACCATACCAAGCCAGGCTGAACAAGGAACAGAACTAAAGAACTTGAGGCCACAGCATCTAAGAAACCACTAACCTTGCCTCCTCGTCTCCTCTAAATATAATAAAATCAAGAAACTCAGCAAAGTCGCACCAGAAGTTGATAAACTTTTCCCTCCCCTTCTCTCTCCTTATGTCAACAGTTAAAGCTCATGCTTTGGACGATGACCTTGAGTGCTGGTTTTGTCACTTTTTAGATGACCTTGAGCACATTTATTTAATCCTGTTTTTTTTTAACTTTTTTTATTGCATTATAGTCATTTTACAATGTATTTAACCCTGTTTTTCTCATCTATAAAACGTGAAAAATAAAAGTAGCTGCTGATTTTTGAAAATCAAACAATGGGAAAAGGAAAGCCTCATCTGAAAATGGTTTTGGAAACTGGATCCCCACGTGCAAAGGAGTGAAGCTGGACCCTTACCTTACACCGTATGCAAAAATTAGCCCAAACTGGATTAAAGATCTAAATGTAAGGCCTGCAACTATTGAATCCCTAGATGAAAACATGGGGGGAAAGCTTCAAGACATTGAATTTGGCAATGATTTCTTGGATATGACACCAAAAGCACAGGCAACAAAATAAAAAAATAGACAAATGAGACTGCACCAACCTAAAAACTTCTGCACATTTCAAAGAAACAATTAAGAGTGAGAAGGCAACCTATTAAAAGTGAGAAGGCAGCCTACAGAATGGGAGAAAATAAATGCAAACCATATGCTTGATAAGGGTTTGATATCCAGAATATATGAAGAGCTCCTACAGGTTGACAATAACAAAAGATAATCTGATTAAAAATGGCAAAGGACTTAAATAGACATTTCTCCAAAGAAGATATACAAATGGCCAATAAGCACATGCAAAGATGTTCAACATCACTAGTCATTAGGGAAATGCAAATCAAAACCACAATGAGCTATCACCTCACACCCACCAAGATGGCTAGTGTCAAAAGAACAGAAAATAGGAAGTGTTGGTGAGGATGCAGTGAAGCTGAAATCCCTAAATCCATAGTGCAGCCACTATGGAAACCAGTATGGGGGGTTCCTCAAAAAATGAAAAAGAGTTACCAGATGATCTAGCAATCCCACTTCTGGGTATTTATCCAAAAGAACTTAGATCAAGATCTTAAAGAAATATTTGCACACCCATGATCTAGAAGCATTATTCACAATAGCCAAGAAGTGGAAGCAATCCAAGTGTCCATCAACAGATGAATGGATTTAAAAATGTGATAGATACATGTGATGGAATATTATGCAGCCCTGAAACAGAAGGAAATCCTGTCACATGCTACAACATGGATGAAATGCAAGGACATTCTCCTGAGTGAACTAAGCCAGTCACAAATGGACAAATACTGTGTGATTCCACTTATGTAAGTATCTAAAGTCATCAAAACCACAGAAACCGAAAGAAAGGTGGCTGCCAAAGGCTAGGGGGAAAATTATTATTTTGTGGGTACAGAGTTTCAGTGTCATAGGATGAAAAAGAATTAGAGATCTGTTGCACAACACTGTGAATATACTATTAAACTGTACCCTTAAGAATGGTTGATGGTTATTTTAATGTTATATGTTTTTTTACCACAATAAAAAAGGAAAAAATACAGCTGGCACACAGAGTTGTTCTGAGGAGGAAACAAGATGATAAAGCATTTAGCACAATGCCTGCCATATATTAAACAGTCAAAAATACTTGCTTTTAAAAATAGCCTTTGTTAAGCCCCATGTTTGAAACTGTACCGCAGGTTTTTTAGTTAATTAAGCTCTTGATTATTTTAAAGAGAAATTCTAGGTCTTAAATACCTCATTAAATCTATCTTACATCTCCTCTTGAAGTTCAATTATTTAGCTGGTGAGCTCAGTTTTAAGATACTGATTAATTGTGTTTCCCAGAATTCCTCATCTTGATGTCTTCTTTTACTAAAGACACCACCACTAACACAGAGCTCAGTTATAGGGGGAAATGACCTCCCACTCCCCTTATGACACACACGTGCACACACTCACACATCTTTCCCTCCTCAAGGGTTACAACAGTCCCAATTACGAAAATATGCCTAGAAAATCTCCATGCTTAAAAAAACTTTTAAGCTGATGGGAAGTGAAGTCACAAAGAAAACCATGAAACCCTTCATACTTTTACACCCTCTAAAAATAACCTACTAAGGCACACTACAGTATCTCCCATAACCTACTAAGAATACAATACAGTCTAGATACCAGGCTGTCACCTGGGTAACGACAAAGCAGTGAGTAATGCACAATTAATCTGCATTTCCTATCACTTGTTTGCTAGAAGGCTTTCCTATTTATAAAGACGTGTTTTTCCTGGGTCTCCTCCATCCAAGTGTTCAGTGCTTTCTAATTCTATGACCTAGAGATTTCTACTTCCAAGCCCAAGATCTAAGAAGCACAAAATAGCAGAGTAACTTGAATGCTTAAGAGGGGAAAAGGTCAGAGCATCACCAGTGACCATGTATTGCAGGGTGATTCCTTGTTGTGGGATCCGTCCTGTGCACTGTAGGACGTTTAGCAGCCACATGGGCCAAAATGACACTAAATGCCAGGGTTTGTCCAATTTGTGACGATCAAAATCGACTCCAGATATTAACAAGTGTGTCCCCTGCGACTGGGGAGACTTGCCCCTAGTTGAAAGCCACCATTTCAGAATGACCTGTAACATATGCAGTTTTCCAAAGGGAGCTGAGGTTCAGAAATGCCACGTCAGGACACTGAAAATGGTCTTAGAGGAGGACCAGGTGGCTGCAGAATCTGCCTTTTCCCTGGAATGGGAGACGGCAAGCACAGGGTGAGAGCATGAGCACCAGCAGGAGCACCCAGCACAGCAGAACACATCGGCAGGGACCCACAGCCTCCATGTCTGAATATTCTAGCCTCCTTCCTCCAAAAGACACACTAGGACAATCCAAATGCCCAACTGTGTTTCTTTACTTGCATTTCACTCCGAAAATGCCTACTCTAAAATCCATTTTGCCTCTATTTTCTTTTCCAAAATCCCTATTCCTTCTTTTCAAAATTAAACCCAAAAGGAATGACTTGAAACATCCACACATTTGAAAAAAAAATTCTTATTGTTGAAATACAGACATGTGCCAATCAACATTTGTGCTAGAACGTTGCAGAGTTGGGGAGAAATGACACTACCATGTAAGGACCTGAACTCCTCCAAATTTTCATTTATGTGGTATAGATTTTTTTTAAGCAGAATTGTTTATAATCTATAAACCAGTTCAGGCTCAAAACAAGTTGGCTGCATGATTTGGGCAAATCCTTTAGTGTTTTTTTCAACCATTAACCATTTTTAAGTGTACAGTTTAACAGTGTCAAGCATATTCACATTGTTGTGAAACAAATCAGAATTTTTCATCATACAAAACCATAACTCTATACCCATTAAATACTAACTCCCCAGCCCTCCTCCCCTCAGTCCCTGGCAACCACCATTCTACTTTCTGTTTCTATGAATTTGACTATTTTAGATTCTTCATATGAGTGCAATTTTACAATATTTGTCTTTTTGTGACTGTCTTTTGTGACTTCACTTAACGCAATGGCCTCAAAGGTCACCCATGTTGTAATGAATATCTCAGAATTTCCTTCCTTTTCAAGGCTGAGTAATATTCCAGCATATATACCTACCACAGTTTTGTATGCATTCAACCATCAATGGACACTTGGACTGCTCCCACTTCTTGGCTGTCATAAATAATGCTGCTATGACTATGGCTGTGCCAACATCTCTTTGAGACCCTGCTTTCCCTTCCTATGAGTCTAAACCCAGATGTGGGGTTGCTGAATCATATGATAATTCTATTTGTCATTTTTTGAAGAAATGCCACACCGTTTTCCATAGTGCAGATCCTTTCATCTTTTGGAGTCGGGGATTCCTCACCCGTCAAATGATCATGTTTACAAACGGGGCTGAATGAGATGGTCTTGAGGACACATACTCGCTTGACTGTGACTGCTGGAGAGATCTCAGCCAACCAGTCCAGCCTTTTCTATCTGACCACCTTTTGCCAAGGAAAAACTTCTGACCCCCTCAGTCTCCAAAACCATTTCCAATATGCCCAGATCTTACGTCTGTCTGCCACCAAACTCCCAATTCACTGCTAAAATTTCTAGATCGTTTAAAAAGCAGAGCCAAGCGTGTGGGTGTATTTGCTTCCCCCACCAAAGGGTTTATAAGGTGAGCTCACCTGGGGTTACAGAGCTCACAGATTTACCTCTGACGTGCAGAGTTCCACCACCAGAGAGAAACCCACCAGCACAGAGCCTGTAGGGTGGTGAGAGGAAAAAGAAAGTGCTGCCTCCTTTGGTTAATAGTAAAATGAACACCTTTTGTCCAAAGCCACTCTCTCAGTAAACTCAGGGCAGTGATCACGATGTCACACAACTGTGGAATTCAAAAAAGGAGCCATGGCTTATGAAACACCCAGAACTGACATCCTTCTTTCAAAAAAGCAATGAGAGATGGTGGGGCTCTTCCTGATAAAGTAGAAGTTCAATTAGCAGCAGTGGCCCCAACCCCAAGCCCAGAGACTTTCCACCTGTCAAAAGGGCCAAAGATATGTGGTCTTTAGCCCCTTGCTGCTCAAAATGTGGTCCTTTGGGCTTGCAGCACTTGCTTTGCCTGGGAGGATATTAGACATGCAGGGTCCCAGCCCCAGCTCAGACTTCCAGAAGCAGGATCTGCATTCTGAAAAAATACCCTGGTGATTCACAAACACACACATACACCCCTTAGAGTTTCAGAAGGACTGTCCTGATCCACGTAGATAACTAAACTGATAGCAATGTGAAAGATGTATCAGAAATACTACGAAAAAGGCTGTTCTCTGCTATTTGCAGGCGGGCTGAATAGATCAATGCGCACTCAACTGCCTTTTCCACAGTGAGACAGGAAATCCTTTGCTTTTCAGTTAGAATCTGAAGTTTGTTGGTTTACCAGCCTCTTTGACTACTTTGTCTTAGAGGCCAAAGGTATTTATATATAAACATATAAATTCAAGAATTGTAAGGGTACGGAAGATGCACACATCCTGACACAGAGGAACTGTCCCAGGTATACATGAAACTCATCAACATACCAGCAAGCGGCTGCCACAGGCCACTGGCGCCCAGCTGTCCTCACTCTCTGCACTGATCCAGCCCAGCCACTCCTCCACGTGTCCGGGATCATTGCCTCAAATCCCTCCACCATCGCCCTCCCTCCTATTAGTATCCAGGGGAGATTTTATTTTTATTTATTCATGATTTGTACAGAGCCTACTTCCCAAAGGAATTGTATGTGGCTTACAAAGATGAACACATTGTAAACAAGATGAGCAAAAGGAAAGCAGAATAAATACCCACTTAGAAGGCTTAGAAGAAAATGTATGTTCCACATCATCTTTCTTTTCTTGGCTCGCCCCCTACCCCCATCACTGCTCTTCCCTGGGAAGGCAGAAGGGGGTTAACATGACGGATGAATCTGAAAATGAACTGGGGTGCTCAGTTCCTCTCCTGCACACAGGGAGGGAAATTCTGCTCCTTCTTGGCACAAGTCTGATCCACACACACCCTGGCCCCAGGCCACAGAGGGAGACCCAGGGCTGCCACCCTGTTGAGGTCCAGCATTGCTGGTGGCTGCATGGGTAAGTCTATTTAATGCTGGGATTATGGGAAAGTCCATTTGCACAAAGATACGAGCTGTATTTTCAACCTCACCTCTATCAGTTTTAGAAAGTGGTATTTTGGCTCCCATGTGTTTATTCCTCTGACATATTTTTCACTTAGCTCAGAACTCAAGTGAGGGGAAAGGGTGCTATTTATTAAGCCCTTTCAAAATCCCAACAAAAAGATCCAGAAAGCTCACACTACAAGCCAGGGCAGGACAGAGAGGAAGCTGGCACCACAGAGGCTGGACCAGCCCTTGACCACCTACCCTGGCAGGCTTGCTGCTCAGGATAACTAATCCCTAACTTGTCAGAGCCACAGATACACATGGTTATATGGTCCTAGGGAACTCGGAGTTGAAAGACACGTAAATGTATCTTTCTTTGGTTTTATTACTATAAATAAAACCTTATATATACAGATACAGATTGCTCTATATAACATTGCAAAACACCAATCAAGATTTTCTAGGCAGTTTTTAAGCGACCTCTTTTCTTAAGATTCACATATACTGACTAATATATATAAAATAGATAAACAAGTTTATACTGTAGAGCACAGGGAACTATATTCAATATCTCATAGTAACTTATGGTGAAAAAGAATATAAAAATGAATATATGTGTGTTCATGTATGACAGCAGCATTATGCTGTACACCAGAAATTGACACAACATTGTAAACTGACTCTACTTCAATAAAAATACATATACAAAAAAAGGAACTTCTTTTCTTTTTTCTAATTACATATAAAATATGTATGATGGGGAGGATATAGCTTAGTGGTAGAGTGCACACCTATCATGTATGAGGTCCTGGGTTCAATTTCCAGTACCTCCATTAAATAAACAAACAAACCTAATTACCTCCTCCTATTAAAAAATAAGAAACACTAAAAAAAATTTTTTAAAGGTATGTTTAAGTATTTTCATACTCAGAGCAATATATGCCAGATAGATGGATAGATTGCTGGATAGAGAGAGAAATAGTCATATATGTGTGTATACATATATACACAATGTTTATACTACTATAAAATCTTGATGAAATAGAACTTAACTTACTTCAAGCTCATTCTACTTTTAAAAGGCTGAAGAAATGTTAAAGAAGAATAAGAAAAAGAAGAAGTTGTCATCAAGAAACGATTTTAAAAGAATAGTGATTACTTTCTGGCTTTCTTTTTTTTAATTCCTGATTTAGGACCAGTTCTTGCTCACCAACATCCTGCACAGTCTATGTGGACAAATGAAGGCCCGCAGTGGTGAAGCTGGGACACAAACCTCAGAAGAACTTATGTTACATTACACTAGGTGCAAATGTACATTATGTAAATGTTCCTCCATTAAAGAAAGGTGTTCATCAAAGGTTGACAGGTAGAAAGTTCTGGTAGTAAAATCTTGAGGTCTCAGAAAATTCAGTTAATCAGAATATAACATTGCTGCAACACTGATCAAGATTTCCCTGTACAAAGAAAAGGGAACCCTTGTACACTGTTGGCGAGAATGTAAATTGGTGCACTATGGACAGTGTGGAGGTTTCTCAAAAAACTAAAACTGGAGCTACCATATGACCTAGCAATTCCACTCCACTATAAATCTGAAAGAAACAAAAACACTAATTTTAAAAGATACATGCACCTCAATGTTCATAGCAGCACTATTTACAATAGCCAAGATATGGAAGCAACCTAAGTGTCCATCAGTATAGGAATGGAGAAAGAAGATGTGGTGTGTATATATATGTATATGTACCCGGTGGAATACTACTCAGCCATAAGAAAGGAATGAAATTTTGCCTTTTGCAACAACATTGATGGATCTGGAGGGTATTATGCTAAATGAAATAAGTCAGACAGAGAAAGATAAATACTGTATGAAATCACTTAAATGTGGAATCTAAAATATACAACAAACTAGTGAATATAACAAAAAAAGATCACAGATACAGAGAACAAATTAACTGTTACCAGTAGGGAGAGGGGAGGGGGAGGTGCAAAATAAGGGTAAGGAATAAAAAAGGTACAAACTACTATGTACAAAGTAAGCTACAAGAATATATTATACAACACAGGGAATAAAGTCAATATTCCAGAATAACAACAACAACAACAACAACAACAACAACAACAACAAAAAAACCATGGACAACTAAATATTCAAAATATATTAAAAAAAATATTTTCCTTATAATGTCTAAGGAGTGTTTCCTATACAATGTTTTAATTTCTTACATAATGCTCCTTTTCTTCTCCCCAATTATTAAAACATATGTTTAAAGGTTTTCATACTCAGATGGAGTAAAATATCTCCTGCTCCTCACTCTGTCTGCTCTCTAGGACAAGTCTGAGTTCGGCTTTAACAGAGCAAAGCACTGCCTCCCACAGTTGGCCCAGTGCTTGCACACACATAATCCCGTTTGGTCCTCAAAACATTACAATGATGGGAACAAATGTAATAATGCCCATGTGGAAACAGAGGCTGGGAAAAGTCAAGGGATTCGTCAAAAGTCTCATGCCCAGTCACTGGGAAAGTTAGACTTAAACAGAGATCGGCTGCGTCAAGAGCTGGTGCTCTTTCTAAGATGCCCTGTCGATGCCGACCCTTCTCTGTGGTGTGAAGTGAGGGTGGACACACCAGAGGGGTGGAGTGGCTGCCCCCACACCACCTGGTCAATGGCCAGCCCATTGTTAATCATTTTGAGAATCACCCAATCGGAGTCGTGGCTTTCTATTCTAGAAATGTACTTTTTTTTTTTTCTTTTTTGCCTTTTTCCCACCTGGTTAGCCCTTCTTTCTTGTTTCCTTTCCTGTTGGCTCATGAATTTCTTGTTCCCCCAAAAGGTCACATTTTCTCCCTCTCCTTGAGATACAATTACAAATCATGGTTCCGTTGCCAACCTTACTTCTTCATACCTACAAAGCTTTCTCTGTGCACCGGGTCGACACTGAACCTCTCTCCTTGCAGAAAGAGTTAGGGCATTTAATGGGTGTAAAGGCAGCTCTATCTCATCTATACCATATCTCTTTTACACTGAAAGCGGCTGGAATGTTAATACTGGAACATTCAAAAGATTAAGATATACATTTACATTCCATGTCAATGGTTTTTACATTAATTCAGATATTTGTTCCTGCCTGCAATTACTAACCTGCTACCTGCTTTTTTATTTCCTTCTTCTTCTGTGGTTGTAATCATTTAGAAAGACTGACAAAAAGTTAAGAAAAGGGTGGGGAGTGCACAAGGTAATATAGAAGAACAGTTTTGTGGAAAATAACAAAGATATATCACCAATTACTCATTAGGAAAAATGCCACATCATATTAGGTTAACACTGCTCATGTTCTAAGAATATATTGGTCTCTCTAATCTGAACTTGTACACAGGTAATCTGTAAAAAGCTCCTTTAAAAGGTCTAAGGTCTACAGAACGATCTTGTTTTGATCATGTTTTGATGGCTTTAGTTCAGTTCTGCACCTTCTGCACCATATTCAGAATGCTACTGAACATGAGCCATCCTTTGGTTTCAGTTGGCTCTCAGATCCTCTTGCCAAAGAACATAGCAGCGTGGAGGCAAGTTCAAGGGCTCTGGGACTGGACAGGTGCTTTATTTGAAGCCCATGAGCAAGTCACTTAAACTCTCTGAGCCTTGGTTTTCTCATTCATAAAACAGGGGAAATCTCATAAGGACATTAAGAACATTAAATAAAATAATATATGTGAGATTCGTGGACTCAAACTACTGGAGCTTTTAGTGAGATCCATTTAATACAAAGCAGAATTCTCCAGAGTTTTCCAAAGAATGTGTCCTAAGGCATCCATCAAAATATTTTCCAAAAAAAAAAAACCACAATTATTAGTCAATATCTAAAAGAAGATGAGGAGGAAAAGGAGGAAGAGGGGGTAAGAGCAAATCTCATTTGAGGAAATTTCTTCCCCTTTCACAGGTCACTTCACACCCTTAACTTAAACTGGAAATATTTCTTCATTACACTGGAGGGACCTCGGATGCTGGG
Organism: Camelus ferus; assembly: GCF_009834535.1. NCBI lineage: Eukaryota > Metazoa > Chordata > Mammalia > Artiodactyla > Camelidae > Camelus > Camelus ferus. The sequence continues at coordinate 15,430,671 of NC_045724.1, forward strand.
ACTACGTCTCGTTTCTGGTCTTCCCATAAGTAGCACAGAATATGCACTTGCTGGGCATATTCTTGATGGGAAATCACCTCCAGAAAAGTTAAACCTCATGGCTCTAACTAGTGGAGGTTCTCCCTTTGTGTAGGGCTCTGCCCGGGTTTTTCATGAAGCAAATTTGTATCACTGGTACCCAGGAATGGAATGGAAGGGAGATTCAAGTTTTCAAAGTAAATGGAAGCAAAGATCAGCAAGAATACAGAGAACAATTGGGATGTTTACAGAGTCACTCTAAAGATGACTTATTATTTTCAAAGTGTATGTTCACAATGGGAAGACCTGGCACTCACCAACTCAGTCAAGTGATTAAACTCAATAACACTAATGAATGGCCAGATGCATGTAATAGAAAATACACAGCGTCACCTACAAAGTAGTATAGCCAAACGTGTTTTGTCTGAATCGAATCACGCCTTTAGACTGGACTGGCAGTTTACAAGAAACATGGGGAATGGAGGAACAAGGTAAGTGACAGCATGAGGAAATAATCGGGTAAATCTAGAATGAGGAATATTCCACAAATCAACTAGTTTTGTCCCTTCAAAAAGTCTATGTAGTAAAAAAAAAAAAAAAAAAAAAAAAAAAAGTTGAAGCGCTGTTCTAGATTACAAAGTGCGAAGAAGGTTAGCAGCCAAGTGCAATGTATGAGTGAATCTTGACTGGCTCCTGATTTGAAAAAATATATAGTTATAAAAGACACTGGGTAGCCAATTGAGGAAATCTGAATATGGACTGGATATCTGGTAAGATGGAATGGTTATTAACTTTCTTAGAATGTTTAAGCTCCTGAGTTATATAAAAGAATGTCCTTATTTTCAGAAGATATGGCTGAAGCCTAAAGGTGTCTGCAATCACTTTCAAAGGGCTTAGCCTCCCACCCAAAATATATATATTTCTACACACACACAACACAAACAGGTTGATAAAACAAACAGGACAAAATGAACAATTATTGAATCCAGGTAGACTGATGTTCATTGCACTGTTGTTTTAACTTTTCTGTTTGAAAATTTGTCATAATGTTAAAACATGGAGGCAATGTAACAAGCAAGCTATTCCTCTCTGCCATAGAAATTTCTTTCTCTTGCATTTAATAAAAAAAAAACTAAGTTATAAAATTCTCATTCTAAGGAGTCTGGGCCAGTTACTGAGGACTATAAATGGCTCAGACAGCCTCTATAACCAATTCTGGGGGCTGCAGTTGTACTGGGGAAAACATAACCCTCTTACTTGAGTATCAGTTTCACTGCCCTTTCACTGTCCAAGAGCCACCACTTTTCAGAAAATAGTAATGATTCTTCTCCCAAGTTCAAGTAATTGAGGGTCTTCAAAGCAACAATAAAAATAGCTTTGGATAAACTTTACAACCTGTGATGTTGCTTCTGCATAAAGATAACTTAGTCACTTGATATCACTCAAGTTCTTTTTTAAATAGTGATCCAGATGATATGCAAACAATACAGACAGGGAGGTGATAAAGCATGTTCAATGTAGTCTGGGTACTCCATTAACCCTGCTGTTGGGGCAGGAATGAGAAGCAGCAGTGGATGAAAGACGTAAATAACCTCACTCCACACACCAGCTACTTCTGTTCCTTCCTGAGCCCTTCTGGAGGGACATCTTTGAGAAGATAAACCTCATAAATCAGAGCTTTTCTAAAGACAGGCAGCAAGAGAGAAAAGCACCGCCCCACAGTTTAAAAGTCTGTATCACTTGGGAAAAGACAAATGTGAAGTGGGAGTCTGAAAATTCATTCAAAGAACTCTCAACTATTGGATTCTTTCCCCAACAGAAAACACACTACACTAAGGCAAAAAGAAAAGAAGAAAACAAAAAATATACTGAAGCTCAATGTTTAAACACATATACAAAATACATAACATTGAGCAAAATGTGTTTCCTTGTGACTTTTGAGTTCAAGCTTATCTAAGAAGACAAGAAACTCTTACCTAAGTACAAGGATGCGTTTTCTTTCTTGACATTGTCATCTAAGTAGGTTGGTCCCAGGGTATAAATAGGTGTGGAGCCCATTCCAATGAGAATCTGTGCGCAAACGAATAAAGCCACATAGACCCAGTGATTGTTTCCTCCCGAGTCCTTCAGGCAGGTGGGTGGCTTCACAGTGGGCGAGGAGTTGCCATTCTGACACAGGCCGTCGTTGGAGGCTGAGGCGTTCAACTCTTGGATCTGGTATGGGGGCGAGATGAAGTGAGGTAAAGCGAAGAGGGCGGCCCCCACGGCGATGAGAAGACCCCCCACCGCCAGCCACAGGGGCCGCCGCCCCCGGCCGCCAAAGTAGCTGACGAAAACCACCACCACCAGGCTCCCGATGTCAAAGCAGCTGACCAGCAGCCCCGACTCGGAACTTTTCAGGCTGTAGCGCCTTTCAATGGTGGTGATGACGCTGCTCAGGTACCCAGAGACCATTAACGCCTGGATGAAGGTCAGAAAGCACATGCAAACCAGGAAGCAACGGGAATCAGTGAGGACCACATAGAGGCACCTTCTCCCCTGGAGCATGGCCAGAGTGGAGGACACCGACATGGTTTTGCTGACTTCCACCCTCTGGTTACATTCCACCAGCCCTGCAGTCTCTGCCGAAGTAGACGGGGCGGACGGGCTGGGGGCCCGCGGGCTGGAGCGTGGCTTCAACTTCTGATGGCGGGAAGAATCTGTACAGCCTGAGGCGGGCTTGGCGCCTACGCTCGCGGGACTCAGGTCTGGCCTGCAGGAGGTGCTGTTCAGAGCCGGTAAACTCTGGGACCTAAAGGTCTCTGGTTCGCACTTTTCTTGGACAGCTCCTACTCTGGCCGGTGCTTCCAGCTGCTCTCCCGCCTGGGGCTGCAGCCCCGTGCCCTCGTCCATGGCTCTTAGAATTCAGATTCGATCGCTGATCGCATTCAAAGACCTCCGGCGCTTTTCATCCACCCGCACGAGGGGCCAAAGCCGGGCCCAGACAGTCGTGCCCACCAGGGACCGGGGCTGGGGATGCAGAGCCGCGCAGCAGGGCATCCTCACCAGCAGTGAGGTGCCCACGGCATCCTGACCGCAGCCGCGGCCCCGAGGCTCCGCAGCCGCGTGCCCCGGAGGGCAGGGGTCCGCGCGGTCCTGCGATGAGCCCTACTTAGGGTCCACCTCGGGTTGGTAGCTCGCGGCAGGAGCCTTGCGTGTCCCGGGCGCATCCCCTCCTCAGCCGCCGCTCCGCCAGCCGCCCAGAGCGCGTACGCCCCGTGCCCAGCGTAGGGGAGCTTAGCGCTGCTGCCCGCGCCGCATCCCGCGTGCTGGCTGGGCCAGAGGCGCCCTGTCCTCGCCGCCTCGGCTCGCGACACCCTCGGGCGCAAAGCTGCCAACCTGCAAAGCAGAGAGAGGGCAGTCAGCGAAGGGCAGCTGCGGCTGGCGCCCCAGCGCTCCGGGGAACAGCGCTGGGGGGCTCTGACCGTTCCAAGTGGGACCGAGGAACGAACGAGGAGCGAAGCCCTGGAGGAGGAGGCATTTGCAGGCTGCAGTCCCCAGTGCCCAAACAATAAGCAGCAGGCGGTGGGCAGAGACCCTCCCTCCTTGTCTACTGTGGACCTGCCCCCGCCCCGCCCCTTTTGCCTTAAACAGCGCATCTGCTTTTATATGTTAATAATTATCAACCTGGCAGCTCTGACTCAGAGGCAGTGTCTTTTATTCGAGTGAACTAATTGCAACCTTTAGGTACTCCTACTCCATTACTCAAAATAGAAAAGGCTCAAAAGAACAAAGGAAAGTTTTTTTGTTTGTTTGTTCTTTTGGTTTTACAAACACAACGCACCCCCCCGTCCCGATTTTTAGAAAGAAAATAAAAGAAAGGAGGAAAGCAAGGTGTGTAGAAATGTGCGTACACATTCGTGCGCAGGCACGTGTGCGCGACTGGATGTGAATCCGTCTTCCTCATCAATTACAGACCCTTATTCAAAGCCCAAGGCAGCAGCAAAAAGGTCAGCGTGCTTGCCTCTTTATTCCCAACACTAAAAATAACAACCCTGCCCTCTGCCGCAGGAGAGAACTATTCAATTACAAATACCAGGGGCATTCGAGGCTGCGGCCCACTCCAAGTCCCAGCGCGCGGTGTCAAGAAAAACCGAAAATCAATTTGCTTTGCAGAGGGGTGGGGAAGCCACGCCAAACAAAGAGATGCCGGCGCGCTATCACAGCGCTCTAGGAGCCCACGGAGCTGGCTTGGTACGCGCGGGTCGGTAAGGAGGTGTGCTATTTACATCGAGCGCACCCTGGGAGCGCGGGCCTGGGGCGCGCGCACACATACACAAACACACACGCGCGCGCACACCCCGGTGCGTATGTGTTGGAAACCCTCGCGGGATCCAGCACCCAGTTTGAACTCAGCACGAGCCGAAAACAGGTGTGTCCCCAGGGTGAGCCCGGGCCCCTGATCTCCGGGACTGCCACTCCATTTCTCCCGCCCGGGGGGATGTGTACCAGGTGGGAGAGGAGAGCCGTACTTAGCTGCTTTGGGTCTCATTCTGCGACGCGCTTTTGTGATGCTACTGACAAAAGAAAGGAGGGAGGGTAAGGGAGAAAGGCGGAGAGGATGGGATCCAGGGGCGGCCGCTCTGTCGTCTCCCTCGGCTCTGCTGTGCCAGACCCGCTCCCAGATTCCTGGCCTGCCAGCCGCTCACAGCCGGGGCTTCCCCGCCGCCTCCTTACCCAGGCGCCTTCCCGGGGAACCCCACCGGCGGCCGCGCGCCGAGCCGGGGAATCCCGGCAAACTCGCTCTCCGCGCCCGGGGCTCCGAGCTCCTGCCGAGGCGCAGCCACGATGGGCACCCGGACCCCGGCAGGGGGCTCTCAAAGCCAGCGCGGGACCCCGGGGACACCTACTGCGCGCACGCAAACACACACACACACACACACACACACACACACACACACACAGCCAGCGGGAGAACAGGACCGCCGAGGACAGCTGGCCAAGCTGCCGGGGAGCACGAGCCGCGGCTACTCACTCGGGAGTCTGCGTGTCTGTCTGTCGGTCTGTCTGAGAGTAGAGAGCCGGGAGGTGGGGACCTTGAAGGTGCGGGAGTAGTTGGGAGCCTCCTGGCAAGACAGCGTCAAGAAATCAGTGAATGAGACTGTGACTCAGGCTGAACTCTTCCCCCCACCGCTCGCCTGTCCCCCAAGCCTCTCCAAACAGACACACACGCACAGACGCGCCCGGAGCGGAGCAGCGGACAGCGCAGGCGCGCGGGCAGCCGCCCAGCCCAGCCTGAAGGCGGCGAGCCGCCCTGCTGCCCTTCACCTGAGCGTCGCGGGAGGGCGAGGAGCCTGAGGGAGCAGGTCTCCAGAAGTCAGCTGCTGAGGCAGAGAGCCCACTCGGGAATAAAGAAACTATTTCTGTTTGTTTTATTCTGTGCCGAGGCCATTCACCGTGTCTGAGGGACCATAGGAGGTTCTGGGGACAAAAGATGAACAGGACAGGATCCCTGAACTAAGGAAATCTCTGTCTTGTGGAAGATATACCCCTGTAAGTAGCCTAAAATAACACGATAAATTTTATACAAAATAGATACGGCAGATACTGGAGAACCTAATGTCCATTGTTAACGGATTAGATCTTCATTTCCAGGCAGAAAGAAAGGCATGTGCAAAGTCCCGGGGGCATGATGCTGCAAGGAAATAGGTAGATGAGTCACAGAGTGGTTGCAGGGATGGGGCAGAGGGCTGGGCCGCAAGAGTGGCAGAGCAGAAAAGGGCTTCACTGACTTGCTCACCAGAAAGCTGGTTCTGGCAGTGATGGGTGAACTGAGGCCATGTGGAGAGCATGGAGACAAGTTAGGAGGCAATCTCTGCACAATATGTGATGGGGGTTGGGGGTGCGGGGTGGGTGCGGGCAGCAGGGGAGGAAGGAACTGCTTGAAAACACTGACAAGGTAGAAGTGGCCAGCCTTGGAAGCTGATGTAATCTGGAGGCTGAGAAAACAGGCCAACGTAGGCTGTCTCTCAAGTTTCACACTTGGGTGACTGGGTGGGTAAGATCCAAGAAAAACACAGGAGGAGAAACATGCTCTTAGGAGAAAGATGTTTGTCCTTTTATATGTGTTGACTTTGAAATGCCTTTGGGACATCTGAGTGCACATGTCCCATAAGCCACTGGGCATATAACACACAGGCAGTCGGGATTAGGGATGTGGATTAACAGGCATCAGCCCAAAGGCAGCATGAGGTGAATAAGGCAGATCATGCAGGAGATGTGAGGAGAGGGAGGCTAAGGGCTGAGCCTTGGGGACACCATGACCTAAGAGACGGAAAGAGAAAAAGCTAAGGAGGGAGATGAGAAGAAATGTGTTAATAATCAGAGAACAGTGAGTGTCACAGAAGCCAAAGGAGCAGAAAACTTTAAGAAGGGGGTGGTCAGATGCCAGAACACCTGCAGAGGAGTCAAATAGCTAAGAAGTTAGAGTCCATGCGCTACAGCAAGTAGGAGGACCCTGAGAACTTGACAGAGAGAGATAGTGACCTAATGAGAGTGTGTGTGTGCATGGGGAGGGGGGTTCCACAATTACCAGTGACTATGCTGGCCATTGCTGAAATGTCAAAACCACTTCAGCAGCCCTTGGCTTTATCCAATAAGAGCACTGTGTCCACTTTACAGCATGAGGAGGAAGTGTAGAGACATTAAGTAACTTGGTAAAGGCACATAGCTAGTCTCTGGATGATAAAAAAAAGTTCATGCTCCAGAAGTCCATGCTCTTAACTCTGACTCTACCCTCTCTCCCTTATCATCTGTAGCAGCCTGACTTTTCAATGCAGCTTGCATCTGCTAATTATCTCACTTTAGTCCAACAACCATCCTATGTACAGTCATCCTTAGAGAACAAAATAAGTCAGCTGACACCAAAGAACAGTTGGTTCATGCTCCAAATCCATGTTGAGACAGCACTAATCTGGCAACGGCCAAACTGCTGATCAAACAGGCCGAAGGCGTTTATTTCTCATCCCCTTGCCCCTGTCCCCTTTTCTTGAGATCTCCATCAAGCCCATTGTCACTTTTCCACAAAGAGGAAATATGACTCCAGTGCCAGCCTTGCCCAGATCTTAGCTATGTGGCACTTCCTGTACCTATTACTCCTCTGAGCTTATTCTGGATCCAAACAGAATTGATCTACCTCCTATTACATCCTTCCAAGCTCTTTGGTCCATCCTCTCATTTCAGCCTCAGCCCCAGACATCACTTTTCTACACCAAATTCAATCTGTCGCATCAGGTGCCAGCAGAGGGCTTCCCTGCTGAAAGTCAAATAATCACGTCCCTGCCACACACTGTGTTTATTCATGGTCAATTACCATAGTTACACTAGAAACAATGCTAAGAACCTATAGATTTTTTACTCCCACTAATAGAAAGATCATGATTTATAGACAGAATTCAAAAGGTCCGATTAACTACCCATATAGGAAACAAAAAGAAAGCATTTAGCAAAAGACATTTCTTACATTCTCTTTCATAGTAAATGTGACTTTGGAAAAGGCCAGGTGCACCTCCATCAGCCCTCATCTTTCAAGTCAGAGAAAGAAATGGATTTATATCATGGGGTTCTGCTACCCCCATGACTTATTTCACAGTCGCTGAGACTGGACTATCTGCCCTGCTAGGCATATTGGGAGAGAAAGCACATGACTATAAACTCGCTTCAAATTTCCAGGTGTGCTGATGCTTCTTCTAAGTCACTAAGTCAGTCTAACTTACACATAAATTGTTTCTTTCTCAGTCTTCACATAATAAGATGGTAGCCTTTGGAATTACCTAGGGCATCCTATAGGTTTAAAATCTAGCTGCTCTGGAGAATGGGGCAGGGAAAGCAGAGTGTACCCTTTCCTCCACTCTCTTTCCTTTTTCCTTAAGAGGGTTCAATTCAGAGGTCTCCCAGACACAAGAAGAAGAACTGAGTTTTGGTCCAGAATATTTTCTGGGCTTAAAATATAATACATAGTTGTCACTGCTCTAATTGAATTAGGTATTGGTTCTTGAAGAAGAGATAAGTTATATCTTTAAGGTAACCTTTTATATATCATTGAAATGTAGATTTATTCACAGATCCTGAAGAGGTAGATAGACTATTAACCTGTGTGACATAATTAAATTACATCTCTATTCTTGATTCAAAAAGGTGGTTTATGGTATGACTGATTGCCTCAATATCTTTTCTTTTTTATTTAATTACCTTTTTTATTGAGATATGATTGACACATAACACTATTAGTTTTAGATGTACAATATACTGATTTGATATAGTATGTATTTATTGCACAGTGATCACCACAATAAATCTACACATGGTTACAAAGCTTTTCTAATGGGGGAGGTAATTGGGTTTTTCTTTCTTTCTTTTTTTTTAATGGAGGTATTGGGGATTGAGCTCAGGACCTCCTGCATGCTAAACATGCACTCTACCACTTGAGCTATACCCTTCCCACCTGACACACGAATTTTTTTTCTTGTTATGAGGATGTTTAAGATCTACTCTGTTAGCAGCTTTCAAATATCCAATATGATATTATTGATTATAAGATTATAAGGTAATCTCTTAACAGAACTTGGCATTTATACCCTTACTTAGGAAGTAAATTTCAAGCTGGGTAAAACAGAAGAGGGACAGATTTGGCCCTGGGGGAGAACAGTGAGTTCAGGCAATCACTCCAGCCCTGTGGTTTGAGTATGGCAACCAACCATGTCAGTTTTAGCACTGCAGGTCTCCAACCCAAGAAACCACAGTCTTATGAACACGTGGACACTTATTCACCCTTTAAAAGAGCCAAGAAATCAGGCAGCACCATTGGGAAGCAGCCAGGACAAGAAGACAACACTCTACCAACCTTCTAGAAACTGCCACCTCCCTTAATAAAAATAGGCCAGTAATGAGAAGATGAGACATTTGTCCCCAGAGATTCACATTCCCTTGAAAGATTTTTGTAATTACCTCCACTGCCACCTGGGCCTGGGAAAGGAAGGAGGCGGGACAGGAAGTGGGAGGAAGGAGAGAGGAGAGGCCATCTGCGTGACCCTAAGCATCTCTTCATATGTCGAAAATCAGGGCCCTGACCACTTTTCACCCAGGCCATTTCTCATGGTGGTGTTTGCAGCCAGCGACCTTGAGGGGTGAGGTACCCTTTATCCCTGGAAAAAGAGCAGTCTTAGTTCTGCTGACTCTGGGCAGCACCCCCAGCTCAAGGCTCCTCTCCTGTAAGGTGACTGCCCATGTACACAGGCATCCGCAGTGGGCTGTGCATCGCCCCGTGGGGCCCAGGGCCACGGGGGACTGGAGCAGACATCAGCCTGACACTCGGCCTGCTGCTTTTGATGTGAAGAACAATGCCCATTGCCTCTGACTCTGCAGCCTTTCCTCCCCAGGACCCATGAAATAGAAGCAGGCTAACTTGTTAGCTCAGAAGGAGGGTGAAATCCGAGACCCTACACAGTCCTTGTGAGGTCTCACCTGATTTTAACACCCTGACCCAGATACTAGCTTCCCTTTCACTGTGCAGGACAGCTGGGCCGGGGCCTGCGCCTTTAAACAGAGCTTTCCTTAAGCCTAAAGGCCAATAAAGGAAGTAACTACACAGGATAACATGTTAGATGTGGCTGACGGGCTCTCAGCATGCAGCCCCAACATTTCTGTTCTATCTTGAACAACAGAGTCTAGAAAGCAAGCAAACAAACAAAACTACATTTCCCAGACTCCTTTGCCAGTCAGGTCCTGGAGAAGAACTGATACACTCTTGTGAGTTTTAGAAGTTGGTATGAGGCATAGGCCGCATCTTTCTGGCCGTCTTAGGCCAGCAAGCAGGTCATGGGGACATAGTGTATTTCTGCTTCAGCCGTCGTTGTCCAAACTCCAGCTTCTGGACATCAAGAGGCAGTTACAGCCTTGGACCTCAGGATCCAGACACAGCAGGGTGTCCTGAAGTCAGTAGACCATGGAAGGCCTTTAATTCCACCCTCCAGACTGCAGCAGATGGACCAGCTTTGCTGGAGGGACAGACCTGCAGTCCTCAGGGTTGTTCCTGGTCATCCAGCCTGAAGACCAGCCCTGCCAGAGACTGTAAGCTCACAGTTTCCTGTAGGGCGTCCCTTTCTGCCTAAAAGCCCGGAGCGATTTCTCTGGGCAAAAAGCAATACGCTAGAGAGTCAGCTTGTAAATTAGGGCTACTCCTCCACAGTCTGCCCCCCCCCCGCAGCAGATGCTCCTTGGGGATCTACCCTAGGGATGACCCTGAACTCTCTGGAGATGACTCAAAGCCTGGATCCTGAGAGTAAAGCCAAGAGAAAGCTCAAACTCCTCTTGCCTTCCTTCCTTCTAGCTCCCCATTTCCTGGCTGAGAGCCTGCTTCTTCCCTAGGTGCCCGGAAGGGCTCACAGATGTGACCTCAAGGAGGTGGTCTTATTTCAGGGTGTAGAAGAATAATTAACACAAGATAAGATGAATGCCAAATCGCTGCAGTGACACACTGCTGAGGCCCCCTACACAAGCAGGTGGGATGCAGCAGGCTTCGCTGCCTTCCACTTGTCTAAAAGGCCTTAGACAGCTATAAATAATCCTTGGTATTGTCCTGCTGCTGGCAACAGGCAGCCTGGCTGGGGGACAGCAGAATCCTCATGTCCCCTCCCCTCTTTTCCAAGGTCCGTGTCCTCTGTGGGACAGATAGAGCAGAGTGGGTCAGAACAAGGACACCATGGGAAACTAACACTATTCCATCTGTGTGGTGAGCACATGGGGGTCCCTCGTACACACTTCATCACCAGAAGCAGCCCCGATTCTAAGATGCACTGTTATTTTGCATATCACCAAAAAGGAAAAAATACAGCCTGCTAGACTCTGACACATCTTAATGTGTCATTTAACCTTAATGAGTCAAGAGAGAAAAAGAGGACTCTTGACAAACTATCTAAATTTTAACTCTGGCTCTGCCATTTCTGCCAGTAGAGCCTTGGACAATTGATTCAACCTCTCTGCCTCAGTTTTCAAGTCGTGGTTAACCCCAGTGTCTATCTCGCAGGGTGGTGATCAGTGGATAATGAGATAATGTACACAAAATGCTTACAGCAAGGCTGGACCAAGGTTGGGGCTAATGAACACAAGCCCCTGTCAGAGCTATGCGTTGCTGACTTTTGCAGTCACCACATCTGTGTTTTCCTCCCTGGCTGTCAGAGAGCAGGGGATCCAGAATCTTTTATTTCATACACACCACACACTTATCTAAGATTGGTTCCTATCCGGGAAATTATGTTTAGACCGATAAAATCTCATATATCCTTCTAAGGACCATTATTTTGCTGTTTTTGTTTTTTGTTTCATTTTCCATCTTCCAACCAGAGGAATTCCTTCCTCATCAGTACCTCACCACCACTCAAGTATTTACAGAAGTTAAAACATCGTTATCCTCTCATTTATCATATTAGGACTGACTGCATATTTTACAGACATTATTCGTCTTCCCTCTCAGATATATATTACCAATCCCTTTTATAGAGGAGGGCGCTGAAGTTCTGAGATGATCATCAATTTGCCCTAAACCATTCAGCTTAGAAAGTGTGGAGAGAGATGCAAACCCAGATCAGCCATGTTTCAAGGCTTACACTCCTCGGGGAGGGTATAGCTTGGCGGTAGAGTGCACGCTTAGCGTGTGTCCTGGGTTCAATCCCCAGTACCTCCATTGAAAAGGGAGTCGGGGAGAATAAAATAAAATAAAAACAAACCTACACTCCTAGCCACCTTGCTATATCTTCTAATTGGGCTTTACATAATTTTTAGGAACTCACCTATTGATGAAGATGAAACATGTCTCATCAATATAGAAACATTTAAGTGGACTGAAGGATGGAGCAGTCTAAGTACAAACGATACATGCTATTGCTTCAGAATAAACACAGAAAACAAGCTACCCAGAGAGCCATGACCTCTGTAATGACTGGGATTCAGGTTTTCCAGGGCTGCCTAATCTTCCAGTCACTAACTGTGGTTTCATTCCCAGCTGGAGACTCCTCCCCAGCCTGCTCTGCATTCCTTTTCTTACTAGGGACCTTGAGCATCACGGGACAAGCTTGCCATGAAGCCCATCCCTCAGAAAGCAGCGGCCCACCTGCCACCACATCCCACCACTGAGTACCACTGAGTCTGAAAATAGCGGTTCTCTCATGGGGAGAGAACCCAGCCTCACTCCCGCAGAGCCAGTCTTGTAAAGACAGACGAGATCAGTCCTGGCGTCCTGAGATCCTGAATCACAAACACCACAGAGCAGCATCCTTTTAATAAAAAAATACAGAAATGTAGGGGGCTGTGCAGAACGATCACGAGCTCAGAGCTGCCTGTCTTGTCAAACGTTCTTTCCTCAATACGACACTCGAAAAGAGCTCTTCACAAAGTTCACTCAAATCCCCTTCTCTCCTCTTTTGTTGATGACAATTTTGATAATTATCTGATTGCACAAAAACTCCCCAAATCCAGGTTGAGGTGCTATATGATTTTTATTATTGTTACTGTTGGCTTCGGCACATTGTGCGCTTGTGCCTGACCTGCATGCTCCATTCTCTCTGGATGGCACTGATACCCTGATAATCGTTCTGTTTCCCTTGCTGTAATTAATGACCCCATATTAGCAGAATGTACCACTTGGACCATCAGGGGAGTGGTTTTAAAGGATTTAGTGTTCCATCTGGGGACTGCAAAACCTGTCATCACGGAATGGGATGCAAACGACAAATGAGTCGTCTTATGTCATTCCCTCTGTGAAAATCAGAGCTGTCAGAGTCTAAACTTAGTTCACCCACACTGAGGGACGACCAGGGGAACAGGCATGGAAGCAGTGGAAATGTAACGTCTAAACATCGCAGTCTTCTTTCCTTCCTTTAGCTGGTTTTGTTGGTGCAATTTCACACCAGAGGAAAAAATGTGACTTTTCCCAACAGAAAAGAACTGTTGTGAAAGTTCACCCATTTTGGACCCAGGATCCATTTTAAATGCCAGTGCAGAAACAGAAAAGTGCTCCAGAAGAAATAAGAGATGTACAGGTACATGAAAATAAGCATTTCTCCCTGGATTCGTTCATCCTCTTTGGGCTTTCCTAAAGGGAAAAAAAATAACTTTAGGAAGAAAAGTCTGAAGCCCTGTAAACAATTTTCACTAGTCTTAGAAAATGTTTTTTGATGAATATCTTTTATACATGTAACAAAAAAGAAAACCAGAGAACAAACAAAGTAATCCAAGCTGTTGAAAAACTAATAAAATTAACTCCCTCATATGCCACCAAGATAGAATCTTCTCAGTCTCCTGCAATTTAAAGATCAGAATCCTGGGTGGGGGAGGGGATAGCTCAGTGGTAGCGCACATGCTTAGCATGCACAAGGTCCTGGGGTCAGTCTCCAGTACCATTAAAACAAGTAAGAAAGTAAGTGAATAAATATATAAATCTAATACCTCCCCACAAAAAAAGAACTTTAAAAATTTTTTTTAAAATAAAGACCAAGATCCTGATGTCTGCCAAGTGCAAAGCCCACAATGGGAAACACAGTACACAGGAGGGAGGACCTGAGCTGGACCAGAAGAGTTAGCAGAGCTGTCAGATGTGTAAGTGGGACCGGTGGCCTCTGAGACACCTGAAGAGGGAAACTGAAACAGAAACACTCTGGGGCAGGACATCTCGAGGATGGAGAGTTTGGGGGAAACCTGGGGCACATGAAGGGGAAAACAGGAAGTAAGATAAGAAACCTGGTCACCTCCCAGCCGAGAAGTTTAGACTCTACTCTGTAGACAAATGGAGATTCACCAAAGGTAACTAAGCCTGAGCAGAATTAGGCAGAAACTATACAAAGATTAATTTCTCAAAAAGAGGTGGCTGGAATTGGAGTCGGGGAGAGACTGCAGTTAGAGACACCACCCCCAAAGCACTCAGTACAGGCAAAACCATGACCCCGGGTTCTGACAACTAAGTAAAGACCAAGTATTGGCCCACCCTTGTTTTATGACATGGGAGTGGGTGACTTTAGATTGGAAGGATCTTAGGGATCATTTAGCCAAAAATTCACAAACCTATGGCCAAATTAAGCTGCCGCTAAAGCCCACACATTCATATGTTTTAGTTTTCAGAATTAGTTGCCAAAACTAATTTTAAAGTCAGGAGATTTCAGATGAAAGATTCCAGATTGCTGGCATTTATCATATTGGATTCAAGGCCCTCAGTTACCTGCTTAACCCATATGAGCCTCTAAGTTTGAGATCCTTTGATTTGGGCCAATTCCGTTTTAGCCTTCCTTACCCCAACCTTAAAAATGAAGAAATGGAAACCTGAGGAAGGAAGGTAAATAAAATTTCCCAAAGTTTCATCAACAGTTGTTGGCAAAATCAATGAGGGATGATGTGGTACCCTGACAATTCTACCCCCTGCAGCAACTGGATATATGTGGTCTCTGGTCCTCACAAGCCTTAAAAAGTAGACATCATTATTCCCATTTCATAGGAGGGAATGAGCTGAGAGAGAGAGACTAGGTAACGTGTCCCAAGCTGGTGTGGTGGAGACAGTGTTCAAACCTAGATGCACCCTAGTCCTTTTTATACATAATTAGTCTGAGATCCTGGAGCCAGGAAAACCTGCTCGAAATTTGGACTGGCCATCAGCTGGCTGTGTGACAACAGGCTGTCACTCAGCCCATCTGAGTTTCAGCTTTTTGGTCTCTAAGCTGGAACGAACACATATTGAACAGCAGTGAGCACATACAGTAGGAATCCCAGTGTTCACTTGTGCCATATGTTGTGCCAAGATCCCTACACTCCGTGAAACTGGTGCTGTCATCCACATGTCAATGGAAAAAAAACGGATTTTGAAAGGGTGCCACGGCCCTGGGTAGTGAAGAACAGTCTGGATCTGCTCTCTGGTCCAGTCACCCACACCCTCCACCAGCTTCCTGATGGGGCACCATATATCCAGTAGGTGCTCAGCAACTCAGAGCTCCTCCCCCTGCTGTCTCTCTTACTCCACACAATCAGACCATTGGTTTTTCTGCCCTCTGGTACCTCCTCCCTTCCAGTTTTTCAAGGAAAATAAGATTGTTTCTCCTCCACTCTCAGTAATGTCGACATGCTTTTAGAATTGAACTTGCTATATGTGTGAACAGTGTACACTATGGTCCTTAAACTTTTATTTAAATGCTGTCATGGTGAAGAAAATGTGGTATATATACACATTAGAATACTACTCAGCCATTAAGAAGAATGAAATAACGCCATTCACAACAACATGGATGGACTTGGAGAGTATCATACCAAGTGAAGTAAGTCAGAGAGAGAAAGACAAATGGCATATGATAGCACTTATATGCAGAACTTTAAAAAAAAACGATACAGATGAACTTATTACAAAACAGAACAGACTCACAGACATAGAAAACAAATTTATGCTTACCAAAGGGGAAATTGGGTGGGGGAGGGATAACTTAGGAGTCTGGGATTAACAGACACACACTACCATACATAAATTAGATAAACAACAAGGTCCTACTGCACAGCATAAGGAACTACATTCAATATCTCATAATAAGCTATAATGGAAAAGAATCTGAAAAACTATATATATATATATATATATATATATATATATATATATATATATACACATTTGAATCACCATGCTGTACACAAAAAGCTAACACAACCTTGTAAATCAACTATATTTCAATTTTTAAAAATTGATTAAATAAATAAATAAATAAATAAATATCCTGTCCAAAATTCATATGCTGAAGCCATAATCCCCCATATTCCATACTGTGACTGTATTTGGTAATAGGATCTCTAAAGAGGCAAGTTAAGTTAAAATGAAGTCAGTAAGGTGAGCTCTAGTCCAATATTACTGGTGTCCTTAGAAGCGAAGGAAGTTTGGACACAGACAGGTAGAGCGGGAAGACCATGCGAAGACACAGGGAGAACAGCGATGGCTCATCTCCAAGTCCAGAAGAGAGGCCGCAAGAGAAATCCCCCCTCCTGACACCTTGACCTCCACTGTTTAGCCTCCCAAATTGTGAGAAAATAAATTTCCCTTGTTTAAGCCAATCTGGGCTCCTTCACTATGGCAACGCTAGCAAACGAATACAAATACTGATGAAAACAAAATCAAATATTTAAAAATAATAATAAAACAATAACTTATTTTAAAGTTCATTCTTAAAGAAATTCCAGGACTTTAAACATTTCTGATGGTAAGAAAAAGTTGTAAAATTGTTCAAAATTCACTTTTCAGACTAAACTGGAAGAAGAGGACTTAAAACACCCCATGGTGCCTGTTACTCTCCCATGGGGTGCATTTTAATCCGTGAGGAATGTTACAATGATTGATAGGGAAAAACACTGTGATTGAGACATATTAAAAAATAAAAGCAATTTAGACCAAAATAATGTAATCAGTAAGTGAGCAATATAAAAGAAGAAAAAAAAAGTCAAATATGTATGCCCAATTGGAAAAGAAATGAAATATATTGTACCTGTGTCTAAAATAGAAATGCTAATCCCAAATCTTAAAACATCCCTAAGATCTGAAAGTATATGAGAAAACACAGATCTGACAGAAAGTGACAACCCATAAATAAACAAGTGGTTGTGATATCCGTGCGTCCAGATTTTTCTCAAATCAGGCTTCTCAAACTGGGGCTGCGTGTCCCCAGGGGCCCTGGGCCACCTGCCAGTAATAAAGTCACACAATAAACATGGAGCTTCTTCCTAGAAAGTCATCTTTATTAAGTTTTGGAAATATGACAAACAGAGATGTCTTAAATAGAAGAAAAATTCAGATATATAGTTTTATTCTTTTTTTAATTTTTTCAATTGAAGCATAGTCAGTTACAATGTATCAGTTTCTGGTGTACAGCATAATGTTCCAGCATGCATATACATACATATATTTATTTTCATATTCTTTTTCATTAAAGTTATTATAAGTATTAAATATAGTTTCTTGTGCTATACAGAAGAAATTTGTTTTTTATCTGTTTTTATATATAGTGGTTAACCTTTGCAAAAAAAATTCAGATTTATACTTTTAAATAAAATAGGACCCTTTTAAGAAATGTAGTTCTTGCTTAAGGTCACTTAGGGCTACTGGCATCCCAGACTCCCTGGGGTATGTCGCCACTCCCTTCAGTCCAGCCACTTTTGTGAAAAGTTTAAAAAGTACCTTTATCTGGTGCCAGTTTTATCCTCAAGAGATATGTATTTTATTTAGAGGGCTCTGGGAAAGAAAAAATATATATATCTCAACCACACAGTTTTAAATTCTCTTAAATTGGCCACACAAAACTTTTTCAAACAAAACATGCCTGAAGGATCATGCTATCAACCATCCACACTTTTGTATGGATTACATCATTCATATCTTTCCCTCAATAACTGAAACCAACCACCTTTAGAAATTGGAGGTGGGGAGGGGAGGTAATCAGGGTTCCCATGGGAAAAGTCACCAACTCTACTAGGTTGTTTGAGGGGACTGTTCACCAAGATGTGGCAAAGTGTCAGGGAGCAAAGAGGGATGTGCAGTGCCCTGGAGATCGTAACAGGGGGATGCTACACTATTCCCACACCAGGATTGAAGGGGCAGAGGGAGGGGGGCAGAGGGAGGGAGGCAGTTTTCAAAGTCAGACAGAGAATGCTGCACAGGGAAAGCCACAAGATGGGAGCCCTTGCCTTCAGGAGAGGCAAAGGCCAGCCTGCAGTGACCCTGGGTGAACAAACGGTCTTGGGTCCTCACTCCTCTCCCGACCTCTGATCTCCGACTGGTTGGAAGCCACTGGAAGCCGAGGGAGCAAGGGAGACCACAGAAGCCATCTGTACAAGTCAGCCTCCAGACACAGAACGGACTGCAGGGCAGTGGAGCACTGATCTGGAGCGAGCACGGGAGGGCTGAGCAGAGAGGACTGACTGGGCATGGAGGCGCTGGCAGGGGACCAGAAGCACCGAAAGGATGAAAGCTTTGAAAATGTTTCGACAAGGAAAGACCTCGGATTCTGTTTTCAAAAACTTAAAGATTTACTATAGAAAAAGATTTAGAGTATATGAATGTAGGTTTCTGCTGAAAGTCCACAAGGACATTTCAGATGCTGGAGATGAATTAAAGGGAAACAGGTTGCTTTACGAGGCAGTACAGTTAGCGCCTTGTGTGGCAGATAATTTCCTTTGACCAACACTCTTTCACTGACCATCTTCCACCTCCACTCCCAGGAGCCTACCCAGCCCGGTGGCCAGAGGAGCAGGCATGTGTGGTGAGGAACCACATTGTCCCGCCAGTGACTGCTCCAGGCCTAGGCATGGGACCAGAAGGGCAGCCAGAATCCTTCCCTGGGCTTGTACCAATGGAAGCTGAGAGAGAGAGAAAAAAACACTATTCCTTTTGCACCACCGTGCTGGACTGTTGAAAGTCTGGCACTGCCTGAAGCCATGTTCCACGCCACGTGGAACATTCCAACCTGCAGTGTTAGAGAATGAGGCCACACATGGTGAGGAGTGATGGAGACAGAGAAAGATAGTCCTGACAGGAACAACTGGGTCCCTCCTTTGAGCTGTCCCTGAGGTGAGTGCCTTCTGTCCTTCTCTCTTATGTGAGGCAATACATTTCCCCGTTTACAAGACTGATTTGAATTTAGTTTCTGTCACTTGCAACCAAAGGCATCCTGACTAATGTTATGGACTTAACTCTGTACCCCCCCACACACAAAGAAAGATCTGTTTGTTGAAGTCCTAACACCCAGTACCTCAGAAGGTGACCTTACTTGGAAATAGGGTCTTTATAGAGGTAACAAGTTAAAATGAGAACATTAGGGTGGGTCCTGATCCAACATGACTGCCGTCCTTATAAAAAGGTGAAATCTGGAGACAGCCACAAAGAGAAAACGCCATGTGAAGAATGGAATTATGCTGCCACAAGCCAAGCGACCACCAGAAGGCAGGAGAGAGGCCATACCAGAGCCTGCCTTCCCTCCGAGCCCTCAGAAGGAGCCAATCCTGCCGACACCTTAATCCAGACTTCTGGCCACCAGGACTGCCAGATAGTCCATTTCTGTTCTTGACGTCACCGAGGCACTGTTACAGCAACCCTGGCAAGCTAACACACCCCACAGCTAGGGTGCGGCAGAAAGGGTGCGTGCAGAGAGCTGAACAAGACGATTTCCAAAGTCTTCCAGCTCAGAGGTGAGGATTTCAGGTATGGATAGTTAGCCCCCAGGAAGCAAAAGCTGAGTCTCTTTTCACTGGGAGTGGTGTAGGTATAGCTGCTAATTCAGAGCCTGCCTCCATAGCCCACCAAAGCACCCGCACCTGACCCAGGCAGCCAGCCGAGCAGTGTTTTACTGCAGACTTGCTTACAGTCATCAAATACAAGCACTAAAAAAGAAAACAAAATAATACAAATCGTTTTGGAGATCCTTGTGAATTATATGGGAACAAATATATAATAGATAAACATAAAGCAGCTGATATAAACCAAGTTATCAGACAGTGCAAACCAACACCCATGACTCATCACCTCCAGTGAAGCATCTCTGTTGACTTCCTGTGCCCCAGTCTACCACTAGGACAGAGTCTATAGGAGCCTCATTTTCACGCCTTTTGTTTTATTTACATGGAATAAAAGTGAACTCACCTAAAGTAGGAGGAAATCTTTGATTATCTGTCTTGTTGTTTTAGTTTTTTTTTTAATGGAAGTACTGGAGATTGAACCCAGGACCTCGTGCACACTAAGCACACACTCTATCACTGAGCTACATAGCCACCTACCCTGGCTGAAAATCTTTGTTTAAATTGTTCCTAAGGCCTACAGAGTTCTCCAAATGTGAAATACTACAAAAAACTGAGAAAATATTATACCAATACCAAGTTTATTTCTTAATGAATTTCTAGTTTCCAGTTTATTGGCTTGGGAGGCCCCATGCTTTTTCCAATAATAGTTTCATCGCTCATTTGGAGCTTGGATTGTCAAACAACCAAATTCGCTATTGCTAGTTTAAGTAGTAAGGAATTGATTGGAGAGTATTAGCCACATGTGGAATCTCCAAGAGGTCAGGAAAGCAGACTTGGTTATTACACAGCCAGAGCCAGTATCTGGAAGAAGGATTATGGGACACTCCCAGTCAGAACCCCAGTGCAACCACCTCAAGTTACTTGGCACCTCCAACATTAGGCAGCAGAACCTTGAACCTCGGCAAGAACTGCCCCAGAAGAACCAAATTCCTCCTCTGCTGTTCCCTCCAAGAGCAACTCTCTTCCCTGCCTGGCCACCAGCTCTCACAGCTCACTCCTCCATCCATGTCCCTTGCCGATGTCCTGGGTCAGCAAAACCAGCCACATCTGGACCCCCAGCTGCAAAAAGGCCCGGGAAAGACAGATTGTAGCCTCCCAGCCCCTCCTATATAGGAAAGCATGAAAGAAGTGTGGACTGATCCACAAAACTGCCTTCAGAACTAGTTTGTCAACTGTAGGAGAAAACCGTATTTCAGGATCCTACGGTCACAATTTGGTTTGACAAAAAATACACTTAGTGGATTTGATCAGACACTATATTTTCACTGTTGACTCTGAAAATCTTTTTGGTTTCCAAAGAATATAGTCCAGTCCCAAATTCTGATAGTTTGAATCACTGAAGGCATTCAAAGGATTTTGCCATAAGGTCTGAACCTTTTACCAGAAAAGTCCACAAGAATTTGGCTGATGGTGGCAATATTGAAAGCAATTTTTAGTATCTGCAAAATCCTACTATGGGTAGGGGCAGCACTCATCGGGATGGAGACATTCTGAAATGTTTGCTTACTAATCAATCCTGTTAGTAATAGACACTCCTCACTGAGTTACCCTCCAGCTTCCTCCAAGGAAGGCTGCCAGAACACCTGGCAGCGAGCAAAGCTCATCAGCATTTGACCTCCTGCCAGAATCTCACAACCATCAACCTTTCAAAAGGAGCCTCTGGTTAATGGGTCTTGCAGACAACAAGACCGCAATGACTCAATACCGAGATGGAAGGCCTCTCATAAAACAAACATGCTTCAAAAAATCATATTACCATTTTCCCCTTTGGTTGAATTGGCCTCTTTTTAAGGTTCTAATGACCTAAAATCAAGTTTTAATTTATAAGTTCCACTGCGTGTTCTTAGACAGTATTTAGAGCCCGTGCAATTTTGCTGTGCCAATGCAAAATTCTGGACAAGAGCCAAACCCCTACTTAGAGTTCAGACTCAGTTCTTTCAGGCAATGGAATTCTCCTTACAAATGCAAAGGTGAGTGGCTTTGCTTTTTACGCTTAGTGTACACACATTCATTCTTGTAGGCACCCATCAGACTGATATTGGGAGGGAATCAGGAGGAATGAGGACTATTCAGATCACACTACTTGAAATGATTTAGAAATCATTTTGCAGATGTGAAATGACAATGCACGTCCTCCACCAGGTGGTGTCCAATCACAGTCAGGACCGAGATGGACAAGAGTCAAAAGAGCCACAGCTCACGACTGGCTCCTGTGTGCGCTCCTCCAAGACATTTCTTTCGCCGCTCAATAACACAAGGCTGTTTCATCTTCTGACCTTTTCCAATTTCACCTCGCACAGTGTTACTCTGTATCTACAATGCCCCTCTCCAGTGAAGATTCTCAGTATATACAGGGCACAATAACCCTAAAGAAAAGACAGGCCTCAGTCAGGTGCACTGCAAATCCAAGGAAGCTAAGCCTCAGGGCCTCTCATTTGCACGACTTCTAGTAATAGCCCAGGAGGGCCCCTACACATGCCCTTAAGTGTTCATATGTTTTTACAAAGTTGCAAAGGCAAAGTGTTTTTAACTATAATCCAAGAAGACCTTGGTCGCTCTCCAATGCAACTTCCCCTCCTACCTGTTGGCACTGGAATTGACATGGGCATCTGTGGGATCCAAGTAAGGGGAAACAGGGCTCAGGAGTCTTCTTATTTGTAGCACCAGAGGTGCACAGTGGGACACTGTGCCTGCCAACTTACAGAGAGTGGTGAGAAATAAGGAAGTGTGCTGTAGCAGCCAGGGTTCTCCAGAGAAACAAAACTAATGAGAGAGAGAGAGATGATTGATAAATTGATAGATAGATAGATATGGACCTATTATAAGGAAATATGGAGGCAAAGTCTCAAGAAATACAGCCAGCAAACTAGAGACCTAGGGGAACAGCTGGGATAAATTCTAGTCTAGAAGCCAGCAGGCTCGAGATCCAAGGAAAACTGTTTTTTCAGTTCATTCCAATGGCAGGAAAAGGGCCATGTCCCAGCACAGTCAGGCAGAAGGAGGCCCTCTTATCCAGCCTTTTTGTTCTATTCAGATCTTCAATTGCCTGGATGAGGCCACCCACACTGGCAACCTGCTTTACTCAGTCTACCAATTCAAATATTAATCTCACCCAGAAACACCCTCACAGACATACCCAGAATAATGTTTAGCCAGAGGTCTGAGCATCCCATGACCCAGTCAAGTTGACACCTAAAATAAAGCATCACGTGTACCAAGCCAGAAAATCCTGCCAAATCTTACAGCTCACATGTGATGGCTTCTTACTAGAGATTTTCTGAAATTTGACAACAATCCTAAAACTCACATAACATGACCAATAATGAACTGTGAAGCTGAAACAAACCTTTCCAAACTATCCAGAATAAAACCAAATGGATCAGTTGCAAAAGAAAAGATTAAATTTTTTTATTCTCTCCATAGAATATATTACAAATTTGCTGTCAAATGAAGAGGCAATCAAAGAGTATGCAGTCAAGAAATTTAGAAGAAAAAAGTATCCAATGTGTATGTTTGGCAGTTAATTAAAAAAATATTATGTTATTTCTCTGGTTTATTTTTATGTCTGTGGTGTTTGTTAGCTTTTTAAACTTTATAATTTGTTGGAATTTCTTTTTCAGTCTAAATAAATGTCCTTGGGGGAGGGTATATCTCAACTGGTAGAGCACATGCTTGGCATACACAAGGTCCTGGGTTCAATCCCCAGTACCTCCTCTAAAAATAAATAAGTAAACTGAATTACCTCCCCCCAAAAAAAAATTTAAAACAAAATAAAAAAATTTTTAATAATTAAATAAATAAATGTCCTCTTTCACACCTAATTTTGTGTCTGTGATTTTGTGTTCTTTTTCTTAGAGATGGTCTCTGACATTGCTTAAGACCCAGGAAACATGTCACTTGGCAGGTCTACATCATTTCATAAAATAAAAATTTTTCAACTTGTTATGGCCCTTAGAGACCTTTCCGGTTAAGCTGTTTAATTCCAGATGCACCTTTAAATCAAGTGGGGACCTTGTCCCAAAAACTAATGCCTGGGCCAATTAAATGGGCATCTCTGGAAATGGGGCCTGCCATTGCATCTTTTAAAAGTTCCCCAGTTGACTCTACAGCACAGCCAGGTTGAAAACCACTGTTTTAGCCTGACCTCTTCCTATTACAGATGATGAAACAGAGGTCCAGGCAGAGGCAGGAGCATGCCGCAAGCCACCATGCTAGTAAGTGGCAGACTTGAGCTTAGACCAGGAAACTCCTAGCCCAGACTGGAGTACAACACTGGTACACTCCTTATTTAATCACAGGAATGCTTGTACATAAAATTAGTGTGGATCACCAGCAGTGCACACTCACAAAGACTTGCTGGCCAGGTTGCCCAAGAGATTAATGTTTTGCAATCCTTAGGTAGAAACGTGCTGTTTTCATTCTGCCCTAGCAGAGAGGCGAAGCCCATTGAATGGTTCAGAGACAAAAGGTAGAGAATGGAGGTTATAAACAGACTTAAAACTACTGTGTTGACTTAAATGTCAAGGTCATGCCAGACTAAAAGCTCCTAAATATAGGTGTTCTATTTTAAGCAAAATAGCCCCTTCTGTTTCCATGGCTTTATGTGAAGTTTGCCCCACATTTTTATTTTTTTAAGGCCTTGTTTAGGCCCTATTTAGATAGCAAAAGTCACTAACGCATCCTAGGACTTTAATTCGCATTTAAAGGCTCAAGTGAGAAATCATAGCTACCTCTCCTTGCCTGGATTTCCATGGTTGGGAATGATCTTAATAACTCTTCCAGCATAAAAATTGTTTTATTCAGTAAAATAATACAAGCCTATCATTTCCCTAGTGTTATTATTATGACTTGTACTTACGGGAGTCTACAATGAGTAGGCACAGTGGGTTGAGTTTTTTCTTTTTTTCTTTGTTGTTTTTTAAATGGTTTTAAATGGTTTCTTTATGGTACATGGCAATATTTTAAGAATATTTTCATATATATTGCATTTTGATAATTAATCCCATACCATCTCATTTCACAATCTTAGAAGATTATCTATTTATGCCTGTTTCCACCATGAGATTGTAAACCTTCAACTTTGCATCTATAACAGTATTAGGCACCTAAAATAAACTAGCTATAAATATTAGCCAGATTGAATTAACAGAAGCCCTAATTTTTAAAAATTCTATTTATAAAATACTCTCTTTTTTCTGGCACTTTTTCAAGTCAGAGTGAAGAGCTGTCGACCTTTAATGGAGATATACTACTGTCTTAGTCCATTTGGGCTGCTCCAACAGAATCCACAGACTGGATGGCTTGTAAACAACAGAAATCTATTTCTCACAGTTCTTGGGCCCTTTGATAAGGGCGCTAATCCCATTCGTGAGGGCTCCACCCTCATGACGTAACCGCCTCCCCAAAGTCCCACCTCCTAACACCGTCACGTTGGATGCTAGCTTTCAACTTTCAAATTTGGGGGTGGTGGGTAGGGCATAACATTTAGTCCACAGCAACCAGTGATCCTGTCACCTGGGAGTTACAGTTGATTTTTACTCTTCCTTAACCACTACCCTCCCTCAGACATCCTTACCCCCACACCATTCTTCAGCCTCAGTATCTCATATTTGTCACTTATTTTTCTTTTCTACTGCAGCTGCCTTAGTCTGGGTTCTCATAATCTCCCCCTGTATCATTACAATAACTTCCTCCTCCTTGTGTTCTCCTCCAGTCTTTTATCATGTTGGTAGATAAACTTTTCTAAAATAAAGATCACTTCTTATTGCAGTCTCCCCTCCATCATCTGCCCACCACCCTCCATGTCCCCCACTAGCTGACAGTGCAGAATATAAAGTTGTCTACCTCATCACCTCTCCTCCTTCTGCTTCAACAGCAACTCTCCGTCCTCCACACACGCATGCCTCCCGTACCACAGAGCCATATTTAACTGCCTCCAGTTCTTTATAAGTTTCAACCTGTCCACCTAACTAACTCATTAACATCCTTTAAGACACAGCTCAGGAGTCACCTCCTCTCTGAAGCTTTTTCTAGCCATAGCCCTCCCAGCAACCACAAAGAGGTTATTCTCCCAACATGTACTATATGTACGTTGCATAATACCTTATTTTCTCATTTGTCTACTGTCCAGTTTCTCTTCTTTGAGAAGCTGATTTATCTGATTTATCTTTACACCCAGCACACCTAACTCAGGACTTGGCATGCAGTAGATGCTTCATACTTATTGAATGAATAAATAAAACACAACAGAATGAGATAAGGGTCTAAAGACCACACTAGACAAAATTCTTGTGTAGTCAAATTGCTCCTTACATCTCTAAAGTGATTTTAAAGGATGGCATATGTGGTTTTAGATACACCAGATCATCTTTTAGGAAGCCAGTTTTTTCCCAGCACTGGAGCAAATAACTAAAGTTTTGTTTACACTATGAATTAAATATTTGGCTTGCATTTTTAAGCCATAATGTTAAAAAAAAGTGGGGGGGTAGGGTATAGCTCAGTAGTAGAGTGTGTACCTAGCATGCACAACGTCCTGGGTTCAATCCCCAGTACCTACATTAAATAAACAAACAAACAAACAGACAAACTTAATTACCTTCCCCCAAAAATTAAAAAATAAAAATTAATTTTTAAAAAAAGAAAAAAATGTGGGGATTTGGTGGGGTGGGGATGAGGATGATAGTGGTAGAACAGAGTATGCATATTTGAATTCAGCTAAATGTGTGGAATGTAAAATTCTATCATAAATCTTACTTACAAAAAAACAGATACCAGCATAAACTAAAAAAATCCATAAATCCAATGCACAACAAATGCTGTCAATAAAGCAGCATTGCTTAAATGATGGGTCAGTTATATTTGTGGATAAATAGAATATCCAAATCCAGGATGCCTAAAGACAGACAAAAACTCTTTCTGTTCGCAAACATCCTCGTAATTGACCAACATTCCCGAGAAACGGAGCATCTAAATCAGAAATATCCCACACGCTTCTCTCAATCTCACTCAACTTCTAGTGGATGCCTTGAGCTCTGAGTTAGAACAATTCTAAGGCCATGTGTGAACTCAGAGAAGAGGATTAACAGTGACATCAAGCCATCTTCATATAAAGTGTGACCCATAAATCGTAGAAGACCTGAGCAAAGA
The DNA here is from genome assembly GCF_009834535.1 of Camelus ferus. Classification (NCBI taxonomy): domain Eukaryota; kingdom Metazoa; phylum Chordata; class Mammalia; order Artiodactyla; family Camelidae; genus Camelus; species Camelus ferus. The sequence continues at coordinate 15,457,173 of NC_045724.1, forward strand.
AGCTTGGGGGTAGGGGGAGGAGAGGGACCTGAATTAATTTCTCAGATTAACATCAAAAACTTCCCAGGTCAGGCCAGACTCAGCCAAGTACACAATGATGGGAAACAACAGTTGCTAGAACTAGGGTGGCTCCCCTCAGCGAGCAGCCAAATGAAGCTGGCTGATAAGGAAGTCATGGGGACCCAGGGGAGCCACAGTGAAATCAGTATATGGGTCTGATGCTGGCTGAACCAAAGTCAGAGTTAAGAGTTAAACTTATAATATATCTATTTTTAAGATGATGATGATGATGATGATAATAATAATAATAATAATGGTAATAAAAAACCTTTTTTTAAGAGTTAAACTGGTTCTGGGTGAAGCAAGATGGGAAAAGAGGTCAGGCAGGGACCAGGTGGATGGAGGAGGGACCAGACATTGAACATCTTAGATGCAGAGACCAAGGCCTCCCTCCTGGAACTGGCATGCAAAGGCTAACTGCCCACAGGATGAGGCAATCTTGGCCCTCAAGAGTAAGGCCCTGAGAAAATGAGATTCACTGATAGGAAAAACTCAGCTGAGAAGAGAAAAGCTGGGTGTGTGGGACAGAACCTGTAAGGATCTGAATGGGGTACCACAGTCCATGGCCAGGAGGGGACAGCACGGAGGTCCTGGGTGAGAGGAGGTGAGCCTGCCTAAATGAGGGAGGTGCAAAGAGTGGAGACAAACGCAGGCAGGCCGCTCTGATTGCCGTAGACAGTCCCTGAATCTGACAACCGGTCCCATTGTCCAAACTCCTGCAGAAAAGCAAGGAGATAAAGGAGCCCCGGGGATTTTCAACCATTAGAAGGTGTTGATCCAGGAGACATGGATACAGTAGATGCTGGAGCAGCAAGAAGGAGAAAATGGAAATTAGCTGATTAAAAGTCCTAAAAGACCAACGCAAAGAGGAAGAAGCTCTTGAAAGAAACTCACCGTATTTTTAAACATGAAGGGACAAGGGAATCACTGAAAACATGGGACAATATCCTCTGAAGCTGGCAGTTAGGAGTGAGGGCAGAGGAAACAAAAGAGGTTAAACTCAGCTTCATTCGTGGTGCCCATTCTTGCAAGCACTGCTCATAGGAGACTGGGTGAAGGATAAGACTGAAACTAGAGGCTTAAATGGACCCTGGGGGATTATCAGGTAACACTCATTAGCATGGAAAATGGAGAGCCGGTTACAAGAAGCAACGGAGTCAAGAAGAGTCTCAAAATCACTTTTCTGTGGCAAGTGGACTATCCAGGCAGCTGGGAGGATTTTTTTTTTTTTTTTTTTGAATCGTGAGAGGAGAAAATGTCACCATCCCACAGTAATGATAGAGCAACAAAGGGAAACGACCTCTCCAGCTGTTTTTAAAGGGCTGACAGTGCCCTTCAGCTCCATCTAGTTCCAGAAATTATACACCCATGATAACTGCGAAGCGGCCCCAAACAAAGGAGCCCTATTTTCCATTCTTTACCTACTCCTACTCTTACTCCAATCTGCAGAGGCAAAAATAGAATGCTGCTGCTCTAATACGGGGCATAACCAGGAGGAGAATGCCTCCGGCAAGAACATCAATGGAAAATATACGTTACTTTTGGATTATAAAAAAAACCACACCCAGTGCTTTATACAACATCAACAGAAAGAAAATCATACTTTAATCAACTGGCAAGTGGAACGAACTATCCCTAAAACAAAGCTTTGTAATGATACAGATGAATGAACCTTCATTAAGACAGAAATATCCCACATGATTGGCTCTTCACTGTAATTAAGAACACTGTAAGCAGGTTTTCACTTATTTTTCAGAATAATGACTATGGTTAGTGGACTACCATGGTCATCTCCCAATTAACGGTTTACACAGTGAAAAGCAAAATTGTGAAAAGATTTTACAAATTCTTAGGTCCATGTGTGAAATGGTTCATCGACATTTAGACATACGGGTAAACTAAGAACTGCAAAGCCGACATTCACTGTTCTGCTGTCTATTATTTTTAATACCTGCAATTATAAAAATTAAGAAGATTTTGAGTGAACTAATATTTAACAAGGGAGTTAAGAATACTGAATGGGGAAAAGAGTCTCTTCAATAAATGAACCCTTGCTATTCCCATACAAAAGAATGAAACTGGACCCCTATCTTACACTGCTCACAAAAATTAACTCAAAATGGATTAAGGACTTAAATGTAAGACCTGAAGCTTTAAAATTCCTAGAAGAAAACATAAGATAAAAGTTCCTCAACATTGATCTTGGGAATTATTTTTTGGCTATGACATCAAAAGCATGAGCAACAGAAGCAAAAATAAACAAGTACATCTACATCAAACTAAAAATGTTCTGCATAGCCAAAGAAACAATCAACGAAATGAAAAGGCAATTTATAGAATGGAAGGAAGTATTTGCAGACCATGTATCTGATAAGGAGTTAATATCCAAAATATATAAGGAACTCATACAGCTCAATAACAAAAATAAAAAATCTGATTTAAAAATGGGCAAAAGACTTAAGTAGACATGTCTCCTTCAAAAGAAGACCTAAAATTGCCAACAGGTATATAAAAGGATACTCAACATCATTGATCATCAGGGAGATGCAAATCAAAACCACAATGAGATATCACCTCACACCTGTTAGAATGGTTATTAAAAAAAAAAAAAAGATGTGGTGATGGATGTTAATCATACTTACTGTGGTGAATATTTCACAATATATACACATACTGAACTATGCTGTACACCTAAAACTAATGTTATATACCAATTATATCTCAATTTAAAAATGAAAGAAAAAAAGACAACAGATAACAAGTGCTGGTAAGATGTGGAGAAACAGAAACTCGTATGCACTGTTGGTGGGAATATAAGTTGGTGCAGCCACTATGGAAGACAGCGTGGATGTTCCTCTAAAACTTAAGAATAAAATTACCTTATGATCCAGTAATCACACTTCCGGGTATATGTGCAAAGAAAGTGGAAACACAATCTCGAATAGATATCTGCATGCACATGTTCATTGCTGCATTATTTACAACACCCAAGACATGGAAACAACCTAAGTGTCCAACAACAAATGAATGGATAAAGAAAATATGGTGTATACAATGGAATATTATACAGCCATGAAAAAGGAGGAAGTCCTGCCATTTGTGACAGCATGTATGGAACTAGAAGACATTTTGCTATGTGAACTATGTCAGACAGAGAAAGATAAGTGCTGTATGTTTTCGCTTATATGTGGAATCTAAAATAAAATAAAATAAAAACAACAAAACAAAACCTGAGAGTAGATTGATTGGTTGCCAGCAGCAGGAGTGTCAGGGAAGGTGGCCAAAGAATACAAACTTCCAGTTATAAAATGAACAATTTCTGGGGATCTAATGTGCAATATGATGACCATAGTTAACAATGTTTTATTGTATACTTAAAAGTCACTAAGAGAGTATATCTTAAAAGTTCTCATCACCAAAAAAAAAAAGTGGTAACTATGTGAAGTGATGGATGTGCCAATTTTACCATGGTCATCATTTCTCAATATACACATATATCAAATCATCACATTGACTATACACCTTAAACTTACACAATGTTGTATGTCAATTAAATATCAGTAAAAAAAAAAAAAAGCTGGAAACAATTTTTAAAATAAACTTTTACAAAGATTTCAGACAATTTCCTTAGTGTTCTGAAAAATTTAACAAATTCTGTCAACTAAATTAGCATCAGAGGCATAACTGGCCAGAGGCCAATGAGCTAATCCATGCAGAAACATTTGTGAACATGTCATACTGATACAAGGCACCTCTGTTCGGATTTGTGTGTGTATGTGTGTGTGTGTGTGTGTGTGTGTGTGTGTGTGTGTGTGTGTGTGTATGTATGTCAATATGTATTTTATTCATTTTTAAAAGTCTTTTCCAGTTTTATGAAATTATAATAACAAATAGAGAGTGTATATATTTAAAGCATGACGATTTCATGTATAGCTCCACTGTTACTAGTATTGTGGCTTTAAAAATTCTTCTGGACTATAGGGATTAAAGAAGAAATGGAGACCCCAGAAAAGAGGTGTATCCTATATTGTCATCCTTCAATAACTAACCCAACCCCCAAAAACATCTTCTCCTATTTAACAAGGAAGGAAAATAGGACAACGAGAAATGCCTTCAAACTAAGATGTGACTAGACTCATTATGTAACTATCTTTCTAAAAATAAGAAATAAAAATAAGCTTCAGTGTACTTTCTACAGATTATTTAGATGCCTAAGATGCTTGTGTTATATCAAAAAAGAGCTTTAAGCCTAAAAAAGACCACTAAATTGTGTATTTATTTGTGTGTGGATGTCGTCACCTCACACTTACCAAGGAAAGATATTTAAAGGAAGACTGGGTGTGAGCTGAGCACTAACCTCCTCCCAATAGAAATATTCTGTTAGACAGATATAGACATGGAATAAATTATCTCCACACTGTGAACCATAGATATGATGTTGAGTGTAAAAGGAGTGGAAAGAAGAAGAAGAGAATAGAGGAGAGAGATGCTTGCTCAGGTAGGAGGCACCAGCCACACTGAAATGAGAGGACAGGACAGCTGGACAGAGTTTTCCGAGCGCCGCCACTGTGGGTGGTGGTTGAGGACAGACATAAAAACCATGGAATTAACTAGTCTCAAGACTCCGAATGGAACTCTGGTGTACAGTTGTTGGCCCCAGAACTGACTTAGCCTTCCAGGTGCTTAGAAGGATGTGATTCTCGCCTGCAAACAACTTCCAGTGACTTTGGGAGGTCCGGAAGTGAATCAGGACTCCAGGGGCTGGAGCAGGCTGATTCCTTTTTAAGAAATGACCAATGTCAACAGATTAATTGGTCAGAATTTGACCCATCCATGAGGTTTATCCCACACTTTTTTTTTTTTGCCTAATTTGGATTTTTTTTTTAATATCCCACACTTTGAAGTGACAAAAGATGTGATGAGTAATTAGAATTGATTATATCTAAACATGAATATGGATATATCTTAGGAGGGAATTTGCGAAATAAAAAGTTCTGTTGAAGTCATATAAGACTTTTTTTCCTTTGGCAATGTTGCTGTATTATTTTTGCAATTTCAAAAGCAACTACAAGGAAAATCCAAAAAATGATGATTTGTGAGACAATATTTACAACTTACATCACAAAGAACTAATATAGGAAAAATTCCTTAAACTTGAGAAAAAAAAGATTAAAATCCCTATAGAAAAGAAAAGCTTAAAAAAGTTTTCAGAAAAAGCAAGTTCATTTGCTTGTTAACATATGAAAAAGACGTTTAACCTCGACTCAAAATAAGAGAAATAAAAATTAAACCTGCACTGAGATATAGTTTCTCAGATGTCAGATTGGCAAAAATCCGTAAGCTTGAGAATGCACCTTCCTGGTGATGCTGCTGGGAAATCAGCACTCCCGTACATTACTGGTGGGATACAGAAAAGGGCTTCAAAATTATAGGCTCTTTTAAGTATCTAACCCTCTGCAGTAGAAAATCCAGTCTCCCCCATTCCCCTACTCCTATCCCTTGGCAACCACTAATCTATTTTCTGTCTCCATAGATTTATCTGTTCTGGACATTGCATATAAATGGAATGGCATAAATATGGTCATTTGTAACTGGCTACTTTGACTTAGAAAAGTATATCAAAATCTGTGCTGCTTTCCTGTGGCTTCCATAACAAACAACCACAAGTTGGATAACTTGAAACAACAGAATTTTATTCTCTCATAGTTCTCAGGACCAGAAGCCCAAAATCAAGGTATTGGTAGGGACAAGCTCCCTCCAAAGGTTCTCAGGGACTCTTGGTTCTCTCCTCCAGCTTCTGGTGGCTCCAGGCATTCCTTGACTGGTGGCCACACCACTCCAATCTCTACCACCTGCCTCTTCTCTTTCTGTCTTCTGTGTGTCTCTTATAAGGACACTTGTCATTGGATTTAGGGTCCACTCTAGATAATTCAGGATGATCTCATTTCAAGGTCCTAACCCAATTACATATGTAAAGAACTTTTTTCCAAATAGTCATTCACAGGTTCCAAGGATTAGGACATGGACATATCTTTGTGGGGGCTCATTCAACCCACTACAGTCTGTTCTCAGACACCAAAAATTTCACATCCATCCACATGCAAAATACATTCACCCAATCCCAACATCACCAAAAGTCTCAAACCATTGTAGCATCAACTCTTAAGTCCAAAAATCTGGTCTAAATGTCATCAATTCATAAGTCCCAAGTTTTTATCATCTAAGTCATCTAAATCAGGTATGCTTGAGACTATGGGTATGAGTCATCCTGGGGCAAAAATTCTTCTCCATCTAGCAATTTTGAAATCCAGCAGGGCAAGTTTTGTTAGGTTTTAAAACCTAGGTGTAATCCTATGTGTTCTGTCTGGTGGCTCCACTGCCCTCTGCCTCCATGCCTTTGTCTCCACACTCAGGGCCCCAGGCTCTGCCCTTGGAGTCATTCTTCCTTTTTTTTTTTTTTTTTTTTTTTGAGAGTAGCACATGTTTGCAGCTGAGTAGCTCTGTCAGCCATTTCCTGCCTGTAGGATATTGGAAGTTCAACAGCCTTCTTTCTTTGAGTCCAGCCTCTGTCCCTTTCAGTCCGAGCTAGCCATGTTCCTGCTGATATAACATCCTCAAAACCTGTGAGTCTCCTGTGTATGTCATGGAGCAACACATCATAAGATAAGAGGGTTTTCCATAGATCCTTCTTGGGTAATCTCATCTCAATTCCTGACTTCTATTGAGATGTTTGATGGGATCCATGAGTCATACACGTAATATTTTCAGCAAAGAGTTGTCCAGCCAGCCACACTCTAACCTTTTCTCCAGAGCATGCTTTCCTAATAGTGAATTTCCCAAGTTTAGCATCTTTTGCAATCGGGATAGGCTGAGAATTTCCCAGTCATTAAGTACTAGTTCCATTCTGTCTAATAGTTTATTCCTCAATTTTTTGCTTTCCTTTGGCATTTTACTATAAGCAGCAAGAAGAAGGCAAGCCACACCTTCAACTCTTTGCTTGGAAATCTCCTTGGCTAAATACCCAAGTTTATCACTTATAAGTTCTATTTCCTACAAAACTGCAAAACACTATTCAGCCAAGTTCTCTGCCATTATAACAAAGATCACCTTTCCTCCAGTTACCAGTGGTGAACACACTTCATTTCCCTTTGAGCCCTCATCAAAAGTGCTTTCAGCATCCAAATTTCTATCAACATGTGTTCATGATGATATATGTATCTCTAAGATGATAGATGATATCTCTGCCATGCTCTCACTTCTTTCTGAACCCACACAAAAAGCACATTTAATGTCCGTATTTGTGCTAATAGTCTCTTCAAAGCAGTCTAGGCTTTTCTATTATGCGTCTCAAAATTCTTTTTTGATAATCTCTAGCCATTACCCAATTTTAAGCCACTTCACATTTTCAAGTATTTTTTATATCAGTACCCCACTTCCTGGTACCAAAATCTGTATGTATCAGACTTCATTTCTTTTTGTTGCCAGATAATATTCTATTATATGAATCTATCACATTTTCAATCCATTCATTAGTTGACAGACATTTGGATTGTTTCTACTTTGGGGCTATCATGAATAATCCTGCTGTGAATGTTCCTGTACAAGGGCTTTCTGTGGATATATGTTTTCATTTCTCTTGAGGATAAAACTGGAGTGGAATTGATATATCCTATGGTAACTCTATTTTAACATTTTGAGGAACAAACTGTTTTCCAAAGTGGCTGCACCATTTACAATCCCACCAAAAATGTATGAGTGTACCAGTGTTCCAGTTTCCCCACATCTTTATAAATACATGTTATTTCCTTTTTTTTTTTTTTTTTTTTTTGACTCTGGCCATCCTAGTGGGGTTAAGTGGTATCTCAGTATGGCTCTGATTTGCATTTCCCTAATAACTAATAATGTTAATCATCTACCTTTTAAGAAGAAACAATGCATCCTCAATCAATGATAGAAAGCTCCCTTTTTCAGAAGAATGCAATATAATAAACATACAATAAATATAGGAAGAGAAATACAATTGAAAATTCACTATTTTCCAAACCTTAATAAAGACATTGATTCCAGCAAGGATCATCAATGAATGCTAAAAAATAAAAAAATAAAAAATCAGCAAGTGAGGATGATTGTGCAATAGGATAGTCACAAGGTACAGAAGTATCACCCCACACATTCCTTGCTGATGCTAATTGGGAAAGTACAGTTATAATGGTAAGATCTGCTGATCGTCACCTTCACCAAGTGTGATGAACTGAGTATTTGTGTCCTCTCAAAATTCATACAGTAAAGCCCTAACACTTAGTAAGGCTGTATTTGGAGAGGGGACCTCTAAGAAAGTGATTAAGATTAAATGAAGTCACAAGAGTGTTGCAGAAAAGTGTGTTACAGCTCAGTTGTGACAGTAACCTGGATCCGGGCAAGAGAACAAGCGACACTCAGAGGGTTGGAAAACTCAGGTTTATTATACCAGTGGGCCCAGAGGAGTTAACACTCCAAGCTCTGGACCCCAGACTGTAGGTTTACACAGGCTTTTATAGGCTGCCAGTTTACACTTTGCAACATCATATGCAAATAGGGTATAACAAGAGTTGACTAATTAGGAACAAGCTTTGTAGAAATGGACAAATCAGGAGTTCGCTCAGGGAACCAACAGAATTTTAGGGGTAAGTTCCACTTTCCTAGAAGTAAGCCATTTCCGAGGCAAAAACTGAGATAAAGCCACTGGGCCAGGGAACAACATGGTGCTGGCATGAGAGTAGTGGCCCTGCCTGGGGGTCCTGCTGGTCTTTTTTATGGGGCTTCACACCTCAAGAGTGGGGCCCTGATCTCATAGGACTAGTGTCATAAGAAGAGATACCAGAGAACTTGCTGTCCCTCTCAACACACACACCAAGGAAAGACCGTGTGAAGTCATGGCACGGGGGCAGCCCTCCACAAGCCAGGAAGAGAGCCCTCCCTGAGAACCGACACTGCTGTATCTTGATGACAGACTCCTCACCTCCAGAACTGTGAGGAAATAAATGTCTGTTGCTTAAGCATCCAGTCTGTGGTATTTTGTTACAGAAGTCTGAGTGGACTAACACTCCAAGTAATCAAAGCTAGCATTGCTAAAAGCAAAACAACTTGCAATATGAAATACATAGCATGACCCCTGAAGGGATTCATGCCAAAGCTGTTTACCCTGAATCTAAATAGGCCATTCAATCTAACTGCCAGTTTATAAAAATACACATCAATGTTCTGGAAGGTAACAGTAGGCTCAAATTACTACTTAAAAAATACTAAGGGGTGGTAATTTGGCTTCTGGTTAAGATGGGATAGCAAAGCTCAGATTTGTCCTGCTTCCTGAAAAAAACAAGCAATGGACAAAATATGTAAAATGAGAGCTTTCATTGCCTGGACATCATTTAAGTTTTTTTTTTAAATGTCCTGATATGCTTGCCTTTTAAAAAGCATCAGCCATTTAGAGGAACACACAATGCCTCTGGGATTAAATTTATCAGCTGTAAAAATGATGCTGACTCAGCATGGATTTATAGGAGCTGATTACATTTTCTCTTCTCAACTCCCACATCTCTAATCTGGGAGCTGACCTGATTTACAGTAGAAACACTTTAGAAGGCAATGGAAAACAAAGGCAAGAGGAAGAAAGCAAAGGGGAAAATCACTGTAAACCCACGTTACTGATAAAAATACAGCGGTAGCCATAAAGTGATTTGGGAACACAAAGTGCCTGAAAGTATTATATGCATTTAATCAAAGTCAACCTCATAAACAATAAATGATATCCCCAAATATTTCACTAGCTTAAGGGATTTTTAATGAGAGAAAACATCCTAGTTTTCTCTAGGATGATTAAACCTATGAATAAACCATATGCTAAACCACAAAAAAAAATTTTTCACTTTTATCAGCCTCCTCTTGAGTTCCTCTTAACTGTTATCAGAGTTTAGAATGATATGAGTCATCCTAGAAAAGGATAAAAGCCCCAACCCACTCACCATACATTTGAGCCTGAAGGCTTTTGGCAGAAGATTCCCAGAAAACTGTTCAGCTGACCCAGAGATTAATCCATTTATAAATGCATCCAGTCATCACTGAGTATGCTGGGGTTTTATTCTTTTAATGAATACTGGTCTAATGCAAATCTGTATGTAGTTAAAAATAAAGGACCCCACTGAATCCTACTCAGGACTTTTTATTTTGCTCCTCAGCACAGGACTGCTATGGGTATGTCATTGTTATTTCCAGAATGATAGATCCCTAGACAATAATTCAAACATACTAATGATGATAGCAGGAGAACTCCACACACTTTGCTCCAACCCCACTCATTAGGACTCTTAAGGATGGAGGAAAAAAGAAAGAAAGAAAGATACAGTCTACATACACAATTGACAGTGGTCAAACATGCAGTTCTAAGCAAGACAGTTTTTTTTTTTTTTTTTAAAGCCAGTTTGGATTGCAATTCCACAAAGCTGGAAAAGCCATCAGGAGCCATCAAAAATATAAGATCTCAGACTTTGAATTGTATCCAGTTTATATTCCCAGTGTTTAGCAAGGTGCCTGCCACATGGCAGGAGGCTGAACAAATAAATAAATGAGTTAATGTTCTAGACTGTGCTATTGACACCCTAAGGTGCACACTCATCTTCTGCCATAGTAATGAAATACCAAATTTTCAGCTGGGTGCAGGAATGCCCAGAATCAAGACAACTTTTCCCAAGCTCCGTGGCACCTAAATGTGACTGCATAATTAAGTTCTGACCAATGAGATGCAAGCAGAAGTGGAAAACTCCATTTTCTTTCCTGCTTCCTCTTTTCTACTGACTGGAACACAAGCATAAATCCTAGAGCTCCAACAAGCATGCTGTATGCCAAGAGGTGACCCTGGGAATGAAAATAACCCAGCATGGAGCCACAAGACAGAATCTGGGTCTCTGGTCTATGGAATTTCAAAACACTCTAAGACTGATGACCTTTGAAATTCCTGAATGTGAAATAAACTCGTATTTTCCTTAAGTGACTTTGAGAGGGTTTCCTTTATTTGCAGCTGAACCTAATCCTAAATACAGTTGACCCTGAAGAACATGGGTTTAAAGTGCCTGGGTCCACTTATACACAGATTTTTTTCAGTTAATATATTAGAATGTTTTTTGGAGATTTGCAAGAACTTGAAAAAACTTGCAGACAAACTGGGTAGCCTAAAATACTGAACAAATTAAGAAAAAGTTAATTATGTCATGAATGTATAAAATATATATAGATATACATGTATTGCACAAAATATGTGTTAATCGACTGTTTATGCTATAGGTAAGGCTTCCGTCAACAGTAGGCTATTAGTACTTAAGTTTTGGGAGTAGTTGAAAATTACACATGGATTTTCATCTGCGGGGGGAGGGGGGACTGTTTCTCCTAACACTTCGTTGATCAAGGGTCAGCTGTATTTACTTAATTATTTCCTATTGTGTGTTTAGCTAGTTTTTCACTTTTAGCCTCTACACATAGTACTGCAGCCATGTTCCATAGCAGGAGCCAATAAAATTTTCTGAAACAAAAAGTTCACTGGTATCCAAAGACATAAGGGAGAGGGAGACTTGATCTGGTCAGGGGAGGGACATGAGAGCTAGAACGCCACTGGTTAGGCTGGATATCCTCACCTCTGATGCCCACCTTCCAGCTCCCTAGCAGGGCTTCACCAATGCACGACGCTCCCTGGAACACAGTTTGAAACCTACTGACCAAGATTTAGGGGGCGTGGTCACATTTTTAATATTAAAGTGGAGGAAAACCCCAGAGACATAGAGTACTTGAGAGCATCTAAGCAGGTACCACTTAAGTTACACATATAGGCATTCTCTTTAATGTATTTTTTCCACCAAAAAAAGTCATTGTTTTTATGTATTGCTCTGAAATATCTTTCCAAATTAATACATATTAATCTCACATTCTTTTTAACAGCTGGTGCAATATTTCACAGTTTGATACAATATTATGTAAATGTACCACAACAAACTTGACCGTTTCCATGTTGATCACCATAAGTAGTTTCAATGTTTTCATTATGTTGAATAATGCTACACACACACACACACATTCCCATATCTAGACCGGACACCTAAAACCGCTCTCTCCACTTGACACATCGAAACCAACAATTAGTTCTCTATAGACTTACTGAGCTTAGACTTTCAATGTAAACCATTCTTTTGAGCTTTGATTCTTTGCTTTCCATTATGGTCAAAGAAAGGGATAAAAGTTACATAAGACAAATCAAAGCTTTGCCCTCGCAGTCCATAGGCAAATCCCATTTATGAAATAATCATTCCTTTTCTTACTGTTCATTTCCCATTTTTTTCTTACATGTAATTGGCACTCTCGAGAGCCGGCACTCTTGGGGTGCTCCTGGTGGGTGGCGGTATCCGGAGGCTGGGGAGGTCAGGGTTGTTCTGCGGGCCTTGCCAACGCGCCGCCGGCTACTCGTACTCCAGGAACTGCTTGTGGTAGAACAGCAAGTATCCCTCGCTGTCCAGCACGTCGGTGATGCCAGCCTTGGTGATGATGGCGTCGTCACACTTGAACCACTGGTCCTTGTGCTGACGGATGAAGCTGGTATAGTGGCCGCTTTCCAGGGTCCCCTGGTGGTTGACCACCACAAACAAGGAGTACTTGTTGTCGTTACTGAAACCGTCTGTAGGCGGCTGGTGCTGTCCATTCATCCGGCTCTCTTTGCTGGAGGCCATGAAGGGGGTCATGTCCAGCTCCAGGGGGAAGGACACGTAGGTTGTGATCTTCCGCCGGAGTTTGGCCGAGTGCTCCAAGCGCTTGAGGTGGAAGCAGGCCACGATGGGCAGCTTCTTCATGGTGAGCTGCTTGGTGGACTCCTGGTAACTGTGGCAGCCACTGCACTTGATCTTGGCGCTGCTTCATAAGTGCTCTGGCCTGGTAAACCTCAGCAGGCAATCCGTGAGGGTCGTGGTCCCCGCCACGTGGCTCTCCCCGTTCACCACGCTGCCCTCGCTCCGAGGGCTCAGTGGCCAGAAAGGGGTGGAGGAGCCGGGCAGGTCCAGGCTGATGTCCCAGAAGGGGTCGATAGTGGTGGAGACGCCATGGCACACCTGGCAGGTGACGTCCGACTGCAGCCCGCCCGTGAAGATCTGGTCTATGATGCAGCTGCAGTGGTTGGGGTTGTCAGCCTTCTTCCCACTGTCATCACCTTTGCAGTGCCAGTGCAGGACGTCCAGGGCCGCGATGAGGAACTCGTGCGCATCCTGCTGCTCGTACCCCGCCAGGTGGCGGGCGTGAGTCCACACCAGGTGCAGCAGCTTGTATGGGATGTGGGGGGCCCGAAGCCCGGAGTAAAACTCCTGAAAGAGAGATGACATCTCGCAGACCAGGCAGGAGCCGGGGCTCTGCATCTCTCAGCGGTGCCGGTCTGACAGGAAGAAGTCCCGCAGCAGTGGAGTGTGCATGAGCGCCTGCACGATGCAGTTCATGAAGCACGTGTTCCCCAGGTTGATGAGCCCGCGGAGACCCATGGTGCAGTTGGAGGTGATCTTCCGCTGCTTGGGGTTGTGTTTCAGCAGCTCCAGCTCCCGCTTGGTCGGCTCCCAGGTGGAAAACTTCTCCCCAACACCTTGCATTTTCCAAGCTTTCCGCTGCTTCTCTTTAGCGATGATTTCTATGTCCTTGTAGATGTAGTCCTGACAGAGAAAGCAGTAGATGCCTCCATACACCAGCTCTATGGCCAGGTTGTGTCTCTTCACCTTGGCGTGCTCATGGATGTGCTTCTTCGTGAAGCAGCCAAAGAAGACGCAGTGCAGGCAGGAGTGCAGCCTGTTCAGGTGGACGCCACACACGTGACAGACGCAAGACTTCGCCTTCGGCTTGCCGGCCTCCGCCGAGCCGCTCCACACGAAGCACTGGTAGATGGCGCGCAGGTTCTGCTTCCAGTTGTCCCCCTTGAAGCTGCCCAGGTGCGCGCAGCCCGGGGGCGTCACCACCAGCTCAGACTCCATGGCCTCGCCGTCCGGCTCGGGCCGGGGCGCCGGCGGGGACAAGGACGACGCCAGCGCGGCGCGAGGCTGGACGGGCCAAGGACAAAGCGGAGCCGCGCGACGGGAGTGGCGGGCGCCGCCCGGGCTGCGCTAGCGGGTCGCCGAGGCCTTTTTTTTTTTTTTTTTTTAAGAATAAAACGCAGTTTTATTATGACAAGGAAAGACTACAAGCCATTAAGGGGGGAGAAAAGTCAACAGGTAAACAGAGAAGTCTATTCCTGAGCCACCTTCTGCTTCACTAGTATTTATTTCTACTGAGGCACTAGTCCAAGTTATAATTAAATATTCAGTAAGGCTAGTCTTCTTTCAGTGACTTTTTTTCTAGAACATTTACTCTTTGCTATTTTTCTTAATTTATTCTTTAAACTGAATGATATAATCTTTTTGTCAAAATTTTTTTAATTGATGTCAAATTTTTTTTAATTGTAAATTGGATTACATTAAATCTGTTATTTAAATTTAAGAGACCCATCATTTTACAGTTCACATTTGGCATAGAAAAGTAAATACAAAGTACTCAATTAAAAATGACAAGCAACAGGGAAACAGCAACATGAGTATAGAATCAGCAGGGAGAAAGCAGACAACACAAATAGACTCACAAAGACTACAAATGCTGGATTTACAGACAAGCAGTTTTTTTTAACTATGCTTACTATGTTTACCAGCTTTTTCAAAGTGACAAACCACCTAAAACTCAATGACTTAAAACAACAAACATTTACTATTGCTCATGATTCTGTGACTTAGGTGGGAGGATTTTCTGATCTGGGAGGACTCAGCTGGGACTGGACGGTCCAGGACAGCCTTTCTCACATATGTGGGCCTCAGATGGGATGGCTGGGGTGGCTGGGATGGTTGAAATTGGTGGAGCCTCCCTCCACGTGGTCCTTCATCTCCAAGGAGGCTGGCCGAGGTTTGTCTACATAGTGGCAAAGCGTTCCCAGCAGCAGCAGAAGACAAGCCCTAAAGCACTGGCACTTTTCAAGCCTTTTCTTAGGTCAAGTTTGCTACTTTCCCATTAGCCAAGGTGAGTCACATAGCCAAGCCCAGAGACAGCAGGGACAGCAATACCTACAAGTGTGGTAATCACAGTGGCCACTTTGCAAACAATCTCCCTCACTGTGTTTAAAGAAATGAAAGAAAATCTTGAAATGTGAGAGAAAATAGGAGACTAGAGAAGAGATCTAGCAGAGTGTACCACTCTAAGATCCAGGCAAGAGGGCAAACAGGGTCCTGCTCTTGGCCACACACTTTGGAGCCCTAAATACCACACATAAAACCAAATATATTAAAGAACACAGGAGCATCACTGTCACTCAGGATCTTGCACTTTTCATTTTTATAACTAACACCCTTCAGACCCCAGAAAAAGCATCTCCATATCACTTTCTTTTTGTCATCAACAGTCAGCTGCATCTGAGAGCTCTGAAGCCTTTTGTGTTCTTCCCAGCCACCATCAGAGACAAACACTACTTCAGAATAAGGGGTGGGTTTAAGGGACAGAAATGTGCTAGGGTAAGAATAAAGAAAACTTGTTGCACCCTTCCTCTCAAATAACATAAATGCAACAAGTCCATGTGAAATGTAGTGTAGTGTCCCAGAAATACCAAGAGTCCATTCATTTTCCTTAGAAGTAAGCCTGCTAATAGACTGAAAGCAAGTAAAACAAAACAAAGGAAAAACTGAACTTTTAGAAGTAGAAGCCATAATAAGTGTTTAAAACTTGCTGGATATGTTTAAAAGCAAATTAAGAGACAATTAATGAACTAGAATTTGGATCAGAAGTCAGAATGCAGCTAAGAGAAACAAAACATATAAATATTAAAGAGAGGGGAAGAGAGTGAGAAGGTCTAACGTACATTTGATCAGAGTTTCAGAAGGAGAGAAGATAAATGGACCAGAGGTAATATGTAAAGATAGAATGAAAACGAATATATGTGTGTATATGCATAACTGGGACATTATACTGTACACCAGAAATTGATACATTGTAACTGACTGTACTTCAATTTAAAAAAAAATGGTTAATAATTTTCCAAAATAATGAAATATACCAATACACAGATTCAAGGAACCCAATGGACTCCAAGATGGATAAATAAAAACAACAAATACACAAATAAGTACATCATAACAAAAGACCAAAAAAGTCTTAAAAGCATCTAAGAGTAAATACAAATTAACTTCAAAGTGTTAGACTGACAGCCATCTTTTCTACAGCAGTGAGGGAAACCAGAAAGCAATGGAATAATATCTTCAACATTCTGGAAAAAAAATAACTGCCAATCTAGAGTTCTATACAGACCAAAAGTAGCCTTAAGAAGGACAAATAAAGACTTTTTCAGATAACAAAAACAGAGCCTGCCACCAGCAAATCTTCATTAAAGAAAATTCTCATTGTTGTACTTCCCACACGTAAAGAATGTGACACCAGGTAGAAGTCTGAGATACGAGAAGGAAAGGAAAGCAAAGAACTTGATGAATACAATCACATATCTAACCAATTAGTAACTGGATGAAACAGTCAGCAAGGAATGCACTGGGCTGTGAACTGAGGAGCGTCCCTGAGATACCACTGTCCCTGGCCGCAAGAAGCTTTACGCCCGAAAGAGGAGGCTACCTTTTAAAGACCTGGAAAATAACAGAGTCACTGATTAAAGGACAAAGACCCCCTTCCAGCCCATCAACGGCCAGAAATGTGACAAAAACACAGGAGCAGACAAGGCAGGGCCGCAGGTGGAAACAGATGGAGAGGAGCTGTGAATGGCCACAGCTGAAGCTGCAAATTCAAAGACAGGGCATAAACCCCCAAAAGGAGAAGGAAAGGAGCTAGAGGGGCTGGGAGTCTCCCTAACAACACCAGGAGGAGGCTTGGGGCTCTAATCACCATTGCAGTTGTTCCCCAGGTTTTGACAAGACCTTAGGAAAGTAACCTGAGGAAATAAGGGCCTCAGTAATATCTTCTTTTAGCATCTAAGAAAACCGGGTTAAAGAGGCATCTCACTACCTTAAAAGCTCAAAACCCAGCTCTGTTGTGTGTTATATAAACCCTTATATGTAAAGTGGAGACAGTCCTACTCTGCTTCTTAATACATAAGATTTATGTTTTGTTTTGTCTGTTTGTTTGTTTTGGTGGGGGGAGGTATTTAGGTTTATTCATTGATTTATTCTTAGTGGAGGTACTGGGGATTGAACCCAGACCTCATGCATGCTAAGCATGCTCTCTGCCACTTGAGCTATACCCTCCCCCCTTAATATGTAAGATTTAAAAGCAGTGGATGTGAGTTTTTACAAGACAAGATACCACAATCATGCCTCTGGAGCATTTGCTCATTTAACTGACTAAGTTATGGCAGAATTGAGATGCTTTCCAGTCCTGGAATCTCTCCCCGACACCAGTGTTGGAACAAAATGTGCACAATATCACACATACACTTTCCACAGACTTCTCCTTAACAAAATGAACCCATAAGTTTTCTATGAATAGCACATATTTCATACTGTGTCAGTATACTTGGAGACAAAACATAGCTAAAAACAAAAATATTTCAAATAAACTGTATGAATGACTTAACATAGGAAGAAAATCTCTTTCAGCTTAATTTCCTGGCTCTCATTTAATTAAATTTGCTGTGTTCCTGCTGTTGACATGAAGGTTTTTGCAAAAAATTTCCATGGCTAAGGCAACAATACATAAATCCAAGGGTCTTCCTCCGAGGGACCAATTTCTCCTCAGAAAATGTCAACACACATGCTGCTCCTTGTGGCAGTGAACCCTAGAGTACCTTTGGCTAACATCCCATTATTTTTGCCACTTTCTGATTTACAGATACATCATACGATGCCAGTAATTTGAAGTCACATTTCAGTTCTTTTCCTGGAATTCAATATATACAGAAAATAATATTTCCTAGTTTCTTACCTGCCTATTTGAAACTTGGAAAAACTCTTTAAGCTCAGCCACAATGGTGATTTAAAAGGTTGAAAAAAAGATTCAGAGAGACAGTTAAAAGGACTAAGATTATTCAAACTGAAGTAGAAATAATTAAAGCCATTCCCAACAGTATGAAGTGTCCTTTCCCTGGGGCTTCTGACATGCTGTTCTCTCAAAATCGTCACACTTGTAACTCTGAGCCTCTGGGTGAAGTTTTATAAAAACCGGACCTCTGAGCAGATTTTTGTCAGGCATCCAGGCAGACACTGGTGGTTGCCTATATTCACAGTTACTCCTCCACCTTCTTCCTTGCTAAGAGAAGCTTGATTTTATTCTGGTAACACATGGCCATTCACTTAAGAGGATTCTGGACCCTTCCCCAGTCATGATTGGTTTATTCATACTCTTACTTCCTTCATCAATAATTAGTTTAGACATGAGCATGTTACATGATTCTGGCCAATGAGACATGAAAAGAAGTCTGTTGGGGGAGGAAGGAGGGTTTCTGATGATAGAGAGAAATGGTAGAAAGAAACAGCCTCTCTTCATCCCGTTAGAGTTAATATCTGCATCTCACAGGGAAGATTAAACTAGAGCAGCCATCTTGGAACATAAAGAAAACCAACCAAAGCCATATTCAGACGCACCAACTCACTGAGGACGGAAGAGAGTGAGTCTTTGATGTCACCTTTGACGCTGAGCTATTGCATTAACCAAGCCCAGAAACACCTTAGACTTACTTTTATTTGAGTGAATATATTTTTCTTATTGTTTAAGTCAGCTGAGGTAGTATTTCTTGTTAATATCCCCAAATGTACACCCAACTGAAAACCAGAGTCCCAAGTAAGCCCTACAACTTAATCCATCACGTGTATTGTCAAGTCTTCTTTTTAAATCCTCACACCCATCTAACCCTTTCCCTACGCATCCCACTGCCAGTGCAGATTCATATAACACTCCACCTCTGGATTAGTCACTAATGTGACTTCTCAGCTTATCTCCAACCTCCAGTCCCATTGGCTTGATATATTTCTCAAACACAGTGGCACCCTGCGGCAAACATTTGAAGGTTCTCAGTTTTGCACAGCCAACATTGGCTAAATTCTTTACCTGAGATGAAGAATGATTGCAAATCAAAGGGGCCCTTTTCACCAAACTAAGTCAACACTCCCTATACACAGATGAAGGGAACAACAGAATGGTGATGAGTGGGCCTGACGGAATTTGCTAGACATCATCAGAGGAGTGACAAGAGAAGTGGCTGGGCATCAGAGGAGGGTGACACCACTCCAAGATCCATGGGCAGGGGCCATGCCTGTTTTGTTCACGACTGCTTTCCAGTGTGTAGCACAGTGCCCAACACAAGGTACCTACCCAGAAATATTTGTGAAATGAATGACTCTAGCTGGGAGGTTTAGGGAGGTATAAGAAATGTATTTTTTGAACTGTATTTTAAACAGAAGATATCATTATTAAACATTGTTTGAGACTGTTCTGTGATTTGCTTTCATGGGTCTGGATTTCTGATAACAGTTGATGACATACATACTGCTGTGTTTTAAAGGTGTGGTTTGTGACAACTGCCACAGAATCAGCTTGGCTCCCTGGTTCCCTCCACACCTCCCGAATCAGAAGCAGGCTGAAAGTTATCAGAGTTTGAGAACTCTGATGATGTAATGGGTTTCCAAACAGTTTAAGTTCCATTTACACAATTTAGTTATGTCACCAGGATTTACGTAAGCGCTGTGTTTCTAGTTCACACAAATCATTCACAAATTGATGCCTTCTGGCGGAGCTTCATAAACAGTTGGAAAAATTTTTAAAGTAACTCTTATTTTTATTACCAGTGAAATGTGTCCTCACAATGGAAAATCTGTAAAATACAGATAAGCAATAAGAAGGAAGAAATAGGGGGGAAGGTATAGCTCGGTGGTAGAGTGCATGCCTACTGTGCATGAGGTCCTGGGTTCAATCCAGGTACTTCCATCAAAATAAATAAATAAGCCTAATTACCTCCCTCCACCCCTAAAAAGAAGGAAAAAATAATCAAAGATGACCACTGTTATAAAGTAGATAAACAACAAGTTCCTACCATATACCACAGGGAACTACATTCAATACCTTGTAATGGCTTATAATGAAAAAGAACATGAAAAGGAATATATATATACATGTATAAATGAATCACCATGCTGTACACCAGAAATTAAAAGGCAACATGCTAAATCAAAAAAAAAATTAACAAGAAAAAAATGACCAATGTTAACTTTTTGGAATATATGTGTTAAATAATTGTAGGCAGATATAAAATATCATTCTTATAAAACTAGAATCATGTTATATATAGTACGCTGCAACCTGGTTTTTTTTCCACAAGTCAGTATATCTTGAACATTTTCCTCTGTCAGTAAATATTCTTCCATAACATCATTTTAGTGGCTGCATAGTATTCCTTTATATAATAACTCATCAATATATTTTATCCCAGAGGATCTCAATCCTACCTGCATATTGTAATTAGCTACCCAAGCCCTGCCTCAGAACAATTAATTATAAATCTCAGAGGGGGTTCCAGGCACTAGTATTTTTTCTGAAGCTTTCCAAGTAATTCTAATGTAAAGGCAGGATTGAGAAACAACAATTAAATAAACATTTGGAATTCTTCCAATTTTATTCTTGGACATCAATAAACATCTTACAGCTAAATCTTTGTCACATTCATAATTATTTTTCCCTCCAAACATCTAGAAATGCTCAACACCTGCTGGCAGCAAAGCTTACAGATTATTATGGTCAGCACCTAAACCTAGTTAGATATCCAGGTATTTACTGTAACACTCTTCAACTTTTCTCTATATTTGAAAATGTTCATAATAAAATGTTGAGGAAAAATAACACTTAGGAGTTTCTTTTTTTTAACATTTTTTATTGATTTATAATCATTTTACAATGTTGTGTCAAATTCCAGTGTTCAGCACAATTTTTCATTCATGGACATATACACACTCATTGTCACATTTTTTTCTCTCTGAGTTTTCATAACATTTTGTGTATATTTCCCTGTGCAGGAGTTTCTTAACTAATAAAAAAAAATGTGTAAATAAAAACCTATTAGTAAGTAACTGAACCTCCAATTCTCTACAACAGAATTTTTTAAATAGTAAACATGCTCTTGGCATTGCATTTGATTTGCAGAATTAGCATCTCCATGTGGGCTGGAAGCCCCAAATAATAGCAAATTCTTCAGGGGAGGGGAATGGTTTTTGCAGCTCTGAAGCCAGAGAAAATGCTCTCTATGTGGGAAAGTCCATCAGTCTGTGGACCACAACCTCTGTGCTGTGCCGATTAACCCTGTTGTCCAAGGAGCACACAACTCCAGCTCAGCAGACAGCTGTCCACCGGGAACTACATTCACAGGGCATGAGCAGACAAGAGCAGGCAGGCAGAATGAAATGTGCCTAGTGGCTGGAGAGTGAAGGCAGGCCCAGAGTCAGGAAGGTCTTCCTAGCAGAGGTTTGTCTGAGGCTGGCCAGGGCACCCTCCCCAAGACCTAAACAAGTGGTGCCCACCAACATTAGCAGTTCACACTGGAGACAAGGACATTCGAGGTCATTCCTAGCAGAAGAAAGGAGTTCAAGTTTAACATCAGGCGAAGTGAGATTCAAGTCAAAAGTTTAAGGCACACATTTGCAGCAACATGGATGGACCTGAAGATTGTCATTCTAAGTGAACTGGAGAGAGAAAGAAAAATGCCGTATGATGTCACTTATATGTGGAATCTTAAAAAAAAAAAAAACAGGACACAAATGAACTACTTAGTATTTATAACTTATATGATTGACTTCTTGAATATGTGTAAGCACATGTGACTGTCCTTTATGACTGGATTGCCACATTCTGTTGATTCTTATTTTGTGGTTGGCTTTATTCCTTTGATAACTATGAGAGTTTAAAAAGCTAAATCTCTAATCTGTTCTTAGAAATAATGATCAGTGCATAGATGTAAACTAAAAAAATGTGCAGTATATTGTATATATGTATTTACATGCAATATAATGTATATGTACAAACTGTAATAACTCTACCTAACAAAACTGAAAAAGGAAAAAAAAAGTTAAAAAAAGTTTAAGGCACACTTTATATTGACAAAATGTGTCACCCACACAGAGGAAAGAATCATCATCTCACATCTTTAAAAACTCCACTATATGGCAGTTGAAGATAAAAAGCAAAATTGTTAGAAATACAAGGAAAAGTTAGGGAGCTATCTGTGGCCCCCACATGGAATTTTTTTTCATCCTGTGTCTATGACATTGCTTCTTGTTAAGTAAACAACTAAACATAAAGAAACCTGCCTTCTATATTTAGAATTCTTAATGTCCAATATGTGCAAGATTTAGGAAGCTGCTTCCTTAGAGTCCTGTCTTCATGGGGCATATTTTTGTCATTAAATATTTAAGGTCAAAGGACTATGAAGTTGCAACCAGACATTGAACAAATGCACTCATGCTTTGACAAAATGGAAATATAATAAATCCTAGCAGCACTCTCTTAACAGATTCAAATAAGAAGAGGAAGGAATGAGGGAAAGAAGGAAAGAAGTCAGGAAAGGGAAAAGGAAAGAAATGAAATAATGCTTTACTGAGTAGCCAGTACTGTGCTAGGTGACTTCACAAACGTTAGTTCTAAATTACGTGGCTGTTAAGTCAGAAAGAGTCTCCCTGACACTAATCTCCAGCAGGGCCAGAATTTTTTTTTAAAGCTCTAAAGCTTTGAATATGAATTAATTTGTCCTCTAAATCCAGGTCTCTCTTAAACAAATGATATTAATGCTCAAGGGGGTTATGAGATCAAGATCAGATAAATTCCTCATCCTGCCTCAATTTCAAAATAGATGTCCAAGTATCTAGCCTTCAAATCTGCTTAAAGGGAAATGGCTTTTTCTCCAGCTTTCTGTTTCCTGTGTGTAGGACTAGACAGCAGAATAGATACCAAACACCTACCTCCACTCAGCAACTGAAGGTCTGCTGCATGACTTAAAGGACAGTGACCTTAGGATCCTTCATTGCACATGTGGTTTGTTTCTATCTTCTGAGTTTGTACAGAGTGAAAATTAGTTAAAGGAGCTAGAAATGTTTGCCCTTTGTAAAACATGGACACGAACGGTATCTTTTGATGTTTGAAAGGCTGAGATGCTGAGGACAGATTAGCTTTACTCTGTGCACCTGCAGAGGGCGGGGCTAGGATGCAGAGGTGGAGGGGAGTCCACTGTGCATTAGTGCTCCCCCACAGCAGCATGCACTGCCTAGGGAGACGGCGTGTTCCTCCACAGGAAGTAATCCTGCAGAAGCCAGAACCCCTGTCACGGATGCCGTAACTGGGATTTCTGCCTAGACTGAAAAGACAAACTAGACCAGTGGTTCCTAAATACCTGTCCAGCTATGACAAAGTTTCTACTGATTTGAGACAGAATAATAGAAAATAAGAGGACAATGTCATTATTTTTCCCAAAGCTCCCTTTATTGAATTTAAAAGATTGCTCTTCATCCTGAGATTATGCAAAATTAACCCTTCCTACGTTTTCTCTGTTAGTCTCCACTCTTCTATGAAACAGCCATCTGGAGATGATGGTAGTTGCTACTTTTGATTGTGTGACTTCCGTGGCCGAAGTACAAAGAACATCACTATGCTGGCCACCCCTAATTTTCCTTCTACCTTAATGGTTCATAGAATTTAAAAGTCAGGGAACTACTGTTCAAGCCAAACCTTGGGGTAGGGTCAATGTAAAACCTTGGGTCTTCCCAAGTCCCTGCATTCAACATTAGCATGTCACATTAACTCTAGGTCCACGTGTCCACAAAGGGACCTTCTCCCCAGCATGGTGGCCCTCAGCCAAGCCCCAGGCCCTCTCCCACTAGACCCTGCAACAGGATCTTAGCACTCCCTCTGCTTCCTCTCCAATTCAGTCTCCACTCAGCAACCAGGACAATTAAAACTGTAAATCAGGTCATGATCATCCCCCCCTTAAAGCCCTCAAATGGCTTTGCCTCCCATGTAGAATTAAAAGTGAAATTCCTTACCCTGAGAAAAGGCCCTACAAGATGTGGCCCCATCTCCCTCTCCAGCCTCAATTTACCCTTCTGTCCATATGGCCTTTCAGTCCTTGGAGCAAACCAAGCCGGTTTCCACTTTAGGTCCTGGCGCTTTCATCCTTCCTTCTGGTTGGAACACTCATCCCCCAGAACTTCCAGGGCTTTTTCCTCCTCATCAGTCGGGCCTCAAATGTCACCTCCTTCAAAAAAATCTTCCAAGACCACCCAATCTAGAGCCACCTCTCCCCCAGCCCAGTGCCTTTTTATCAACATGCCTGATTTGTTTTCTTATGACAGGTGTTTAGAGTTAAAACTGTCTTGTCTGCCTGTTCACATCTTTACTGCCTGTCTTCCCCTCTAGAAGGACAGCTCCCCGGAGGTAGCAGCTGCACTGCTTGCTCATCTCTGTTCCCAGCTAAGGGAACAGCACCTGGCAGTTGCATGAATGAATGAAAACCTTCCAGCTGCAAGATTCCAGGACCTATTTCTCTCCCACAAATATCTTTCTGTGAACATATATGCTTAAGGAAGCACTGTGCAAGAAGAAAGAAAAGAAAAGAAAGAAAGAAAGAAAGAAAGCAAAGCAAGAAAGAAAGAAAGAAAGGAAAGAAAGAAGAAAGAACGAAAGAAAGAAAGAAAGAAGAGGAAGGAAGGAAGAAGGAAGGAAGGAAGGAAGGAATCGAACGGAAGGAAAAAGAAAGGAAGAAGAAAGAAGAAAGAAAGAAAGAAAGAAAGAAAGAAAGAAAGAAAGAAGAAGAAAGAAAAGAAAAGAAAAGAAAAGAAAAGAGAAAAGAAAAGAAAGATAACCTCTGGCTCTGATCCAAATAGAAATATAATTTGGAACAATGTTGCTGTTTTGTTGTGTTTCATTTCACAATAAGATAAGGATCGTGGTACCTTTTGCCTCAAGAGAAAAAGTAGAAGCAATGCTTAAACAGAAGGAAAACAAAATGCTGATGTCTCAGAATACACTCGGAGATGGACAGAGAAGTAACAGTAATAACAATAATACTCATCTAGCTAGCACTTGGATGATTCAGCAGCAGGCACTCTGCTAACTTGCTAATCCTCACCACAACCCTATAAGGAAGATACGATTATTATCCTCATGTTATAGATGAGGAAAACTGACCAATTTAGCTTTCCATCAACTACAGAAAAAACGGCCAAGGCTCTGACATTATTTCTTGCACTTAGTAATTTTCATTAGTTGGTTTAACACTCGTTCAGATTTTTTCCTGTTTCCAGCGTCTCTCCGCATGATTTAGAAAGTGGAGACAGAGGAAATCTTTACTCCTTTCTCATGCAAAGATTAACTCCAGTAACACATATAATCTGTCGGGTCCTGTGATTTTCCATAATGGGATGACAATTTTTAATTTTTGTGAGACAAGTTATGCAAATAAGCACAGCCAAAGAGAATGCACAAAATAGGATGCAGGAGCAACAGAAAATGAGACAACGATGGCCCTTCCATCTTCTATTCTGGCAGCAATCTGCTGAAAAGAGCCTCTTCCATAGGCAGAAGGTCAGGATTTTGTCAGTGAGAATGGCACAGCTGCTCCTGATCTGGCTCCAAGTGCTCACTCTCTGGCAAGAGGCCAAGAGCTTCCTTTAATTGACTCTCTCTTGCCCCATTTATTAACATATGTCCCTCCAACACTGCAATTTGGAAATGTGCCTCTCCACTCAGAAGAATGGCCCTGCGAGTCCCGCCTGGATAACGCTTTGCATGTGGCCGTGAGCAGCAATATGGCCAGCTAGCACCTTCATTCAGAGCACCATCAGCATATGTCTACGTGCAATTAAAAACATGATGGTCCCAGATTAACCAGCTCATTTGGTGGGAGCGACACCTGAGGCAAGAGGAGAAGGGGACTGGAGACATAATCAGGAGGTGCGAAAGACAAATTTCACCATTAAATTCAATAACATTAGAATAACTTCATCCAAAAAATACAAAGCTCTGGGCCTTGGACAACTCCACACAGAAGGTCACAGCTACTAAGCAGAGGGGGCTGGCGTATCCTCTCATCCTAACGGGAATGAGGGGCGGAGGCCACAGCTTGACTCTGAGCTCAGGCTGAATCTGAGAGTTTAAGAACCAGGTTTCAGATCAATCTCCAAATGGCCAGATTTAATGTATTGGCATTTAGAGCCAAGAAATACATTCCTTTTATAGAACGCATTTGTGTTCCAGAAAGACACTATGCACATCAGCTTCAAATTACTGACTGGCTTTTGCTTCTCAGGGATTGAATGCACCATTTTAAGCTGATCTCTGTTTTTGAAAAGACAAATTGTACCATTTATTGCAAAAAGTAAATGGTCAGTGGTGATGGTTGCATAACATTGTGACTGTGCTTTAGTGACACTGAAATAGACACGCTTAGAAACAGATAACCTGGTTTTATGGTATGTACATTTTACCACAATTTTTTACATTTTTACTTAGAAGCAAAAGTAAATAGAGACATATTGGAAAGTTTCATCATTAATGATAAGGTTAGGAGACACAAGGTAATGCTGACAACAGTCATTTACAAGGAAGAGAATGAATAAAACCAACGTGAAATGTTTTGTCTTCAGGCCTAATGCTCTCATGGGAGACCACAATTTTTCACAAGCACAAAGTGGAGGCATTTTTGACTGAAGGTTGGACTCAAAACATTGAATTTATCTAAAGGTCTCTGAGGAATTTTAACAAATCAAAAATTAAATCTCTTAAAATTCTGATTATTTCAGTCATCTCACATGATAGGAAACACTGTGTATAGATAAAATTCTGAATCATTTTACAAAAATTCCTAAATAGTTATCAGATTTACTTGGCATCACAAGTGGAACAGAATACAGTCTAGAAATAAACCCAAATTCATTCAGAAATTTAGTATACAATAAAGGTGGACTTTCAAATAAGCAAGGAAAAGAAAGATAAGCTAGTAAATAATATAGTGACAAATGGGTAGCCATCTAAAAAAAATACATACCAAACTAAATTCTAAGTGAATCAAAGATTTCAGTGTAAACACACACACACACAAACACACACACACAAACACACACAAGTATGAGATGAATACATGGGAGAATTTTTAAAATCTCAGAACTGGGGAAGCTTTAGTAAGATACAGCACCCAAAAGTTGTGAAAGAATGTATTAATGAAATCAAAAGAAATGACAAAATATGAGAAAAATATTTGCAACAAATATCACAGACAATCAACAAGTAGTTCATTAACATATAAAGAATGCCTAAAATCAGTAAAAGACCAATCACCAAAAACAGGTAAAGGGTAAACAGTTCATTCAGAAGAAATACAAAGATCTTTTATACACATAAAAACATGCTCAATTTTACTTATAAGAAAAATGATAATTAAAACTACAGTGAGAGGCCATTATTACAAATACCAAATATTTGAT
The DNA here is from genome assembly GCF_009834535.1 of Camelus ferus. NCBI lineage: Eukaryota > Metazoa > Chordata > Mammalia > Artiodactyla > Camelidae > Camelus > Camelus ferus. Next base: position 15,484,748 of record NC_045724.1, read on the forward strand.
AACACACTGTGTCGGTGAGGAAATGAGCTAACTAGCACTTTCCTGTCTTGGTGGTGGAAATGTAAATTTACACAACTTCTTTGGAGGAGCTATCTGGAAATACTTATCAAAACATTTAATGCATGAATATATATATAATTATGCATGATTGGGACATTATGCGATACACCAGAAATTGACACATTGTAACTGATGATACTATAAAAAAATATTTAATTCATATTCTCCTTGGTCTGGCAATTCCATATTTAGAAAGTGATCCAACAGTTATGCTCACACTTGTAACAAATGCTGTCTGTACAAGAATTTTCACTGAAAACAACAAAATGTCAGGCTAAAAAACTGCTTAGGTAAATGGAATACTATGTAGATATGGAAACAAATTAGGTGGTTCTAGCTGCAGTATACCCAATAAATGTAATTCAAAAAGCAAGGTGCATGCACAAGCCATCCTTTGAGTGTGTGTGTGTGCAAATTTTAAAGAGATACACAAATACACACTCTGGCACACACACACTCTGGGTGCTGTAGAATTCTCTGAAACCACACACAAGAAACAGTGTATCATTTCCAGGGCCCCTGTGAACAGGAAATGAACAGCTAAGGAAATAAGAGGAAAGCCTACTTTTTAACCATAAACTCTCAAGCTCTTTTGAATTTGAATTCAATAATATAGAGTAACAGCAATGAAAACTCAGTTGCATTGGGAATAGTCATGGGAAAAAAATTTTTTTTAAGATTGAACCTAAGTAAGTGGAATTAAACTCTTCTTTTGTCAGGTGTCTCAAATACTCCAAGATTTTACAAAGTCCTTGGAGCAGGAGGATAAAAGAATAATAATCCACATTTAGGAAATGAAGACTTTTAAAAGTATTTTCAGATAGAAGTGGTACATAATTGGATTTAAAGTACAACTCTTGGGTTTTTCTCCCCACCAGCCCCTGAGCTGTCACCCCAATATAAACCTGTGCAAGCATCATTCTAATCCCAGGCATGCACCGTTATCAGTAATCAGAATTTATCTGCATGGGCAGGCCCTGTGGCAAGTAGCTAACAACCCTCCCAATGTGGCCATTAAGGATATGAGTTTTGCTTTATTGTTTACAGGAATTGTTTTCTGTAACAGAAAGCTGGAGCCCAGACCTCTTGCGGTGTCACCCAGGGAAGCAAGGGAGATGCTGGCAGGTCCCCCTCAAAGGGGCTGCTGCAGACCCAAGCGCTGCCAGGGCAGCCTGCATCCCCTTCACGTCACCCCGCCTGTGCCGCACAATAGTGGGACAGGCATAAGGAGGTGGAAGGAATTTTGTCCTTGAAAGAGCAACGGAAAGCACTTGACATGGTTCAGACCCAAAGATAAAAACTCTTGGAGAAACGAATTTTAATTCCCCGGAAAACTTTCAAGAGATTAGCATGGCGGGGGTGGATATAGCTCAATGGTCGAGCACATATTTAGAAGGCATGAGGTCCTGGGTTCAACCCCCAATACCTCCATCAAAAAAAATAATAGTTTTTAGAAAGAAAATACATGATAGAAAAAAATGCCTCTTTAAAAAAAAAGATTATTATGCTATAAGGATCCATAATTCACTGCTGTTAATTCTAGATGGCTTTTTATTGACATACATGACACTGGTAAACACAAGTGGAAATAAAACAACAAATTGGTTCTAAGTCCTTTCCCCAACCAACCCTTCCAACTTCCTCTCATTCCTCTCCCGCAGGAACTCTGCGCTTACCCACTTCCTCGCCTTGCTTACCCCATTCCGCCTTCATGAGATGCTCCATTACCATTCTGTTGAAGCATTTTATTGAATTGCTTCCCATTCTTCAAGGTCAATTCCCCCAACCTCCACTGAGTACCCAAGCCTCATGAGATAACTCTGAATTCTAAGACATTTAATATTTTATATTAAATATATGTACACCTATATACATATACACACAAGTATCTATGGATCATTTTTAAAGGCAATTAAACATCACAATTAACCATAACAGGCAATTGAACATCATGGTTAAGATGGCCCTGGGGTCCTGGGGCTAGAATCCCTGTGCCATCTTTACTGTGTGACCTTGAGGAATTAATTCACTTAACCTCTAAGCCACAGTTATAAGATCCAAGTTTAAGAAACTACAACTCATCAGTCCTTGCATTGTGTCCATCAAGTATTTACTGAGTTGATTATGTGCCAGGCCCTGGGAACAAGATGAACAAGGTCTCACCTCTGTAGCACTCTAATGTACAAGCAAGATCAGTGGAATCTAAACATGGTAAAATGACTATAACTCAATTAAAAAATGTTAAAAAAAAAAATCAGCAGAGTCTAGATACAGTCTAAGTGGAATCTAACTCATCATAAAATAGCCCACAAGTAACCAATAAACAATTCCAGTGAGAAATGACTTTAGTCACTGGTCTTCCAGAACATTTGTAATGATGTCATCCAGCATATGGTAAAACTATGATTATGAAGAATATTTTGTGAATGCAATTGTTTACATTAAACTTCTAGTGACATGAGCATACATCCTAGAGCCTGAATTTATTTTTTAAAGGTTTTATTTCCTTAATTGTGGCCAGTAATTTATTTTTAACATAAACATTTCCTCTTGACTAAGTATCATACAGTGCTTTTATATTAGTAACATATATATGTGTTCAACTTTCTTCTATAACTAAGGATATGGCCAGACCAGACCTCAGCCATAGTTCTAGACATAGTCTCCTTGTATATGCCCCATCCACAATGCTACAGCTGAAAAAAAGACAAACACGCAGAACTGAGCTGAACGTATACCCATCTCAGGGTATCCTTAAAATTGTTTGAATTTATTTATTTTTGATGAACTTACTGTGACTTTTTCTTAAGGGTGGTTTGTTTTCGCTAAATTAACACTCAACAAGTATGGAGTATTCACTGAACAATGCTCTCAGTGCTAAGAGCTAGAATTGCAGGGGGGACGAGTTTGAAGATTTCAAACAACTGGTTCATAATTAATAGAAGTTCTGCTCTAGTTAAATCACCAACAATACAAACAATAAAAAACTGATTGTCTCTTCTACCTTTATGACAATGATGTAAAAATGATTTCCTCTCATTAGCAGAGCAACCTGCCTGCTTTTTTCTTGCTTTGTAAAACTCTGCCAGGTTACAGCTATACAGGATTCTTTTCTACCTAGCAACCGATAAACAACAACAAGAAAACAGAAAAAAAACAAAAAAACCTTTGCCATTGGCCAGATCTCTTTTTGGAAACAAGCATAAATTCACTACTCTTAATTTTAGCTACTGGAATTTGCATCTTAGCAGAGAGAGAAGAAAAAGAATGTAGCTTTTTTTTTTTTAAGCTCTTTTCTTCTTTTCATTGAAGTATAGTGGACTTACAATGTTAAATTAGTTTTATTATAACATAGTGACTCCAGATTCTTATAGATTGCACACCATATAAAGCTATCATAAAATTATGGACTATGTTTTCTGTGTTGTACATTATATCCCTGTGATTTTTTTGTTAACTGGAAGAATGTAACTTCTTAGAGCACTTTAGCTTCTAACTTGGGTGAACTCTACAGAAGACAGTCCATCTGTAAGTGAAGAGGAAGAAAAAGGACTGAATGATGTATTTAACCCTGTCATTAAAAAGATCACCTGCTACTGGCCTGGTTCACGTAGCTCATGATGGGAGCAGGGATGATGGACGTGAAAAAGCAATAACACTTTGGTGGGATGTTTTGTTTAAGTCAGTGATGTGTGCTGAGTGGGAAAGCTAGCAGAGAACCCCTCAGGTGTGCCTCCCGCTGTCCTGTGCAGCCCAGGCCCAGAATGAGAGGGAACCAGCACCAACGCATTAAGTCTGCTTGTCTAGATTTTTCTAAGTAGTTTCACTCATACTATATCCATCCTCCCAACAACCCTATGTACGATTCACACCAGGGAATTGGCCACAGAGGAATTTAGTGACTTATCCAAGGTCATCATGAGTTTTCAACAAGTCCAGGAATCAAGGCCAGGTTTCCAGCCTCTAGTGGCTGATTCCTCTCACATGTTGGAAAATATTCTTTCCCTCACTCCATCTCTCACCCTCTTCTATTCTGAGACAGTGTTGATGCCCATGCTGAAAATAGAAACCCACACTACTGCCAAAAGTTCCTCCCTTCCCTGCCCAGCGGAGGGAGAGGCAGAAGATAACTGTGGCCCTTCATGCTGATCTCCCCATGTCCGCTGCCCCCACCCCTCTTCAGGCTGCCAGGTTTAGCAAAACAATAATGTAAGACATCCAGCTGAATTTGCATTTCAGATACATGATAAGTAATTGTTTAGTGTAAGTATGGTCCATGCAAAATTTGGGACATACTTATACTAAACATTCATTTGTTCCTTATCTAAAATTTAAATTTAACTAAACATTCTAAATTGTATCTGACAACCCTGCACCCACTTATCTCCAATTCTAACCTTGTGCCAACACACAGGATCTCATCAGGGACAGGAAACTCATCCAGGATGCAGGGAACAACACACAGATGCTTGAGAAGGTTGCTTTCAACACAATTATGCAAAATGGTTCTCTAATCTGAACCCCAGGTAATTAGGCTCATAGGTATTTTATAACAAGCTTTTTTTTTTAAAAGCAACAATATTTATGGAGTTTTTTCCCTAATTGCAAAAGTAAGATGTGTGCAACAATACCTCCCACTATGCTTTTCTCCAATGTGACCAAGAGATGGTGTCTCTGTCTTGCCCCCCTTGAATACAGACGAGCTTGTGACTCCTACTCAGAAGTAGCAGAGGAAACCGTAATACAACTTCCAAAGCCAAATCAGAAAGGGCAGTGGAGCGCCTGCCTTGCTCACTGTACTCTTCACACTTGGAGCCCTCAGCCACCAGGTAAGAAGCCCAGCCATGTGGAGAGGCCCCCTGTAGGCGCTCCAACAGAGCAGTCTTCAGATCCTCCCAGCCCAGGGGTCAGGCATGCAAATGAAAGTCATTGGATAGTTCCAGCCCCCAGCTGTGGAGGCACACTCCAGACTTCAAGTCCTCCCAGCTGAGGCGTGAGAAATGACAAAGCAGAGACAAGCTGCCCTTGCTCTGATCTTTCCAAATTCTTGACCCACAGAACTTGTAAACATAGGAAAATGACTGCTGCTTTGTGCCATAAATTGACTATGGTCTGTCATGCAGCAATAACAACTAAAACGGAAGACATGCTCATTGCAGAAAAATCAAAAAGACCTGTAATTCTACAGGCCAAGACAGTTGCTTCCAAATTTTGAGCTCTGTGCTTCCAATATTTTTCTGTGGCTATATGCACACTTTTTCTTCTTAAATAAACATAGCATGGGTCTGGCTTTTTGGCTTCAATAATATCACTTGAAAAAACTTTTTCCATCTCACTGAACAATGTTGTCTTTGCTAATAATCACTGTAATACCTATTACTGCATTTTTAGGTTGTTTCTCATTTTTTATTATTATAAATCCAGCTGCATGAACATCCCTATACATACACAGCTTTCCACTCATCTAATTTTGGCCTTAAGATATTCTTAGATGTAGAACTGTTAGGTCAAAAGGCTTGCAAATTTTTAAGGCTTTGAATACATACAAACTTTCTTCTAGAAACAGCTATTCTTATTAACGGATTATATCATTTTATGCTGCCAACAATAGTGCACAATTGCTCAATTATAACATGCTTGCCAGCAACAGATATTCTGATTATTCTAAAATTTTGCCAATTTTATGAACAAAAATGATCACTCATCATTATAATGTTACAGAGTAAAACTTGTTCATGTTTATTAGCCATTTGCATTTCTTTTTTGGCACGAACTGCTTTATGTCGTTTGTCCATTTTCCTGTTGGAAAATTTGTTGTCTCTTAGTGATTTATTAAAGTTCTTTGGATATTAATTCCGTAAATCCTCTGTCATATATGTACAAAAATGTTCTAGTTAGTCTTTTGTCTGCTGTTACTATGCATTTCAAAAATCAAATGTTTTTGAAAGATAGAAGAGCATCTATGGAATTGAGTGTTTCTGCATGCTGGGCCATTCCCTGGAATGTCAGCGTATTGTCCCTAAAGGTGTTATTTGTTGATGTTTCTCGAGTTCAATGGGAGACACTAAACCCAAGAAGTGGAATTAAGAAAAAAACAACAACAACAACAACAAAACCACATATATTAAAACCAAGTATAGCATTCCAGTTGAAACAAAAAGGGAAGTGGATAAAAGCACAGGCCTTAACAATAAAAATTATAGTAGTGTAGCAATCTCCAATCATTCCTCATTTTGCTTAGTACATTATATATGTTTTCTCACAAAATTCTCACAATTATCCTTTAGTATAAGGGTTATACTAAATAAATAAATAAATGTATAAACAGTACTTTAGAGAAGTACTATTAATATTTCTAATTTAGAGTTGGGGGTGGTGGGTATAGCTCAGTAGTAGAGTGAGTTGGTTAGTTGGTTGGTTTGTGCAAGGTCCTGGGTTCAATCCCCAGTGCCTCTATTAAGGGGGAAAAGTTTTTTTTAAATAAAAAATGTTTTCAAAAAATTAAAATAATAAATTAAAATTGAGGAAGCAAGGCTTCGCAAGGGTCAAAGGACTGGTAAATGCTATACTTTGAGAACTGGCCTCATGCCTCAGCCTGAGTCTCAACACTGAACATTGTTGTCTCCCCTTGACTACTCTCTAACCTCCTCAAGCTGCAACTTCCATTCTTGGTCCTTTGCAGATTAAATGACATTATACATATACATGGTGTTTAGCACAGGGCCTGGCACATGACATGCCCTCAATAAAAAGCTATCATAAAAGACAAGTGTTGACAACGATGTGGAGAAATTGGAACACTTGTGCACTGTTGGTGGGAATGCAAAATGGTGCAGCCACTATGGAGAACAGTATGGAGGTTCCTCAAAAATTAAAATGGAATTACCATGTGGTCCAGCAATCCCATCTCTGGGTATTTATCTAAAAGAATTAAAATCAGGATCTTGGAGAAATGTCTGCACCCCCATATTCATTGCAACACTGTTCACAGTGGCCAAGATAGGGAAACAATCTAAAAATGTCCACTGATGGATGAGTCAATAAAGGAAATGTGCTACAGACATACAATGGAATATTATTCAGCTTTTCAGAATAAAATAAAAACAAAGAAGAGAATGAAAAGAACAAATAAAACCATCTTCACTAGAGGAATCCTGTTAACTCACACACACACGCACACACACACATCCATATGGGCATAAAACACACAGGTAAGTGGACGTGAGGTCATGCTGTATTTGCATCCTCTGTGTTTGACTTAATAGTGAAAAATAAGGATTTCTTAGGCAATTATTACTTGAAATACATCTGGGATGAGCTGGGTCAAATACCAAAGATTTGGAAACTAAGATTGGAAGAAATAGAGTAAGACAAAGGTCAGGGCAAACCCCAAACACACATGTTAATAATTCCACAATTTTGCCTTGAGTTAAGGCTGCTTTTGTGCTCTTTATGCATATAATTTGTGCCAATTTCTAAAGCAAAGTGCCCTATTTTACTTAATGAGTTCACAAAAATATGAAAAAGGAAGGCGAGTTAAGAAACAAAACATGTTTAATTAAGCAACCAAGGGTTGCAGATTCTAAGATAATAACTGAAGTTAAAATTTCTACATTACCAGAGAAACTCTCTTCCTGTACATGAGGCAGAGGGGCATTATTGTTAAATTCTAAATATAACATCCTGCATCTCAGGGGCCAGACCTCTGCTGGGTGAGAAATGTTATAGCTCTTTGGGGAAAGGAATTGACTGTTGAGCCCAATACTAGGTTTACATTTTTGGATCTTAAATGCAAAAATGCATCTAAACTGGGTTCTGTCTTTTAACTAGAGGCATCTGTTTCTGCAATAACAGTTGTGTTCTTCCAGCAAATTCTTCTAATGCTATGGATGTAGCAATTTAATTTAATTACCTAATTTACTTCATTCTTACTTTAATTATTTTTCTCCTATCAAGTTTAGGGAATTGGTTGTTGCTTTGGCATGAGAGCAGTGTGTGTTTCAATGAATTATTTAGGTGAAACTTTTATTTTGGGGCCACTTAGACAAATATGTATATAATTTAAAGTCTTTTGAGAATGATCAAATTACCCTCTATAAAATTTTTACCTACTGGTAGCCACCCCAATAATGCATGAGAATACTTATGAGACTGTAATTTGCCCAGCATCAAGAGTGCTCCCATACACTGAGAATCATAATTTCTTTAAATATTTACCCAGGTGGATAAACGAAATGTGGAATCACCCTGTCATTTTAATTTACATTATTTGATCACATTGAAATGAGTCTTTTTATATGCTTGTTTTTGCTTGTATTTTTTCTTTTGTAAACAGTATGTTTACCAGTTTAGTTAGGGGTGGGGTTTAGCCATGGTCATCTTTTCCTAAACAATTATACGAGGCTTTTAAATATTAAGTGTATTTACCTTTCTGTTCTTTGTTAGAAATACTTTTATCCAGTGACCAGAGCTTTGTGGTAGCATTAAATGAAAAATTTAAAACCAGGGTGATAATAAAATAGACACATTATTGACTTGAAGCCCCAATATCTCAACCAAAGTTTTATGAAACATCATGTGATTATATAAACCTCAGGTTTTAAAACAGTATCATAGAGGTAATACGAACCCTCAGCAAAAAATCTGGCATTTATCTCCAAAGGAGAAAACTGAGTTTTGAGGTCCCCTGAGTTTACTTTTTCCTTCTGGTAATAGATTTTTTAAAATCTGAGTTATTCATGTGCGATAAAGATCCTTGTGCTTAAATAGGCTACGTCCTTTAAACAGTGTTTTGATTATATTTTTTAAGATTCCACTTTTTTAACTTTTTTTTTTTTTACTTCTTTTTCATGGGAACCAAAAACCTAATGAAGTGTGTCTCCAGGTTGTGGAAGAGTGAAACAACACTAAGAAGCAACTTTCTTGAGAGCAGAATGCCAGAATATTACAAGGTGAAATCCTGACCGATCACCTCTCCAAACAAAAGGAGACAGAAATAAGGAAATGAGTGCTGACGTCTTCTTTAGTCATTTTCAAATGTGTGTGTATGAATTTATATATTTACATATTAAAAAAAAACCTGATACTATACATTACAGAAAGTATAGAGGGTTTTTAAAGCCTGTATTTGTATACTTTTTTTAGGGGGTTGCATTTCTGGTCCATTGGATAAAGTAATATTTTTAAGTCAAATCCATTTGCCTGCAACAGTCAAGTAGTGACGTTCACAATGGCCTCATCCAAGGAGAGGCTTTTCATGTTTTCCAGAGGAATTGATGAACTTTCCATCATCTCAAAACTATTGCGACTAATGAAAGGCAGACATTCTAGTTTGAGGCAGTGATTCCACTCCCTTGATAGATGAATAGAAAGGTTAGTTCATCACTTCCACTGACAGCAAGAAGGAAATGTATGGCCAGTTCAGAGACCATGTCCTGGGCATCATTCTCCTCCATATGATGGCAGTAACACTTTGCTCCCCGTGGTGTCCTATTTCAGTGCAAGGAGCTTTTGAAAACAGTGACAGACATGCCATAATCTATACATAGTGATAACTTATTGGTTAGTATTTTATTTTTAGTAAAACAGTTCACTGTTTCCCCCTATTCACATCTATTACTGTTATAAACATTATGAAGAGTCATAAGTTATTGCAGCAGCAAATAATCTAATGATTTTTAAAGAAGAGCTCTGTAAATTTTACCTTCTTTACCATTAGTGAAACAGAAGGCTTCTCTCATGTTAATATGTTTGTCCTAGAGAAATAGCTTTGGTTTGGTGTAAGAGGATGAGTCATGGAGTCAGAAGACCTGGGGAAAACCCTGCAGCTTGCTTGTATTTTTAACCTCTTTATTCCAGAACTGTCACAGCTAAATGAGTTAACTAATGTTTGTAGACATGCTTAGTACAATTAGATTTATCACATATCAGTAGATGTAATTCTTATAACTCACTATAAAAGTGTTAGAAAGGGAGAATATTTATGGAATATTATCAGGAAAAATTTTTTTAGGAAATTTACTCTGTCCAAATATATACAGAGCTAAGGCTCTTACTGTGAGGGGAGCTGTATAGTTTAGATATCAGAAGTAATTTTTAAGTGTAGTCAGATTTATTAATCTTTTATTTTAAGCCTTGTGGGTTTGTTGTAATTCAGAGAAAGGCTTTTCTAATTCTGAGCTTCTTAAAAAATCTCTTGTGGTTTCTTTTTTACTTTCATGGATTCATTGTCTTCAGTTAAATTTTTCAACTTTGGGAGGATTTCTGCTTGTATAGTTTGAGACGTGTATCCAACTTTGGTTTTTCCAGTTGGATGTCCGCTTATTGCAAGCTTTTCATTATATAGACATAGAGATGAGTCTTTCATTCCAGAGAAAATTGTGATGTGTCAGTTTATTAAGTACTAGCTAAAAGTCTCCTTTGTTTTACTTAGGTTTCTCACAGTCATGACAAATTGATAAAAACCAATTGTTGCAAGAAGAAATTGCCATGCTGAAATGAGAAAGAAAAACAAACAAACAAAAAAATCAGAACTGAGAAAAGGAAAATAACTGTTTTGTGGACATGGAAATTATGAAGGAAAAGAATAATGATCTTCAGAAGGCAATAAAATGGAATGAGGAAACATTTATAAAAACAATATTCCAATATAGTGGACAGCTTAATGGTCTGACAGCTGAGAACTCAATGCTAAACACTAAACTGGAGAAGGAAAAGCAAAGCAAAGACAGACTGGAAACAGAAGTTGAATCATACCATTCTAGACTGACTACTGCCATCTACGGTCATGATCAAAGTTAGCAGAGAGCCCTGGAAATTGCCTTCCAGAGAGCAAGAGATGATTGCTTTCACTTACAGGACAAAATTATTCTTTTTTCTTTTTTTTTTTTTCTTTTTTTTTTTTTTTTTTGGCCAACTTGCTTTATTTAGTAGAATTTTACATTATGTAAAACATAAATAAAAGCATATTAAAAATATTATAGTTCTGTTTTCATTATTTAATTTCATTTATGTACACTATAATAATAGAGTTAGGAATTTGTATGTTTACATATCACTAATAAGCTCATTTAATCCTTTAATTTGCTATTTTTGCAATCACCTAATATATGTCTAGATCGCATAATTTAAAATTACATAGTAACTTTCAGTAGAGTACTGTTTTTTTAATCTCAATATTTTTGGAAGTATTTGGCAGTTCTTTCAACAAATTATACTATTTATTATACAATTAGTAATTGTTTAAACATAAAGAAAACTGTAATAATTTCAAAACCTACTAAAGCCTCCATATGCTTCTTTTTGCACATAGAATGCCAAAATAAAACTTATGACTGAGTACCATAAAAGCAAAACAGAGCCCTTAAGTCACATAAGAATCAAGTAAAATTTGTTTTCTACCAATGGATAACAAAGGCAATCAAAGTTTGGTTTTGATTGGTTTTATTTTATACTAGGTGTTTATTTTATGTCACCAAACTCTAATTCAGGTATAATGTTACTTCATACTTTAAGATCTAATCTGAAAGATAATGTAGTGCTTTCTCAGCAACTTTCTAAAGCTGAAAGTCAATTCAAAAGCCTAGAAATTGAGCTCCATCACACTAGAGATGCTCTCAGAGAAAAGATTGTGGTGCTAGAATGTGTACAGAGAGGCCTGAGTCAAGCATTAGTGTCCAAAGAAGGAAACTGAATATTTATATCAAAGCGAACAAGGGAAAGTGAATAGATACACTGAAAAGCAGGAATCCTTTGAGGAGAGACAATCTCAATCACACAGTGAAAACATTTTGCTTCAACAATTTTGCTCAATGGAGATTGCATGGGAATTTTTCAAAGATTATTTTATTTATATTTATTTATTTTAGGATTTTATCCTATAGATTTATTCACAGATATAGGTAATGACAAGTTCACAAGGTTACATCCTGCAGCATTTTAACTTTTTTTATTGAGTCATAGTCAGTTTACAGTGTTGTGTCAATTTCCAGTGTAGAGCACAATTTTTCAGTTATACATGAACACACATATATTCATTCGGTTTTTTGTTGTTGTTCCTCTATTTATTTATTTAGCGAGTTAGTTAGTTAGATACATGTCCTTAACTCTTCTTCAGATGAAAATAAACATACTTTACAGGTCTTTTCCCTTTTTAATTGAAACCATTCTTCCACCACCATCCTTTGAGTCTCAGTCAAGCCAGCTCCTCATCTTCACAAGCATCCTGGCCTCACTCTGCTCTTGGTAGTGGGATTCCAGACAGATGTCTCCCAGTTTCCCCAAAACACTCCATCTGTGGCCTGAGGGCTACTTCTCTTCTTGTTCAAGGAATGTCAGAAACATTTCAAGATTCAGTTAAAATTCTTTTGTTTTAAAAATCCTCCAGGGACCAGTTATTCTGTTTCGAACTTGTGTACTTAATTTCTTTCCTACTGGCCCCTTGGTTTGTTTGAATTTTGCCTCCGACCTGTTTCCTAGGGGCTATGGAAGTTATTGATCATTCTGGTCATGCCAAACTGCTTTCCCTCATCTCACTAATGTGTCAACTTTCTGGATCAAAAAATGAAACCAAAATAAAATACTGTTTTCTTCTCTTCTATTAATTAATTTATTTCTCTTCAAATGATATCACATCCAAAGCTTCTACATTATGGTTAATATCTTCCACATGAAAGAGATGATAGAGAAAAAAAGTGGAAAATAAAAAGGTAGTATGGTTTTAAAAAATTAAGTTTTAGAGACAAAGAGGAAAAGACAGGTAGAAAGAAGATGGAATAGCCTTAATACTTCCCTACAAAATGGCCTTAATAACAAATAGATCAAAGTAAGGCTAATAATAGCTACCCCAAAACAGAGGGGAAACAAAACCTAAAACTCAGTATTATTTTCATATTTAATCATTGTTATCATCAAGCCACAGTAGGGTGGGAAATAAAATCCAGAATTCCTTTAAGCAATTAGTAATATTTCCAATTAATACATGTATAAAAATAATGGAAGTAGAAAATCTTTTTTGGCATATACCACTGTAATAACTTTTGCAGGAAAAAAACCATCAATGGATGCCAAAATTTGTGGCCAAAACTTCTGTATAATGGGAAAAAGGATATTTGCACATGTTTGTGTCTCCCCCCAAAATACTTTATAATTATAAATAGAAAAGCTAATTTTATAGTGAAAAAACCTACTGGATATAATTTTAGTCAAGTTTTCATTTAACACCACCAATAATGAGACATATCAATGTCATATACGCCTCAATATAAGGCACTGAGGAGGGCACAGAGCCATTTCTCTGGTGTTTTTGCAAAAAAAAAAAAAAAAAAAGGCAATTTAAACATAAAACTGAGGAAAAGTCAGACAAACCCAAATGAGGGAAAATAGACAAAATGGCCTCTCTTCTTCCAAAGTGTCAAGTTCGTGAAGGACAGGAGGGCTGGGAACCGCCACAGATTGGAGGACACTGAGGACAGCTGATGACTAAACCCAGTGTGTGTCCTGGACCAGAGAAGGGACACTGGTAGAATGAAGGGTGAAACTTGAATAAAGCCTGTAGGTTAGTTAGTGACGTCTTGTTACTGTTAATTTCCCGGGTCTTGATGACTGCACTATGACTTTATAAGACATTCGTCTTTGGAGGAGCTGGGTAAAGGATATATGGACAATATTTGTAATATTTTACCCTTTTTGAAAGTCTAAAATTATTTCAAAGTAAAATTAAGGAGTGGAATAATGGAGAGTACAGGTGACCTCTAATTAAGAATGAATGGTTAAAGATAAATTCAGGATCTCCAAATAAAACTTTCAGAAGTGGCCTCTTTCTTATTTTATTACTTACAAAGTAATAAAAGACTTGTCCAGTCAGCAAAGAACGAACTCTTTTGGTGTGTATTTAGCTAAAGAAGATTATATGGTTTATGGGGTGTCTCTGGAGCTGTAATGGTCTTGGATGACACTTGGTCAGCCTTCTATGTTTATTTTGAGGTTATTTTATTTTCTGCATCTAACACCAAATTAGAAGTCTAAAATTTCATTTTCATCCCAGAAGGAATGACACACTGATGTGCGACAACTCACCTGTCCTTTTAATCTCTTCCTAAACTAGAAATACACACAACATATACCCCAAACGTCCAGTTGCTTGGTATCCAAACTATATTATGAAAGGTGTGACCCTAGATTTTTTTTCACTCAGACTAACTCAAGAGGAAGATAACAGCCTATTTGTATTCAAAAGGACACTAAATATTTTTAAACTTTGGTAATTACTTCCAGAACCTAAAATTTAAATTGTGAAAAATCCTACAATGTAGATACAACCAATAGCTTAGCTTTTTATAAGTCATCTGTATCTAGGAAAACTCTCCAGGGTATTTCTTAAACCTGAGGTTTAAAATTTTATTTATTTACTTTTACAGTTTGAGCACTGTGATTCAGATTTCATAAGAGTGAGCACAAGGACCCTGCTGAGCCTCCCACCTGCAGGGCGGGTTTAGGATGGCCACGGTTGTCTGGCCATCCCTCCAGCAGGACGGGGCGTCTGTATGCCGTTTCTCCTCTCTTGCATTTGAAGGCTTGTCATGTCAGTTTCAAAGTCTGATTGCTAAGAGCCCGACAGTTTCCCCTTTTGCAAGGATCGCCCGCTCTGGGCGTCTAAGCCACCAGGTAGGAGAGCAGCTACCTGCCGGGGAGACTGTGTGGAGAAGCCCTGAGAATGCATGGGGAGGGACAGCACGCCCACTCAGCCAACCTTCGTATTGTGCCCACCAGAGTCTCGGGCACGTGGAAAAAGCCTTCTCAGACTAGGGACTGGCTGCTGCGAGCTGAATGCCACTGCGTGACCCCAGTCAAACCTAGGAGCAGAAGCATCACTCAGCTGAGTCCTAACTAAAGTCCTGACCCATAGATCCTGAACACAGAGAGGATTATTGCTTTGAGATGGTTTAACACGCAGCCATAGGTAACCAGAACATATGATGTAAGGAATGCTCTTTGCTGGGCGTGTTTAAGACTGCTCTTTCTGAACTAGTCTCACCTCACCTTTAGAATCTGAATCTCAAATACAAGTCTCAGTACACCCAGTTTAAGACAGAGAAAGACAAACACTATATGACAAATACTACATGATATCACTTACATGTGGAATCTAAAAAATAATAGAAATGAAACTATATACAAAACAGAAAGAGACTCACATAGAAAACAGATTTATGGTTACCAAAAAGGGGGATGCAAATTAGGCATATGGGGTTAACAGACACAAACTACCGAACATAAAATGGATAAGCAATGAGAAATTACTGTGCAGCATGGGGAATTATACCCAATATCTTGTAATAACCCAGAATGAAATATAATCTGTAAGGAAAAAGCCCAGCAAACGGAATCACTATGCTGTATGCCTGAAACTAACACAATATTGTAAATCAACTCTACTTCAGTTTTAAAAAAAGAAATCATAATTTTCAGACTCCTTTGAAGGTCTCTGTATGTGGTCAAGTGACAAAAATTCCCCCAGAGATAGAAATGGAAACACCGTTTGCACACTCGGGAAAATGTCCTTAAACCATCTCTTCTCCCTTCTCCGGGAGGAGTGTGGATGGGATTATTGGTGTCGCAGCCTCGTCAGGAGTTCTGAAGAGGAGGACTTCACCCTCAAGGTGTGAGAACTTAGTGCTGCAAGGATCACGAAACTTGGCGAGTTCAAGAAGCTAGTGCAAGACGGGAAGCTCGGTGCCCCAGAGAGCTCAATGTGTCTTCAGATGAGCGGCTGCGCCAACCGCGAATGGATGTCTGCGGAGAAGGCACAGGCGATATCCCCGAGCTGAGAGCATCACCCGATCCCGAATCCTCCTTTCTTTCCTCTGTTTTTTTTTTTCATTTCCCCCTTCCCCCCTGCCTCCCCCTCCCCACTTCTTTCCTCCCCTTCCCCCCTCTCGTCCACGAGGACTGGCTGTTGACCCTGCTCAGGCCTGGGTGCGGATGCGGGTGGGACCGCAGCCCCGCAGCGGCCCAGCGGTGCCCTCTGGCGAGACGGCTGCCTTGCGCTCTGTGAAAGGGTGGCCCCAGGCTCCACAGCCCAGCCACACGGTTCTCCCCATCACTGATGGAGATGAAGGAGAAAGATAGTGTCCTTTTCCTGTGGTTGTTAGCTGAGACCACCGCCCAGGGACACAAGAGGAGCTCCGCAAGCGAGGGTAGACTCCGATGGAAAGCCAGCTCCCAGCTGTCGGGGGCAGCGGGCAGCGCGCACCTGTGACAAGGAGAAGCCGAGGGACAGCTGGCCCAGGCTGCAGGTTGAGGTGACTGTTGAGAAAAGCATTCAGGTGCTGGATGGGGTGTCCGTGCCCACCCTGCCTTTGTGAGTGGACTGTGCTCTTCCTCAGCCTTCCTGCCCCCAAGGGTGTTGTTCAAAGCCGGAACCGCCTGAGGTGGGGGTGAGTGGGTTGTGCTACCTGTCAGCTTAACCGGAAGAGACAAAAGTTGAGGGTTCCCCCTCACCCTGCCCTTTTCAGGGAGTCGAACAGAAACTTTAGAGAGGACAATCTCTGTCCTCAAGAGATTCGGGGAAGCACCACTAAAGAGGTGGGGATGAGGCCCCCCCTTCCTGATAACAAAGCTTCCTACTCCGCTACGTCCTTCTCGGGCAGCAAAGGAGAGGGGTCCTAAGCTTTTAGGTCACCCAGCGATCAGCTCCATACAGTTCTTGTCACCAAATTCCGTTCGGGACTGTGGAAGGACAGTCTCATTTTCTCCCAGCAATGGAAAAGCAGGCCTTGCTGCCGCTGCCGCCTCCAGTTTGAGACCCTTGACTTCCTGGCAGCTGCGACCCATCATTGGTCATTTCTCTCTGCACCAGCCAACCCCTGGTACCAGGTGTTTTGAGTGCTTGGGAAGTTAGGAGTGTTCAGGGACACACAGCAGTGACTAGCACGTGGGCTCTGTAAGTGAGCTTTTTGGGTTCTGTTCTTAGTTCTTCACAGGTGTGTTAACTTAGCAGGTGGCTTAACCTCTGTGTCTATTTCTTTATCCCTGCTTGTTGGGGGTGGATAAATGATAGTCTCTGACTCTCAGGTTTGTTCTGAGGATTAAATGAGCCAATCTATGAAAGATTTAGCAGTTCCTGGCACGTAGTAAACAATGGTCACTCAAACATTAGTAACCTTAGGAGCTTGGTTATTGAGACAAGAGTCGTTACAGCAAAAAGTCATGGTGTAACACTTCTATGTATAATTCCATTTTAGATTACTTTCAATGCTTAGTTTTAGAGACATTAAGGTATGGCTGTACTTTAAAAAGTTAGGTTTATTTCTGAAAGTTTTTAATGTCTTTTTATGAAGTCAGTGGATGGGGGAGCATTTCAAAGCAATGAAATTACCTGGGTAATAAACAGGACAAAAATATTAGTGTTTCTCTTATGCTAGGCATCTTCTACTTCACTCTTAAGATCGGCATTATGGTGAAGAAGAATTTGCACTGCCTGGCTATAAAATAAATTGTAAGGAATGGTCATCTAAGAGGTTTGTAGTTAGTTCTGCTTTTGCAGTGTCTGATTTTAATTTTTTCTCATTCTAGGCTTTTGGTTACTCCCCTTCCACCCTATCCCTTAATTTTATTTTTTGAAAGAGTCTGCATTTCAAGCTGCTAGGGCAAAGAGTGTGATTACAGAAGGAAAGACTCCTCATCCAGGTACCTTGCTCTCTAGCTGTCACTAGGAAAGCCAGAGTCAGGATCTAACATGAGGAGCCCGTGCTCACTCTGCAGCCAAATCATAAAGCTTAAATCAAAAGTAGCTATGTTTAGGCAGACCCTAAGTCTGAACGCCTAAACTTACAAAGCCAGCATTCTTTAGAGGTCCTAAAACTTGCATTACCTTTCCATTTAATTATGCTTTTTAAAAGCTATTCTATGAGGAATAAACCTATTAAAATGAGAGATTATGTTTTCATTAGGTCTTTGTTAAGCCTTCAGTAAAAAAATAATGGGATGCAGAGTAATCAGTAAAATATATACAGTACTTTTAATGAGTCTTATTCTGTATACTGTAAATATTTACGTACTTTTAAGTCCAGAGAAGTAGTAACTAACTTTCAGTTTATAGTTTATTTTTCAATGTTAACACACAGTATTTGGGATACAGCAGAATTCTGTGTCTTGCAAAACCTTGAACTGTGTTTGTGTGTTTTTGACATAGCTCATCAAACAGTCTCTAGCCCTGAAAGCAGCTTTCAGATGTATAATGGTGTCAACAACGAGTGTGTCTAATGACAGCAGGCAGCAGAAAGCTAAAAGAGATTCCGGGATACTGTATCCATGAAAGGAGTTGGTAAATTTTAGCCCCATCCTAGTTTTGTAAATAGAGATGCATTGGGACACCCCTGTGCCCATTCTTTACCGTATTGCCTGTGGCTGCTGCCACAGCTACAAAACTGAGTGGTTGCAATACAGACCGTGTGGCCCCATAGAGTAAAAAATATTTACCGTGTGATCCTTTAGGGAAAAGTTTGCCAGCCCCTGCCATGGGACCTCGAAGTCCCTTCCTTAAAAATACACTTATGATCTCTTCATTATTTCTTAGTCCAATGGTTCCCAAACTGTCTTCTGCAGAATATTAATATTGTCTAAGTTAATAAGTGTTGTGGGAAAAAGATCCATGCTAACAGTAATTTTTCCTTTGTATTTTAAAATAAAATTTAAGACTACCAAACTCATTGCTATGGCTTTTATTTTTATGTGGTAACCTACCTTTAAGAAAAGGTGTCCCATGCCTGAGAGCACCAGGACGTCGAGTGAGAGATCACCTGATACATGAGCGTGCGATGCTCCACCTGCGCCTTGATGCCCAGGCAGCACTTAACACAGTCACTGATGAGATGCTTGGCATCATCTCTTTGATGATGGCTCATCTTCTGTGTCCTGACTTATAATTTCAACACATTTGTGATACTCAATGTTTATTCTAAATTAACCATGTTTTGTACCACAAACACATTGCCTGTGGATCTGTTGCTGAAACAAGGAAGACTTAAACAAGAAGTAGAATCTTTTTTGTTATCAAATTGTGTCTGAATCAAGTGATCAAAAGGTCAGAATATTACAAAGTAAAGATGAGCACTTGCAGCCTTCCGTTTCTAGAAATTCAGGAAGTGAGTTTTCCAGGGTCAAGTTTATGTCCAATTCCAACAAAATAACAACATTTAGTAAGAAACCACTAAGAAGAAAATATGAGGAAAGTTATTTGTTTTTTGGATTTACTTCCTTTGGAAATAGATTTGCACCTCATGCTCAGTGTGTGTTATGTAAGAAAATTTTATTGAAAAGCTCTTTGGCCCCTAGTAAGTTTTGAAGACATTTGGAAACTAAACATGCTGCATATAAAGACAAAGACATTATCTTTTTCAAGCAACATCTTGATTCACATGAAAACAATAAACCCCCAGCACCTAAAATTGTCAACACAGTTCATGGAAGCGCTAGAGAAGCATCATGCAGTGTAAGTTACAATGCAGCCCTGAGTGGAGGCTCATACATCAGAGAATTGCTCACCAAGCCTTGTGCAAAAGACGTTGTGATGTGGATGTGTGACGAACAGTATTGTAAAAACAAATAGACGCAGTGCAGTTGTCAGTATGGCTGCTGGTCGAATTAAGGCTCTAGCTGCTGCCACTGAAGAAGGGCCTGTTTGTAGACGGGAAACTTGTGGCAGGTTCTCACTGCAGCTTCCAGATCCAGCCGACGTCTCAGGACTCGCTGTGCTGCTCGTGTTTGCTTGTTGCAGGTTTAACAAGTCCACTGAGGACAACCTGCTCTTACGTGAATCTTTGCAAAGAATGCCGTTGGTGAGGACATTTTCAACTGCGTCCACAGCTTTATGCAAAACTGTGAAATTGAATGGGGAAAATGTGCTGGTGTTTGTAGTGATGCTTCTAGGGGGGTGGACCGGAAAATTGCTGGGACTGTCACCTGGATAAAATATGTGGCTCCCGAAAGCACCAGGAGTCACTGCCTATTACATAGACATGCACTTGCAGTTAAAATAATGCCTACATCTCTGGAAAACATGCTCGATCAGGCAGTCCAAATCATCAATTATATTGAAGCTTGGCTACATCAGCCCAGACTACTAAAAATTTTATGTGAAGAATTGGGTGCCCAGCACACAGCACTTCTAAATACAGAGGTGAGGCGGCTTTCCCGACGTAAAGATCTTGTAAGACTTTTTGAGCTTCGTTGTGAACGATTGGTTTTCATGGATTCTGCTTTTTGAAGATCTGATTGTTTAACAAATTCATCGTGGCTGCTAAGACTTGTATATCTTGCAGATATTTTTACTAAATTAAATGAGGTTAATCTGTCAATGCAAGGGGAAAATGTGACAGTTTTTACAGTATTTGATAAAATGTCATCAAAAGAAAACTTTGTTTTCCTACACTCAGTGACTTGACTGAAATTAATCCTATGGTTGATGGAGATACTTTCAGGGCCGCTGTGCAGCACCGCAGGGGTTTGCATTCTACTCTGTTAATATTTTCCTGTAACAAAAGGTAATAATGCTTGGGTTAGAAATTTATTTACAGTAACCTAACCCAACCTCATTAGTGTCATGGGACTATGAGAGCCTGATTGATTTAACATCTGATTCCCAGGTGAAGCAAAATTTCACTGAACTTTCATGAAATGATTTTTGGAGCAGCCTGAGTCAGGAGTAGACAAGCGTTGCAAGGCGTGCAGGTTGTGTACTGCTTCGTTTACTACCATGCACCTGTGTGAAGCAGGATTTTCCTATTATGCTGGAAAAAAACAACTAGATGTGGATCTGACTTAGCAACACCACACCTAACATTAAGCAGATATGTGACAAAAAGACACAGAAGCACTGTTCTCATTAAAATCGGAGGGTTCTGCGTGCCTCTTGATAACCAAATATAAGATGCAAATTTAAAATGATTTACTTCAAAAAAAGGAAGCTAGTGCATTTATTTTTCATGAGTGAAAGCATATGATGTGGTATATTACTTTGCAGGTTTTGGTATCTGAGGCTGACTCACCAAAGCAGTGGGTAATTCAGTAAAGCAGGAACATGGGGAGGCAATCATTTATTTCAAAGAACATTAAGGTAGGAACATCACATGACTGGGCTTCAAGATGCTCACATTCACTTGTCACACCAGGGAATCCTTCATGTGTCCACTTCCATCATTAGCCAAGATCCAGGGGGTTCATGATGCACCCCAGTGTGTGTGTGTGTCACCTCTCAGCCATTTAACTTGCCTAATTGTCATGTTTTCTATTCAAAAAATAAATAAATTTCAGTACATAAAAATGAAGAGGAGCATAACAAATGATAATATATCCAACCTGACCAAAGAAACAAAAAGTACAAATGGAACAAACACACAGTGTGTACCTCTTCCCAACTGCCAGCTTGTGTCACCTGGTGGCCCCACATGGAGCATCCCCTACAAGGCACTCTACTGGGAGGGTGTGTGTGTGTGTGTACGCACGTGTGTCAGTGTGGGGTGGCACGTAGACCAGAGAGGTCCAGCAGTCATTCAGAAAGCACACAGCTGACCCAGGCAGGGGCCAAGCTTTAGACCTTCCTGGCTGAGCCTGTGCCCAGGGAGGTCTGCAACTCACACTGGCTAGGGGAGGCTGGGTCACACATGTCCCTCCATCCCCAGCCCAGCTGGAAGCCAGAAAGAGGCCCAGGTCAGCCTGTGGCCCATTTTTAACCCTGCCCCACCCTGGCCTGTCCAAATGCCACAGGGCCACGTCACACATCTGGCTGACAAGCGTTCCTTGGGCTAGAGCAGCTATCCCCTCTTTTCCACATTCG
This sequence comes from Camelus ferus, assembly GCF_009834535.1. Classification (NCBI taxonomy): domain Eukaryota; kingdom Metazoa; phylum Chordata; class Mammalia; order Artiodactyla; family Camelidae; genus Camelus; species Camelus ferus. Next base: position 15,506,643 of record NC_045724.1, read on the forward strand.
CCCCTTGCCTGGTGCCCCTCTGTAGCTGCCCTCCCGCTCCTCCAGCCTCTCAGCACCATCTCGCCTCCTCCTCCCCATAGTGTCTCAGCGTTTTCTTGCCTTTGGTGAGATGGGGCCATTTCTCTCAAGGGTCGTTTTAAATGTTCAGGTTTTTAAATTTTTATTTTATTGACGTATAGTCAGTTTACAATGTTGTGTCAATTTCTGGTGTACAGCACAATGCTTCAGTCATACATGGACATACGAATATTCATTTCATGTCCTTTCTCACCATGAGCTACTACAAGATACTGACTATGGTTCCCTGTGCTGTGTAGTATAAACTTGTTGCTCTATTTTATATTTACCAGTCACTAACTGCAAATCTCAAACTCCCAGTGTATCCCTTCCCACCCTGTTCCCCTCTGGTAACCATAAGTTTGTTTTCTATGTCTGTTTAATTTTAGATTCCACATGAGTGTTGTCATATTGTGTTTTTCTTTCTTTCTGGCTTACTTCACTTAGAATGACGTTTTCCAGGGCCATCCATGTTGCTGCAAATGGCATGATATTATTTTTTTGGCTGAGTAGTATTCCATTGTATACATGACACGGCTTCTGTATCCAGTCATCTGTTGGTGGACATTTAAGCTGTCTCCATGTCTTGGCTATTGTAAATAGTGCTATGAACATTGGGGTGCAGGTGTCTTTCTGTATTAAGGCTCCCTTTGGACATATGCCCAGGAGTGGGATTATTGTATCATAGTAAGTGTATTTTTAGTTTTTTGAGGAATCTCCATACCATTTTCCATAACTGCTGGACCAAACTGCATTCCCACCAGCAGTGCACAAGGGTTCAGTTTTCCACACCCTCTCCAGCATTTCCCATTTGAATATTCATGTTTTAATTATTTTATTGCAGCAGCGACATGTAGGATAATGAAAAAGTGGCATCCTGGCGGCTGGGGGATGAGCCTGTGTGTGTGTCCCCATGCATGTGTGTGTGTTCCTGTATGTGTGTGCATGTCCCTGTGTGTGCATGTGTGCCCTCCATGTGCCTGCATGGGGGTGGGGAGTGGGGCTGGAGCCTGTGTGTGTGACTGAGTGACATCTCAGGCACGTGGGCCTGGAGGGGTGTGCGAGGCTGTGATGCTGGGCTGAGAGGCTGTGACCTGACCAAGGCCACACAGCCCGTCTTGGGGCTCAGGGCCCCACCCTTGCTTCCAGGCCTGCCACCAATCAGCTGGGGTGTTCCCTGCCGTGACACAGGGCTTGAAGTCCTGACCCTAAGGGCCCCACAACTTCCCTCAGGAGGAGGGGTCGCTGGGGCAGGAGGAGGCTGGGCTTGGCATGGGGAGGGGGGAGCAGGGAATCCAAGGGGGTGAACATGGCCCTGGAGTTTGGGTGTGACCAGCAGCAGTGAGGTGAGGGGAGTAAGAAGGGCCTCCTCACCAGGACTGAGTTTGTCATCCCGGCCAGGGGAGCTGCTCTTCTGCACAAGGACCAATTTAGAAAAATGTGGAAAACCAAGTTTCAGGCTCCATGGTAGATAAGTCCCATTCCAGATGGAAATAGCAGGATGTGACCCCATAAAAAGTGGTGAGCGCACATGAGCCATCGCCCCGCCCAGAAAGGAATTCCCCCGAGAGCCAGAGCTCACCCCACACCCAACCAGGGCCCTGGTAGGCCTGGAGTGATGGCCCTGCTGGGGTCCCACTTCCCAGGAAAATGGGGAGAAGGTCCGCTGGTCATACAGTCGAGGCCCAAGGAGGGGAAGAGACCTGCCCAGGTCACCCAGCACAGGAGGGCAGTCGGGTGGGACCCAGGCCTTCGGGCTTGTCACAGCCCCCCTTCTTAGGACAGGGGCACAGGCCTGCCTGGGAAAGAAGCATCGGGAAAGTGAATAACCCTGCAGACAGGGCCAAGTTGGCTGGCTGGCCGAGCCTCAGTTTCCCTTCTGTGGAACGGGGGACGGGACGGTGCCTGATCACAGGGTCTCTGTGAAGCTAGAGATGGTGCTGCTGTGGTGCTGGGGAGAGCCCTCCTGGTCCTCCTTACCTGGGAAGTGGCCGGAGGGCCCTGGGCGCGGCTGTCAGCCCCGTCCTGAGGGCCGATGGTTCCTGTCTAGCTGGGCGGGCTGCTGGTCCCTGCGGCCCTGACGGTGGCAGCTGCACGGCTTGGTGAAGGATGGGCCAACTCCCCTTCCCAGTCACCCTGGCCCATTGTCCCCCACCATGCACCCTGGGCTGGCTCCCTCTTTCCTTCCTGCCTCCTCTTGTCTCTGCTTCCCCCTACCCGGTGTCCCTCTCTTGTCACCTCCTGTCCCTCTCTAGGACTTGACCCCCACCTTTCTCTCACTCACACACTGTCTCTCCCTGCGTGTCTTTCTCTATCTCTCCCCCAGGCCCTCAGGCCCTGAGCTCAGGTCTAGCCCTGTCCAGGGCCACAGGGCCACATCTCTCCCAGCCCTCCCACCCTCACAGTGATGTTCCAGCCCCAGCTCTGCTCACAGTGGAGGCCGGTTACAGAGCTGCTCCTGCTGGCATTTACTGCTGCATCGCTGTTCCCCCCACTTCCCAGGCAGCGCAGCAGTCTCACCTTGACCTGTTTGTGGCCCAGCCTGGACCCCAGAGCTGCTGCAGGGCTGGCTGCCTCCCCCACCTGGAAGGAGGGAGGGCCCCGTGGGCTCCAGGGACAGCTGGCGCAGAGTAGAGTGGACTCTTTTTATACCCAACACCTTCTCCCTGGCAGTGGTGGCGTCCCACCCACTGACCCTGCCCCGCCCACCTCAGAGTCAGGAGGCTGTGGGAGGATGAGGGTGCTCACTGGGGCTCACTGAGAGCACTGCCGCCCTCAGCCCGCCTCAGGGCCTGCCTGGAGCCGGGGCTGCCGGGCAGCTGACATGGGGCGGGGGCATGGGCCTGGTCAGTGCAGGGCCTCTCGCTGGACGCCCATGGCCCCTCCTGCACCTCATCCGTTCCTCACCATGAGACACGGCCACTTCATTCTGGTCATCTAGCTCACGACCGGACACCCCTGTGACTGACAGGCCCCACATGCCCAGTGAGTGTTTACAGACTGAAGCAGCACAGCCATCACTAGATCTAGATACAGGCTGTACCCACCACCCAGGAGGAGCCCCAGGGGCCCCTGCGGTCAATGCTGCCCTGAAGGGGTAATCTTGCGTCTGCCCTGTCATCTTAGTTCCTGCTGGTTTGTGAGTTGTGTGCCCGTAAATCACTGCATGCCCTCAAGAGGGTGTGACCACTGGTCCTCCAGGAAGCAGACACTGACACAGAGAGAACTGTGACAATTTCATTAGGGGTGACAATAGGAGAGAACAGCAGAGGGGGCAGGTTGGAGCAGGGAAACATTCGGCCATAATGCACCTCTGACATCTTCTCTAAACACATCATTGCCACAGCTGAGGGGCCCCTTCAGTTGGCAGACTGTGCTGTAAGGCAAAAAGAGTTATTTATTTTAATAGGATCTTATTTTTTCCCAATTTTGTCTTCTCTAATGTATGTAAGGCCTCTGACGGACACTGTAGTCTGTGTGTGCATCTCCGTGTCTATACAGAATGAAAATAATTGTTTTCACATCTCAGACACAGATGTCAAAATGTGCACATTCTCATTATTATATTTCCTTCTTTAACTAGTAAGACCTAATATTTAATAGAAGAAAGGGACCTTTCGCCTTATCTTTAAAGCAGAGAGTGGTAAGCTCTGGGCCTGAGCTCTTATATCTTCAGTTTAATTTAATGTACTTCCTGAGGTCTCTTTTGATGATACTGTGTGCAGACACTTTCTTTTAAACAATGAGAATGCTGAGTGAGAAATATGTCCCAGTCATTTTGCAAAACAATGTGTGTGCTTGACCCAACCCTCCTCACAATGACGTCAGGGACCAGCGTTACCCCCCCGGCTCACAGACAACAACGCTGAGACCCTGTGGGGGCCCCACTGAGTCTTGGTGTTAGGGGATGAACTGCAAGAACTCAAAGAATCAGAAATTGGATCTTGTGACATAAATGTGGAGATGCCAAGCTGACAGTGGGCGTGGTGATGAGGGAGCAGGGGTGTGGGGACAGGGGTCCTACAGGGGGTCTCCTGATCACCCCTGACTTCCCCCAAAGAACCTGCCTCATGCTGAAGGGCAAGGCACCTGCTCAGCTGATCTAAATCCTGCCTGCACTTTTCAAATCAAAAGAAAACTTCAGCCACACAAATACCCTGAAAAAAACAAGCTAAACTTCAGTTTCTCTGATATCCACAGATTTCATCCAGACCCAGAACTTTCAGAAACCCAAGAGAACAATTATCTTTATATGAGGTTGTGAACTGAGGGCTTTCTGGAGGCAGTGGGTTCTGAAGGGGATACGTGCATGGCTGCACTGAGTCCCCTGCACACACACGTGGCTCTGAGTGGACCTCACGCTGCATTCACACGGCCCACCTGAACTGCCCACCCTGCCGGGAGTGACCTTCCAGCTCCATCTGAGTGAACCCAACAAACGCCCACTGGGCAGCCCCTCAATTTCTTTCTTCCCCTCCACACCCTCCTATTCACTCCTGTGTGGCTCACGTGTCCTTCTTCTGCACTCTGAGGCCCTGCACGGGCACATCTGCTATGGTGACAAGCTGTCTGCTGTGAATGTCTCTCTCCCTCACTCGCTCCCTCACCCCTCGAGGCAACCCCGTGAGCCCCTGAAGTTAGGGGTGTGCTTCACCCCTCACAGAGCACATCACATGGTCCATGCAAGAGGCACATCGGCCAAACTGGGACTTCAAATTCACTTGATATTCTGTCAAAAGTCTCTTCTGTTCTATACAAGAGACGCCTGCTTCCCAGGTCAGGACGGGGAAATGACACAGTCCATCAGATGTGTGTGCTGGGAAGCTAGACAGACGTCACAATGTCCCAAGTCAGATTTCCTCAGGCATCGCAAGGCCCTGGAGTGCCATCTCCCCTTCTGCAAAGACTCGACAAGGGAGCAGAAGCACATGCTCTCATCTTAACGAGTGCTGTAACTGGTGGTGGGGGGGGTGGCGGTGGCTGAGACCGCATAGGCCACAAGGGAGGTGGGGGTGGCGGTGACGAATAGCCTCTGAGAAGTGACACTGGGTGTCCCATCGGGCGAGGCACACCAAGTGGTCCTGGACAAGTACTGGGACCTCTGGAATCCACAGTGACTTGCAGAAGAGAGAGCTGTGTTGGATGACAGACAAAAGGAACAACACCTACAGAACCTGAAACCCAATGCAGCAGCTGTCAGCACCGGGCACCCTCCCCTCCACCGGGTGCCCAGACAGCAGCACAGGGCCACACACTCGACCTTGGGGATAAAACACTGTTGCCACACGACACCGCCAGTGTCTGTAAGTGGAGGAAGGCGAGAGTCCTGCCTGAGACGATGTACAGAGGTTCCAGCAAATTGATAAACTAGGGCCTCCCAAACAGGAAGCCTCTCTGTGCAGGACAACCCACCCTGACACCTTCCCCAGCTCCACAGAAGCATGGTCTGCATGAACCAGAAACACAGAGAAAGAAAGGAACCGAAGGCCTGGTTTCCCACACATAGAATGAGAGCCGCACCTGGGTACTTGCTCTGTCTGCAGGACCCTGCCAGACCCTCTCTACTCCCTGCTCACAAAGGGCCCTCCTCCGCCAGCAGGAGCTGCCCCTGGGCGCAATGAGCTCTGAGGAGCTGGGCACCCCGCAGTCCTGTGGGGGAGCTGGCAATGTGCTTCTGAGGGGACAAGGCTGTCCTCAGAAGGGAGTCGGGCTCCGCTACAATCATCCTTATTCTCAGGGAAGTCTCAACATTAACTTTGCTATGCAACACACACTACATTTTTCCTATGGGAAAGTGAAGTGGGAGATCTCAAATCCCACAGCTAAAACCAAAGGGATTTTACCTCACGCAGAAAACCGCACGGTGTTTGATGATATACAGGAGCATCACTGAGAGCTTCCGGGGGATGACCGACCTGGCGCTGGGTGGAGAACACAAAGTCAGGGGTTTTGTGCCAAACAGAATCCCCCTGCAAGGAAACAGACATTTTCACTGCTGGCTTTTTCAATTCCAGCCTCTGTTTCCTACTACAAATGCAACACCTCTGAGAGTCGGGCTTTTCCTCCCAGCGTGCAACTGGAGGGAGCGTGCAAGGCACGTTGACCTCTCAAGGACAGACCGTGATGGGTTGTGACATTTACTACACCCAAGAAGACTCAAACTTGCACAAAGCACACGGCATAAAGCTGGAGGGAGGGCTTTGCTCATTTCTCACTTACGAGGACTTCAACGGACATTCTAACCAGGAGAATCCCCTAGCCTGAGCCAGGAAACCAGTCAAGGAATGACGATAGGAATCTGTCCCAATGACCCAGGAGCAACCCCAAGAGGAGGAGGTCAAAAAGGAGCCAGCCGAGCCAGAAGAAGTCAGTGTGGAGCGAGGGCTCACCCTCCTCGTGCTATTTCGAGAAACACACCCTCAAAGTCTGCGCTCCTCAGCTTCTAAGCACTCCCCCATGGCTTCTGTAGGCACCACCCAAGGTGACTGGGGCTGAGGGGAGACGGCCACTGGCTCCTGGGCAAGAGTTTGAATTTGAAAAGTAATGGCACGCCAGACCCGTCGCAGAACACACAATCTGGGGACAAGGGCAGGAGAGGTTGCTGGGAAAAAAACAGGGCACATTTCCCAGACACACTTCCAACCGAGAACGACCACCCCATTTACCTGGGCCTCCATGGTCCCCTCACTTCGGATGCAGCTGCGGTGCCGCACTGGAGCTGCACCACATGCTGAATCGAAGAAAAACCACAGAAAGGTTTGAGGATTTGTCTTTTCTGCCTTGACTTTTCTTAAGCATTACAATTCTCCCAAGCATTACTTTATCGTATTGCACTCTTTCCCACAGCAGAGCAAGGTGGTTGCAGTTCCCCTGACTCTTCCTGTGTAGATCACATTCTCCTTATTGTGGTATTTTCATTAGTAATCATCCATTGTGCAATGTCATGGCTCAAAGTAGCTGGAGAAATCATTAATGTACTTACTCCTAACATTAGGCTCTTCACATCCCCTGGTTTCTAAAGACTTCTATATAATATTAAAACTCATCTTAGTCTCCCTACTGCTGTGATCCCCCTGGTCTCTTAGCTCAATAGATGTCAACTTCCTCTATGATGTCATTTAGACACCATCACAGGAGTAAAATTTTCAAGAGTTAAGAAGTCATTTAGACATCAGAAGTCATTGTGTTTATTCTTAGTTGAATTTAAACCCACATCACATCCTGGTATTGAGAAAATATTACAAAGATAACTAAAATATAGTATCTTACCTCTTGGCATTGTCATCTTTTTTACCTAGGAGAGGCAGAAACATTAAATTTGAAGTCAAAACATATAATTAGTAAATATGTGGTTTCTAATAAATTATCAAAACAGTAATCCATAGAAATTACCATTATCACTTTGGTTCAGCATAACGATTTATATGATTAAAAATCAGGAAAAATCAAAATTTCCTACTTAAGGCATGATCTTTCACTAACACCATTTCTGACAGCACACTTGGTCAACAGCTTATATTTAAGCAAAAAAATCTGTCTACATTCTATTAAATAAACACCAATCTATTCAATTTTCATAATGTATATTCATGTTCATTAACACTGAACTATATCATTTTCATAGTATGTTGTAATGCATCATTTATCTGTTTTTTTGTTTTGTTTTGTTTTGTTTTTTGTCAAACCAAACATCCACACTTAAGTCCAGAACATGGATTGTTGTGTAACCTTCGAGAGAGGGAGAGAGACAGAGAGAGAAACTAAAAGAAAAATAAAAGCAAACTCCTTATACTAAGATGCACCCCTTCCATTCAATGAAAGGTTTTCTCAACTCTTAGAGTTGACTGTTGAGTTGATAAGCAATTGTAACATATGAGGTCATAAGATTTGTCAAGACCACTAAAAACATACGGACATCAAGTGAGACATCAGAAGAGAATGAAAAGTGAGCAATGGCTGTAATGAAAGCACACACAGCAGCAGGAAACACAGTGACCATTGTCAAGAAGCAAACGTGCTTCCTGACTCAGACATGAGTCATCATCTGAGGAATAGCAGCTCAGTAAAATGCAGGCAGGACTCCACTTTAATACTATGTAAACACACATTTTCATGACCTTTAAAACGTATTTCTTCATTCAAAACTTTAAGTGATATCAGAGACTGAGGCCAGCCTATAACCTTGCAAAGATATTGGAATATCATACAGTGTCAAAGCTCCAGTGGCAATAATGTGGCGATAGAAGAATGCACCCACAGAGGGCAAACAGGAAGCCACAGATGTTCCCTTCACTTCACACTTGCTCAGGGAACACTGAGCATCCCTGTCCCCTGTCACCCAACACACAGGTGGGGCAGGTGGGGAGAGAGATGGGCTCACCAATACTTAACCTTTCTGTTTTGTTATTGAAGAGAAGAGTTTATAAATTGTCATTTGCTCATTGAGAATATATTGTTGTCTTGCTCAATGAGTTCTTACTATAAAGATAGTATTTTGCAACAAATTTCCATTTCAAAACTAATTTCTGTTCAAGTTAGTAATCTAAAAGGTAACAAAGAAAAGACTCCTGGATTCTGGTCCAGGCAAGGAAATAAAATGTTCAGTGACTATAAAAATTCCTGTTAGGTGTGATTAAAAGGACACTGTCAGGTAACTTTAGTAACACTCACAGCGAGGACAGTCCTCCAGACAAATACAAGAAAAACAAAAATTCCCCAGGAACCAGCAAAAACAGTTAGCTTCCACAGAATTTCATAAACATCAGGCCCAGGATGGAAAAGGTCAGGCAGAGTGTGGAAGACCTGAAATAATATTGGAGATAATGAGGAACCTCAAAGACATTCACAGTGTATCTGTCACAGAGAATCATCTTTAGAAACCATCAACCACACCCCTCAAATAGCTCCTCAGAGAGGCGAGAAGGGATACTTGAGTTCAAAAGGATTGGGAGGACGCTGTATTGTGGGTATGTTTACTGCCTTCATTTGGTGATAGTTTCATTGCTGCTCCCATATGTCAAATATCAACAAGCTGTATCATTGAGAAGGTGATGATATTACATGTAAATACACCACACTAAAGCTTCAGAAAAATATGACGCACAAAATGTTACAGATTTGACTTTGCTGACAGGCACATTGCAAATATTTTTAAAACAGTTAACAGAACTTAACTTATGAATGCAGAAGCCAACTTGAAATTGAAAATAAGTAAACACAAACCTACAGGGCATGGGAAGCCTACATCTTCTATTGTATATTCATGAAGTACCTGGACAAACTCCTATGAAATATCTCCAAAAATACACCCTAAACATATGGGGGGAAAAGCGAAGAAAATATGTGTTAAAATACAGAGAGATGTACAGAGATGTATTTGTACGTTTATAGATTAGACATGAGTGAGAAAGCAGAGCAGCTCTTATAATAGTGCCAAAATTACCATTCCAGCAAAAATCAATGATTTATTTCAGCCCAACTTTCTAAAAACCATGGAGGTTTCCTTCAGTGTTCAGTTTGATTCTGAACCAGAGCACGTAATGTCAGACTTCTGAAATAAATAAGGATTTGTATAGTTAAGTAATCTTGTATAATATGATTAAAACTCTAAGAATAAAGTTACATAAAAAGAGAATTCAAAATAATCAGTACAAATAATTCACATGCATATTTCACAGTACTGCACCTACATCCATTAACAGCCACCATGAAAATCAATTTGTATTTCTGGAATGTACTGTCACCAAAACAAAAGGCAAACACATAGTTTTGTAAAAACCAGATTTATAATATAAGTCTTATAGGAGGGAATAAATGCGCAATGTAATTTGTACTAATCTAGACACCAAGTTTCAGTCTTGTGCAAATAAAACCTCTCTAGAAAGCAGCCTCTGAAATCAGTAACACTGTCATTGTCAGCTCTCACAGTTGGGGTCAGTAAAACATGTGCTGCTGGAAAACATGCACTGTCTTTGCATAGCTGCCATCTGAGAGAGCAGTGGGTCTCAGCACAAAGGAGAGACATGCAGATCAAAGGCACAAAAACAAATACCATCTAGTCACTAACTGGTAAAACCCCCTCCATCGTGGGCATGCTTGTTACACATGGCACTGTCTGAGCACTGACGTCAGTAGCTGCCTCCTACCTAGAGTCTATCCACCAGGGCCGATGGACTCAGGTTCTGTCAGCAGCCATGAGCAATGGTGAAGGACAAGTTAGTTTAACCAAATGCTCAAAGATGTGGTAGGGAAAGAGGGCTTAAGTAACCTATGAGAACTCAGCCTCATTCCCTCTGAGGGAAAAAATTCCAACAAAGATGACCTAGAAATGCCCTCCTTAGTAGGCTCAAAAGACACAGAACAGACTCTTCTTTGGGTGGAGTGTTCATGTGGCGTGATTCTGCCTCAGTGCAAGGATTGTTCCTGACACTCAATTTTTCCAGGTCTGTAAGAATCTGCTGCAAGCCTATCAGAACAAACCCACTTAAATCCATGAGGTGTTCTTTTTTCTTTTTTGGGGTGTGGAGGTGATTTTTCCTGATAAGAGTGAAAATTTCATAGCATGTATCTGAATTTTCTTTATATTTGGACAATTCTAAGGACATGAAGGACCCTTTCTGCTTTGGGAAAAATCAACACTCTGCACATGGACACTTCACTAAAGAAAGGATGACAACTCATCCACCTCCTGGTCATGTCACTCCTAGGCATTTCCCCATTATAAACATCCCAGCAGGTTGCAGCCACTGATTTTCACATCAGCTAGGATCTTAGGGCTCCCACCAACCTAACTGGACATAGAGTCCCCAGGGGTAGCCTCCAAGAGGAGAAGGAAAGGGATGACTCAGAAGTTGCTAGATGTCCAATAGAAATAAAAGCAAAAATAAACAAATGAGATCTAATTAAATTTAGAAGCTTTTGCACAGCAAAGGAAACCATAAATAAAACAAAAAGACAACCTACAGAATGGGAGAAAATATTTGCAAAAGATGAGACTGATAAGGGCTTAATTTCTGGAATATATAAGCAGCTCATATGACTTAATAAGAAAAAAATAAACAACCCAATCCAAAAATGGGCAGAAGACCTACACAAGCATTTCTCCAATGAAGACATACAAATGGCCAATAGGCACATGAAAAAATGCTCAGTATCGCTAATTATCAGATGCAAATCAAATGCAAATCAAAGCTACAACGAGGTATCACCTCACACCAGTCAGAAGGGTCATCATTCAAAAGTCAACCAACAATAAGTGCTGGAGTGGCTGAGGAGAAAAGGGAACCCTCCTAACACTGCTGGTGGGAATGTAGTTTGGTGTAGCTACTATGGAAAACAGTATGGAGATTCCTCAAAATAGACTTACCATATGATCCAACAATCCCATTCCTGGGCATATATCCAGAGGGAACCTTAATTCAAAAAGATACATGCACCCCAGTGTTCATAGCAGCACTATGTACAATAGCCAAGACATGGAAAGAACCTAAATGTCCACTGACAGGATAAAGAAGCTGTGGTATATTTACACAATGGAATACTACTGATCCATAAAAAATGATAAAATGATGCCATTTGCAGCGACATGGATGGATCTGGAGAATGTCATTCTAAGTGAAGTAGTCACAAAGCAAAAGAAAAATGCCATATGATATCACTTATATGTGGATTCAAAAAAAAAAAAACTTATTTACAAAACAAAAACAGACTCACAGACATAGAAAACATGATTACCGGGGGGAAAGGAGTGGGAAGGGAAAAATTGGGAGTTTGTAATTCACAAATACTAATCTATATAAAGTAGATGACAACTAGTTTATACTGTACAGCACAGGGAACTATATTTAATATCCTGTAGTAATTTATGTTAAAAAAGAAAATGGAAATGAATATATTTATGTTCCTATATGACTGAAGCATTCTGTTGTACACCAGAAACTGACACAACATTGCAAACTGACTATACTTCAATAAAAATGTTTTTTAAATTATAGGGCCACTGAATACTTTTGTTACATTAAAATGTCTCAAAATACACTTCAAAGAAAAACAAAAGTTGCTAGAAGTTAACAAACCAGAAAGCACAGAACAAATGACATTTCACTGTTCAACAGACCAGCACCAACCCAGTGCTGAGACACCACAGCTCCCAGGGCTGCCACACATCACCACTAGGAAGAGTGTACACACAGGAGAGCACACTTCACAGGGACTGCACCCAAACATGCACAGCTTGAAGCAGGATCTTGACAAGATTTTCAGGAGCCAGTCTAACTATGACTTGAGTAAGTAACAGTTTCTCACTTTGTAAAAAACAGCTTTATTGAGATACAATTCACACATTCTCCCATTTTAGGCATACAACTCAATGGCTTTTAGTACATTCACACTTCCTTCTTTGATGCAATAAAGTAACTATTTCAGGTTTCTTCCCTGTCAACCTGCTGTGTTTGGTCCAAGAGGTCGTGAAAGGACCCAGATCTTGATGAGGATGCTGGTGGCCATGGCCACTCCAGGCTGGTCAAGAAACCTGTCCTGAGGCCCTTGGTCTTCACCAATGATGCGTTCCCATCAAGGACCCCATGAGAAAGCAGCTATTTAACCACAGTGTGAGAGCCCAGGACTAAGGAGGTAACCCCTGATGCCTGATGTTTACTCACAGTTGTGTTTTTATATCCACTACACTGCCAGCACGTGGGGCCAGGAAAGCAGCCCCATCAGCTCCATGTCCGGGTCCCCTCAGGGCCCTGGCAGGAGGTGGGGTGGGAGGGGAGGGGAGGAAAAGGGATGAGGAGGGGTGGGGAGGGGTTGGGGAGGGAGTGTGACAGGAAGAGGGGTTGGGCACTTGGGAGAAGAAGGGGGTCACGGAAAGGATGACAGTCAATCAAGCTCTTGAGGGGAAGAAGGAGGGTTCAGTCAGCGGAGTAGGTCAGCAGGTCAGGAAAACAGCAGTTCAAGTGGACTCTCAGGAGCAGTTGGAGACTCCAACTGCCTACTCCAGTTTGAACGATGCCTTAGCAATGCCATTGGCTTTATGCCCCCTCTAGACCAATCACCTGCCTTTGCCCCTGGCATCTCACAGTGGACATTCTGGGTAACCTCACTTTTAGAATACACCCCACCTAACTGATCCCCCCCCAACCAACTGCCATCCAACCCTGGGGTCCTCTCTGCAAACTTTCCTGACCTTATGCTTTCTGGCCCTGCCCAACCCAGGTTCCCTGACCCCCAATTCTGGGTGCTCCCTTCTCCTCCAAATTCCCAGGGTTTCCCTTGGGCAGTGGCTGTAAAAGATGTAAGGTAAAGAATGACAGAAGTCCAAGGGAAATCAACTACACAAGTAGAGTGGGAGGTCTTCACTCCCCCTTACTCAGCACTTCATACAAAAGGCAGACAGAACAGCCACGAGATGGAAAATATCTTAACGACAAACCATCTTAATCACATCACCACACCCATATGGCCGTCCTTATCTATAGTAAACCTGTAGGTGACACATTCATTTCAGGTACATGCAATACATGCATAAAAATAAACCCTATTATTTTTGCCATATATATAACTATACAGTGTAATTATATATTGTCACACCCTGTACTCTGCACTCGGGTGACTCACGTACACCCAGATCCAAGGAGGCAGAAACTACCCGGGTGGGACAGAAGCAAAGTTATGCTTTGGGGCAGTACTGGCTGTGAGGGGGACAGAGAAATCCTTCTGGGGTGGTGGGAAGATTTGGTATATAGATATGGGGATGGTTGTGTTCATTCAATCAATAAATACTGAGCACATGGGGCCTGCCCATCACAAGGGTCAGAGAGACCCTCATATCTGTCCCTGTGAAGTGACCAACTGCTGATGGTTAGGAATGGATGAGGTGCCAGGAGTGGCCGCGGGAGTCCAGTGAGAGGGCCCTGCACTAATCCAGGCTTTGTGCCCCAGCCCTGCCCTGCCAGCTGCCCCAGGAGCCTCAATTCCAAGCAAACTCTGAGGAGGACTAAGGGCAGCAGCTCCCTCTTAAGTCTCAGGAGCTCAGGAGCTCTTAGTGAGAAACGGGCATGGGACAGTCAGTGGTTTGGGACTCTGTCACTCACAAAGGAGTTGGGTGAAAATACCTGGCTCCTTACATGTCCCTCAATCCAATCCCCCAGGAGCCCCTTAAGCCCACAGGGCCCTCCCTCCTTCCAGGTGGGGAAGGTGGCCAGCCCTGCAGCAGCTCTGGAGTCCAGGCTGGGTCCAAATCAAGCCACCAACAGGTCAAGATGTAACTGTGCTGCCCAGAAAGAGGGGGGAACAGCGGTGCAGCAGTAAATACCAGCAGGAGCAGACTCTGTAACTGGCTCCTCCACTGTGAGCAGGGCTGGGGCCACAACTTGGCCGTGAGGGTGGGAGGGCTGAGAAGGGTGGGGCCCTGTGGCCCTGGACAGGGCTGGACCAGAGCCCAAGGCCTGAGGGCCTGGGGGGAGAGACAGAGAAAGGGACAGGCAGGGAGAGAGACAGCGCATTGAGTGACTGAAAGACAGGTGGGGGTCAAGTCCTAGAGAGTGACAGGAGGTGACAGAGGGGGACCAGGTAGGGAGAAGCAGAGACAAGAGAAGGCAACAAGGAAAGAAGGAGCCAGCCCACAGTTGTCGGTGGCATGTTATCATGTACACACAAACACCGTGCGGAGAGAAGAGAAGCAGTTGTCTGTTTACTGATTCTTGTAAAAGGGTTTATATACGACGTGCACAATGCCTCACATACCACCTAGGTTACAACAATGTTAATAATCTTAAGCTATTTAGGATCCCAGGCTCCAGGTTCCCAGGCTCCTGCAGTAAGCACAGGATGTTACATGATCAAGGACAGATTGTTTTAAAGTTCATCACAAAACTTCATTAAATAGGCCATCTCTGATCCAGCCGGCCGTGCCTGTCTTAGGTTGTCCTCCTCTGAGGATCTTACCCGTCACTGGCTACCCAGCCATCCATACTGGACACATTAGGCCATCTCTGATCCAGCCGGCCGTGCCTGTCTTAGGTTGTCCTCCTCTGAGGATCTTACCCGTCACTGGCTACCCAGCCGTCCACACTGGACACATTAGGCCATCTCTGATCCAGCCTGGCTGTGCCTGTCTTAGGTTGTCCTCCTCTGAGGATCTTACCCGTCACTGGCTACCCAGCCGTCCATACTGGATACATTAAATAGGCCATCTCTGATCCAGCTGGCTACATGACATTTCTCACAGCTTGTTATCAGGTCAGCCCACAGCTTATTCTCTAGAGCCTTCAGGCAGGGGCCTACAACAGTGCATGCTGGGGGACAAAGGGCCAGGGTGGCCTGACTCTGGTAAGGGGCCCAGAGTGGAGGGTGCAGAAAAGGCAGGAATCCTGGCCTCACAGTCCCTCCCGCTCTGAGGCTCTGACCTCCCTGGAGCTGAGCTCCCCAGTGGTCACCATACTTGCAAAGACCGGTACCTCCCATTTTTCTTGGGACTGCTGGTTCCAGCCTCTATGTCTGTCCCTGTTGGGGCTGACTTCCAGGAGAATGGGCTACCCTTGGGGAGGAAACTGGAGCCTGCCCTGTGGGGAGTTGACTCCGACTCCTCACAGACCCAGTGGTGTTGCATTTCCAACCACTGCTAGGCCTTCCTGGCTCCACAGCCAGGCTTCATGCACTATGCTGGCCTCAGGATCCCCCGGCCTGGAGGGACTGAATCCCATCCAGGGTGAGAAGGCTCAAGGATACTGGATCTCCTCCTACTGTCAACCAGAATTCCTTTCAACCCTCAGGAGTTGGGACCCCCTGTAAATTACCAATTAACATCAGGTCAAAGGTATTGAGGTCTCACACTGAGCAATAAAATGTGCCAACTGACCAAATTCAAACTGCAGTGTTCCAATTACACAACACTCTCAATAACCCATTTTATGGATGAGAATTCAGAGGGGTTGTGAGTTAACTAAGGGTCTCAGGGGTGACGAGTGCTGTAACCTTACCTTGAACCAAGATCTACCTTGTAAAGCGATTCCACCTGGAGCCCATCCTGTGACCTGCTCCCTGAGGTTCTGAGGAAGACCACTGGCACAAGTTGTCTCAGGAAAATCCTCTTTCAATGACATTAAGTCATGCATCAGTCAGGACAAACAGGGTGAGGATGTGTTCACGAGTGACCCTGACTCCTAACGAACAGCAAGTCAACTTTATCTCAGGAAACAGGTCTTCTATTATCATTAAGTCAGGCACCAAGGTAAATGAGAGTAAAAACAGGCAGAAGAGAAGCAAGATGTCACAGTAGAAGGAGGCTCGTAGCTCACCCTCTCCCACAAACACACGAAAACTCAGATCTACGGACCTACTCAGCCAGCCAGAGCACCTACCAAACTTCAACACTACATCACCCTCTTTGAAAGACAAAGATGCCAAAAATCTTGTAGGAGAAAAGGAAAAAAAAAAAAAAAGAAAAAGAAAAACAGTGCAGGAGGGAGTGGCAAAGGAGGACTGGTGCTCGTTCGCTGGGATGTTCTTCACTTCCCTGACAATCAGAGGAAACATCAGAGGACCCAAAAAAGTAAGAATGGAAACCCATCGAGATGGAGAAATCTGGCTCATTGGACATGAGGCTCCAAGGACACACAGCGCCCAGGAAGCCACGCCATCTCATCACACAGTCACCAAGAGACACTGACCAGGCAGGGCCCTCAAAGACTGAAAGAATGAAAAAAAGCTGGAGGACAGGACCAAAGGCATTTCTTCCCAAATTCTATCAGCTCTGTGTTTTGCCCACAACCAACCAAAGTGCCCCCCAAGACCCTACCACAAACACCATGGCCGGATGTTGTACCACCTTTCATGGGAGGTCACGGGGCTGGTTTGTGTGTAAGGAATTCCATTCACCAACGATATGGTTTATAACAGGAAATTCAATTTTCAGTCCATTTCACCCACTAATTAGGACTTCACTGACATTGTTATCATTAAATTAACCAGGAGAAAACAATTCAGATACTCTGAGGTAGGAGGGAAAAACACCTCTCAGCCTCCTGGAGTCAAGTAAAACTACACAGTGTTTGTTGCAGAAACCACAGGTCTTAAAAGTTGAGTTTAAAACACACTGCACATCATGACTTTTTCTATGACCACAATCCATCAGTGTGCGCGGAACGGAACCAAAGCAGAACAGATGGATGGTGTCAACCAGGGACAGGCCCTGAAACATTAGCCTGGGCTTGGGGGCCAAAAGGGGGCATCCGGGATGTGCTGTGGGGCTCAGAAACCCCCTGCCAGAACCAAACGGCTTAGTAACAGCACCCCATCCCACCACCTCCTGGGAAATGTCCTCTGAGTCTGGACATCTGAGTTGGGACCTCAGCTGTGCCCCTGACCATCCACACCGAGCCCCACAGGTAGGAGTCGCGGTACCTCATGGTGTCGTGACCCGAGTCCTCCCTATCCTCCTCAGACAGCTTGACGCACACTTTCTTCATGCCCCCGTGGTCGGTCCCGTCCGTCTCACTGTCTTCACTGATGAGCGGGGGCGGCGAGGCCTCCTCGGCCAAGCGGGGATCGCAGGACCCACCTGAGGTGGTCTCCGTGATGGTGGATGGCAGCCTGTGGGGGGAAAGACTTTGAACTTAAAGGCACAAGCGCGTGGCTTCACTCACTCCCAGGAGGCCCCGGGCAAGGCCCTGACCTCAGGCCACACCTCTGACCCTAAGCAGACCCAAAGGCTCTCTGTCTCTACCCTGAAAATCCTGCCACCAATTCTGCAGATGCGCATACACCAGCCCTCCTGCAGGGGTTGTCAGATGCAAGGGTCTAAACTCATGGCCAAGTGACACCAGGCTCGGGAGGATAGAAGGCGACTGGGGAGCGTGGTCTCTCAGGGCTGCACACGGTCACGGTTGCCCACGACTCAGCTCTGCCACTGTGATGTGACAGCACCAGACACTGCGTAACGGACTGGGCATGGCTATGTCCCAGTAAAACTTTATTTAAAAAAAAAAAAGCCATGGGCTGGATTTGGCCCACAGGCCTTAGTGTCAACCCTGGCATAGAGTGTAGCAGTTAGAAGCATGGGTTTTGAACACAGACAGACCCCAGATTCAAATCCCAATGCTACCGTTTCCTAGTTTAGAGACCTAGGGCTAATTATTAAACCACTCTTGAGACTCCATTTCCTCATCCATACACTGGAGTACGATCACTATGTCCTAAATGCCACACAGATTAAGGGACTTAAAATGTGTTAAGTGCCCAGAAGAGTGTCTGGTGCCTCCTAAGTGATCAGTAAACCCTAGCTGGCACAATCCAACTACATCTCAATGAGGTCAGTACTATGACTAGCCCCACTTCAGCAGATGAGAACACTGAAGTTCAGAGAGGCTGAGTGACTTGTCCAAGGCCACACAGCTAATAAGCGGCAGGGACAGCAACCTGGCGCGGGACCTCACATTATTTTTTCATTTATCATGAAGAATTTCTGTCATATACAGAAGAAGAGGGGACAACATGACAAACCTCACGTACCCAGCTGCCAGCTTCAACAATGGCAACTCAGAATCCACATTTCTTCCCTCAATCTTTCCTATACCTTCTTCTCCTTCCAGAGTAGTATTTAAAACAAACCTGAGATACCATATAATTCCCCTGAGAAACACTTTCATATGTCTCTCTAGCACAAAAATACATTTTTTCTAAAGCAGTGATTCTCAACCCGTCCCATCCCCCCCACCCCCACCAGGAAACATTTAGCAGTTTAGTGAGTCTCCTGGCGGGCAAACAGCACCGTCCAGAGACATTTTTAGCTGTCACAGCCGAAGCAGGGTGGGGGTTGTGGGGAGAAACTACTGGCATCCAAGGAGCAGAGACTGGAGTGCCACTAAATACCCCACAGCAAAGAACTGTCCAGCCCCAAATGTCCATGGTGTTGAGGCTGAGAAACACTGTTGTAAACATAACCAGTCTGCTATTATCAAACCTCACAAAATTAATCATCCCATAAGACCCTCTAGTCCCCGGTCCGCGTTCAAATGCCCCTGATGGTCACAAAGGTGCCTTCGCACAGACGGTATCTTAGAAACCGAACCCAAACCAGGCCTACTCACTGCGTTTGGTTGATACGCCTCTCAAGTCCCTTCTCTACCAGTTCCTCCTCCTCCCTGAACCTGCTTCTCCCTTGTCATTTATTTGTTAAAGAAACTGGGTCACTTGTCATCCAGGATTGCCCACCCTCTGGATTTGGCCCATGGTGTCCCTGAGGTGCCACTTCACTTTCCCTACACCCCACATCCTCCAGCCCAGTAGTGAGACCTAAACTTTGAGCAGAGAACGGTGCAACTTCTGTTGGTAAAAACACTTTGTAGGGGATGCTGTATGTGTGTCCGGACACAAGGTACCAAAAGGCACATCACGTCCAGCCATCTCTTTCTGCAATGTTTAAATGATAAAGTTCCCCCAAAACCTTTCACCGAACAGTTCTACCCTCTGCTGAGGATGCTGCCTACATCCATCCTTACATCAGAGCAGCAGTTCTCAACTGTGAGTGATTTTGCCCACTGACAGGGCATGTGACAACGCTTTGAGACATTTTTCATTGTCACAACCTGGGGAGGGTGTGCTGCTGGCATCTAGTGGGTACAGACCAGGGATACCACTAACAGCCTATTGTGTGCAGGATACACTCCAAACAGTGACCCTACCCAAAATACTGACATTGCTGAGGTTGAGAAATCCTGACTCTGAGATGCCCTGCCATTCCCTCCTGGCCCAGGGCTCACCTGTCGATTTGAGTGACATATTGCTTCATCTCCTTCACAGACACATCCAGTTTGGTGAAGAGCTGCAGGTAGGCGTCCTGGATCTCATGGTCCTCCTGCTTGAGCTCAGGCCCCGGTCCTCCTGGCTGAGGACTCCACTGGCTGGCTCAAAGATGCTGTCATTGGGACCTTGGCTTTGGGAGTCCCCATCCACAGCAGGTAGGCACTTCCAGGAGGCGGCAGGCATGGTGCTGATGCAGTGCTGGGTGTTGGACATGGAGTTCAGGTGACCTGCAGTGGAGGGAGAGAGAGCTCACTTACAAACAGCCCCCAGATACTCACAAGCCCCTTCGACAGAGCTATACAAACCCATTTTAAGGATCCCAATGAATGAGGAAAGTTTCCCTTTTAAACAATCTTTCAATACATTAAATTACTTCAATTAGAAAATACATTAAATTACTTCAATTAGAAAAAAGTTTCCATTTGGCGTTAATATGCTTTTAACTCCTGTGATCTTTTTCCGGCCTAGAATGTAGAAATGATGACTGGTAATCCAGCAGCCATTCTATACCATGAGGCATCCTTCAGGATAAAAGCAACCTCTAGAGATGATGTCATAGAAAGAAGGAGGCTTCATCCCTGATGACTGTGGGGCCACCATTCCAGTCTTGGGCCACTAGCCTTCATACATGCTTCTGTTTGAGTATCTGTAGCGTGAGACCTGACCACAATTTCTGACAGACCCAGTCACCTTGCTCTGGGTCAAGGTCGACGAGGGAGGGTTTGTGACCAAAGCGGACGCTGAAGCACCTACCAACCAAGGGCATGGTCTTGGGGTAGCACACTTCCAGGAGGCTGATGTGGCAATTTGTGGGTCAAAAAGTCCAGGCCACACAGTGGATTAACAGCTACTGAGAAAGGTGGGGGACATGAGGTCATGATGCAGGGCTCTGGGAATTCTGGCCCACCCCGAGTACCCACTTTATCCTGGCCTAGGCCAGACATTCCAGAATTGGACAAAATGCCAAGAGTTCCAAATGGAAGAGTGAATTCCCCTACACTGCCTTTCCCTGCACCCAGATTTCAGGGAAGACCTGGAGAAATCTGAGGCCTCTGGCTACCTCTCCACATTCATTTCCCCACTTTTGCTGCATCTGGGCTGTCCTTCAGGAACCAGCTCTCTCTGACTCACAGTGCATGGGGTTCAGGTAAGACTGCACCCTCTTCCCTGCAGACACTGGTACAGTGCTGGGCAAGGGACCCAAGCCAAGCCACCAAGAGTTCTCATCAAGTCCCCTTTCTACTGGGGTTGCTAACACTAGAGCTCCCGGGGGTCATTCTGTCACTACATGAAAAGAGTGCCTGAGAGCAAAGCCAACACAGAAGAACACAGTCAAGAGAAGGAGGGAGACCCTATTCTTGTGCTAGTGTGAGATCTGTTTGAGTGCCTGGATACTGCCATGCCTGAAGTTTACCTCTGGACTTTTCAGTAATACAAACCAGTAACTTCTCCTGTCTGTTTAAGCTCAGTGGGTTGGGTGCTGACACTTACAACCACAGTAACCCCCGCGGAGACCCTGCAGGATGCGGGCACCTCCTGGCTGCAGGCGGTCCTCTGGCCAATGCTCTCCAGCTCGGTGTCGCAGGTGGCAGAACTCGTAGTGGAACGTGGTCTTCACGACGATGCTCAGGGCTGTCAGCCGTCCACAGTCCTGCACAAAGACTCTGTTGTAAGCGGGACAGGCCTCAGGGACCTACAGAGACATTAACAGCTACTGAGCACTCACTGTGCCCCAGAGCGGGTGTTCAGGGGCTGGTGTGCGGTGACTACTGTATGCCTCGTAGTACCCCGTGAGGTCAGGTGTCTTACTGGCCCACTTAGCAAATGAGCAAACTGAGCCTGAGAGATAGGAAGTCACTCTCCTAAGTCCCACAGTTACCAAGTGGTGGGGCAGGGACTAGAAGGGCTCCAGGTTAACTCAGGATGTGGGGAGAAGTCTGCTACACCCCCCTGGGGAGGACACCGCCCAGCGAGACCTTGGTGGTGAGGCTGAAGATCCGCATGGCTCCAAGACCTTCTCCAGCATGAGGCACTGGACACCTGCTGTGCTCATGCACTCACGCACCATGCCCTGCTCCAGGTGCACGCTGTCCTCGGTCAGGCTCACCGCAGGGCTGTCCTCATGTGGGCTCAGCTGGAGACCCAGGGACAGCAGGGGGAAGACTGGAAGCCAAAGGGACGGGCAACCCTGAGGACGGGGCACCAACCCACACCAGGCCAGCCCTCCGACCCAGCACCGAGGACGGCTCATGTTGGATAGATGGCAAGACCGAAGCCTGTGCTGTAGCTCTGTTCACTTTTGCCAGCCCACTATCACTCATTCTTTGTTCTAGAAGATTTCCCTTCTAAGAACCAACCCTTGAGCCCCATTCCCAGTCTATGTGGCTCACAAAAGCGGGCCCCCAACACACCTTCCCCTAGAGGCGAAGGCCTGGCCAAGGAGGATATTAGATTTGCCCTATTCAGTTCCCCTGTTGGTTCAGGAACGAGCATGTGACCCAAGCTGGACCAATGAGAGTCAGTTCTGGGGCTTTGGCAGGATCTACAGAGAGGAGACATTCTCTTTCTCAACTACATTCCCAGTTACCAGAGCCACCAGGTGCAGAAAAATGCATGTGAGGAGGAAAGCGACACAGCGGGAGCAGAGCTGAGAACTGGAGAAAAACAAAGAGCTTCCTCACTATATGAGGTGCTGGATTGAGCCAGACCTGAAGCTTGTTGACCCTACTCATACTTTTCAGTTTGCTGAGCCAATGTTTCTATGTAGCTGAAGTTAAGTCTAATTACCATAAGCCCAGAGAGACTGTGGCTCCTTAGTGGCCACATAGCTAGGTAGTGACATATCTAGGAAGCAAGCAGGCACCTTCTTGGAGTGAAATGCTTTCCCCCAACCTGCTCCAAAGAGAACCTCTAAACCCACACACCATCACTCTTCCTCCCCTCACCCTCACGCTATGTCACCACTTGTCAAGTTTTTCTTCTTTTGTTCACTGTCTGGTTCCCCTCACGTCAGTGCCCTGAGGGCAGGAACCACGTTCCCCTTGCTCACTGGTGTCTCCTCAGCTCCCAGAACAGGACCCGGCACATAGCAAATGCTTCTACTTGTGGAACAGAAGGACAGAAACCACCAGCTCCTCTTAGCGTGGTTTACCACCATCATCAGGGGTCACCGATGTGCCGGGGAAGGAAGCCCAGAGCCTTTCCTGTCAGAGGGGCATAAGCTGAGCTCAGAGCTGCCAGCTAGTCTCTCCCCTGTCCCCATCAACCTGTCCGCTTAGGATCCCTCTGCCAGGCTGTGTGTGTTCCAGCAGTGGGGGACGGTTCCCCAGCCACCCCTGTACACCCCAGTTCTTTGCTAACCCCAAAGTTACCAGCAAGGAGCCCAGAGCTACTGGACACAGAATCATCCAAAGCCTCTGGTCTTTCTACAGCCTCTGTCCCCAGCCCAGCCCAGCCCAGCAGAAGTACAGCACAGAGTCCAGACAAGTGACTGCAGAACAGAGGCTATTTTTCAGACTACAGGTATTCACTGAGTGCCTACTATATGCCTCACACAGTTCTAGGATCAGTGGATACAGCAAGAAATAAACAAAACCTCTGCCCTCAGGAAGCTTATGCTCTAGAAGGGAAAATAAAGATAAGCAATAAACAACTGAATGATGTATACTAATTCATACACGTGGTGAAAGAAAATAAAAGAGAATAAGGAGTCACCGAGGGACAAAAAGGGCTTAACCACAGCACTCCATGTGGTCTCTCTAGGTAACATCTGAGCAGAGAGCTGAGTGAGGTGAGGAGTACAAGGTGAGAAGTACTTGGGGGAGAGCAGTCCAGGCAGAGGGAGCTGCAAGTGCAAAGGCCCTGGGGCATGCATCCATTTGGCATTTAAGAATAAGAGGCTAGAGTGGATGGAACAGAGAGGGCAAGTGGGAGTGATGAGAGGAGAGGCTGGGGAGACTGGTCGGGCCTGGAAGACTATGGGGAGGGCTTGGTCTATGCCCTACATAGGGTGGAAGCCATTCCAAGGTTCTGTTCTATTTTTTGAGAATACCCCACAGAGGAAGACGTAAGGCAGGACAAGGAGATGAGTGAGCATGCTACTGCAATAGTCCTGGTGAGAAATGGTGGTGGCTTGGACCAGGCACAATGGAGGTGATGGGAAGTGGTCAGATTCAGGTCATGTGGGGATGGCACAGCTAACGAGGTCTGCTGCTGGAGCTGAGGTGGTGGGACAGAGGAGAAAGAGAACAGCCAAGAAGGACTCTGAGTTTGGGGCCTGAGAATCTGGAAGGATGGAGACCGGACAATGAGGGGAGGAACAAGTCTCAGAGGAAGGTGAGGAGTTCAATTCTGGCCACACTAAGTCTGTGATGCCTGTTAGACATCCAAGGGGTGTCGGGGAGAAAGACAGGACTGGGGTCCGGGGCTGTGGCTGGGCTGGAGAGATGTGGGAGCCCCTGGTGGGCAGAATAACAATCCCTGAGCGATGCCCCCATCCTATCAAGACCCTGTGAGTACGTGGCATTCCCAGGCTAGGAGGAAGTATGGCTGCAGCTGGAAATAAAGTTGTTAATCAGACGACTTTACAATGAGGAGAGTAGCCATGATTATCCAGGTGAACTCAGTGTAAACACAAAGGTTCTTCTGTCCACTTACCTGAGTTTGGCTGGTCTTCCTCTCCGGCACCCTCGTCATTGGGGTCCTCACGGTGGGCCTCCCAGGCCTCCTGCACATCCTTGTGTGTCTGGTAGGCCCACTGGTACGGTCCCTGTGAGGGGAGCAGAGTAAGAGGGGCAGCCAACATGCCAGGAGCCCAGGTGCACACTGTTCCCCGATTCCAAAACTCAGGCTTTTAGCCTGTCGGCGACACCAACTTTGTACGCCCTCCCAGACTTTGCTCTGGAGCGTTCCTGAGGGACTTCCAGTCACAGTCAGTGCTTACCCTCTATAATCTACACTCTACACAGAAGTGAGGGAAGTGAGGAGCATTTGAAAATGTAAATTAGATCCACAGGAGGAGAAACCTTGTCTCCCCTAGGGCCCCAGGGCCGAGAAGTGTGCCAGGCATACAGTAGGTGCTCCATAATCACTTATTAAGCGAACCAGTGATGGAGCATGCCACATAGAACCCTGGCCCCAACCCAAGTATAACATCAAATTTTACCATTCACATGACTATTTGCCCAACGTGCCTGCGTGGTAAGAAAAGAATGTCATATTACACCCATTTCACAGCTGTGAAAACTGAAGCCAAGAGGTTTAGGGAGGCAAAGGGATCATAGAACCCAAGCCCAGCTCAGCCCTGCCAGGTAGGCAGGCAGCCCCACCCCACCCAACATATTGTGGCACCTTCCATCTTTTCCCCTGAGAAAGCTCGGTGGCCCTCACTACCCCTCCCCAACAAACAGGGCTTCCCTGATCCCCTTGGCCTCTGGGTAGCTCACCAGGGCCTCTTCCCAGTGGCTCCGGAATGCCTGGAGGTGTTCCGGGACCTCTGGCGCACCGTCACTCATCACATTGTTGCCGTTGGCCTTCAGGATGCACTGGTCAGGACAGAGGCCTGAGGCCGCAGCCTGGGAGCCTGAAGGGGATGGGAGTGCTTGAGGCGAAGAGAGCCTGAGGCAGCACCAGGCAAGGGCCAGTAACCACGTGAACGCTGTCTCCCAACCGCCCCACCACCACAACTCCCCAAACACCACCCTGGAGCCATTCTCCACCCTACTCCAGTGGGCACGGACACGGACTGCTGTTCCCACTTTGCAGAAGAATCTGAGGCTCAGAGAAGAAGCAGCTTGCCCCAGGTCACACAGCCAGGAAGGCAGGACTTGAACCCAGGAACATCTCACTCTAGGGCTTTCTCTCCATTAAAGTCCCACATCCACCTGTCATCCTGGAGTCAGCATCAACCCCATTTTGCAAACAGGGCAACAGAGGCTCAGAGAGGCAAAGGGACTCTCAAGCTCAGGCACCTAGGACAGGCCAGGTTTCAAACACAGGTTTCCCAGACCCCAAATGCGTGTTCTTTCAGCTGACCCCCTCGCCACTCATCCCTCACCCCACCAGGGGTGGGGCCGTCTGCGCTCAGCTCACCATAGTGAAAAGCCACCAGACAGCGGACACACAGCCCAGCGTCCAAGGCTCCTCCACGGCGTGATGGCCAGGGCTGGAGGCCGTCCCAATTCCCGCCTGGGCACAGGCCTGCGCCCCAGCCCCGTGCCCAGGGCCTCCTCTGAGCCGGGGGTCAGGGTGGTCCCAGGCTGCAGGCTGCTCGCCAGTGGGCCTCGGGTGGGTGATGGCACGCATGGTGATCTGGACACCGAGGGTGGGAGGCCCTGGGCACGGACGGCAGGCAGTGGCACCAGTGGTGGGGGAGGAGGGCTGCCCTGGGAGAGCCAGTCAACTTGCTCTGCTCCCATCTACTCCGCTGCCTGGCCTGCAGGAGGCCCCTTCTGCCCTAGCTTCACGAAAGCACTTCTCCCGGTCAGCCTGCTCCTTGGAGGCAGGCGGGGGCTGGTCACGGGGTGGCAGTGGTGGCGACTGCGGGATTGGGGCTGCCCTGTGTGACCACCGGGCATTTGCTCCCATATCCCACTGTCCCTGCCGCCGCCCCCACACACTGACTGCACCATGCCCGCCTCCCAGGAGCAGGCTGATCTGTAACCTGTGTCCCATGGACTGCTGCCACCCCCAGGCCAGGCCGCGGGGGAGACGGGAGAAGACAACTGGCTCCCCTCGCCGCCACCGCGTTGCCATCCTCCCAGCCACGGCCTGACCTCACTGAGCCCGTGGTCTTACCAGGGTGGGCATACACGGAACCTGTCTCAACATGAGAAAAACACATTTGTGACAAACCTACAGACACCGAGACACTCTACCAAGAAAGGCTGGAAGCTTTTCCACTAAACTCTGGAGCAAGACAAAGATGCCCACTCGCACCACTTCTCTTCAATCTAATATTGGAGGTCCTGGCCATAGCAACTAGACAATGAAAAGACACAGAAGAGATCCAAATTGGAAGAGAAGGGGTAAAACCGTCACTGTATGCAGATGACACGATACATTAAAACATCTTAGAGGCTCCACGCAAAAATGACCAGAACTAATCAAAGTACTTGGCAAGGCAGCAGGATACAACATCGACCTACAGAAATCAGTGGCATTTCCTTCCTCGAGTGGAATAATCTCTTTTAAAATTGCATCCAAACAAGACAATATTTAGGAGTAACTCTAACCAAGGACACGAAAGTCTTACACACGGAGACCGATGAAACACTAAGGAAATTAAGGAGGACTTAGAGAAACAAAAAGAAAGCCCATGTCTCTGCACTGGAAGAATTAATATGGTTGAAACAGCCACGCTGCCCAGAGCAATCGGCAGATTGAATGCGATCCCTATCAATTCACCCAGGACATTTTTCACACACCTGGAACAACTCATACCATAATTTACATGGAATCACAGAGACCCAGAATTTCCAAAGCACTCCTGGAAGAAAAAGAACAAAGCTGGAGGAATAACCCTCCCAGACTTTAGACAACACTGCAGAGCTACAATCAAAACAGCATGGTTTTGGTACAGAAACAGACATATGGATCAACAGAACAGAACAGAGAGCCCAAGAATAAACGCACGAACGTTTGGTCAATTGAGCGTTGACAAAGGAGGCCAGAACGTACAAATGGAGGGACGACAGTCTCTTCCGCAAATGGTGTAGGGAACACTGGACAGCTGCCTGTTAATCAATGAGGTTAGACTACTCCCCCACACCGTACACAAAAATTAATTCAAAATGCCTTAAATACTTAAACAGAAGACTGGAATCGATAAACCTCTTCGAAGAAAACACAGGCAAAACACTGGACATACACCTCAGCAATGTTCTCCTGGGGCAGTCTACCCAAGCAATGGAAATAAAAGCACCAAGTAACAAACAAATGAGACCTGACTGGACTTTCAAGCTTTTGCACAGCAAAGGAAACCATCAGCAAAAGAAAAGGACAATCTACGGAGTGGGAGGAAGTATTTGAAAAAGATGAAACTGACAAAGGCTCGATCTCCAGAATATAGAAACAGCTCGTACAACTTCCTAAGCAAGAATCTAACAACCTAAAGCAAAAATGGGCAGAAGACCTAAACACGCATTTCTCCAGTGAAGACGTACAAATGGCCAACAAGCACGTGAAACAAAGCTCAGGATCTCTCATGATCAGAGACATGCAAATCCAAAACGACAATGAGGTATCACCTCAACCGGTCAGAAAGGCCATCATTCAATGAAAGTCCACAAAGGACAAACACTGGAGAGGCTGTGTAGAAAAGGGAACCCTCCTACGCTGCCCGTGGGAATATGTAGTTTGGGGTAGCCACTGTGGAAAAGCTTGAGGGTCCTCTAAAGACTAAAACGAGACTTGCCAAAAGCTTTTGATCTTGGGGGCAGGCCCACAAGCTTTTGCCAAAGGCCTGGGCCTCCTCGCCTGTTATTCCATAATTCCTACCCAGAGGGTCCAGGGCATCCTCCACTCGCCAGGCAGGTCCACCTCTGCAGGCAGGCCACGGCCTGAGAGCCAGTCGGAGGTGCTCCAGGGCCTGGTGGCGCCCTCCCACCTCCCTGGGCTGCACTAGCTTGCCCAAAACCGCGTGTGAGTGGCGATGAAGACACAGAGTTCAGTGACTACTAACGCTGAGGAGGGGCAACCACAAACCATGGTGACAGTCCTGGACCCACCTCCGGGTCCCAACGGGCTGCACGGCCCGGACCTCACCTACACACCCCTACCTGTGCTCCTCCCCGACGCATCCCAGGCCTCACCCTCTGGCTCCCAGACCTGCGCGCCCCCACCAGCGCCCCTTACCTGCCAGGTGACGCCAGCAGAGGTGAAGGCACATGGCGAGCTACATCCCAGGTGCTGTTCCTCCTCGGAGAGCCGGCCCAGGAGCACTCGGCTCTGGCCCAGCTTCCACACGCTCTGGGCGGGCTCCTGTGTCCGTCCACAAGTGTGTATCCGTGGGCACGGTGCCCTCAGCTCCTCCTGCGGGTAGTGCAGACGCTGGGGCTGGGGCTTCTGCGGTGCGGGACGCTATGAGTGGGGCCGAGCCAGGCCATGTGGGGCTCGGCGGTGGGGCTGGCCCACCCCATGGCCCGGGACTGGCTGGCCATGTCCCCAACACCAACAGGGTCCCAGCACCCTTTTAGAACCATTACCCTCCCAGGGCGAGGCCACAAACCCCACAGTCCCACTCCCCACGCTCGCTGCCACACAAACCCCCCAGCCCTGTCATGGCCCCCACACCCCCCAGCCAGGCCTGATCCCCGATCAGACCCCCACGACAAGGAACAAAGGAAACGAAAAATAAAAGAAAGAAAGAAAGCAAAGAAAGACAACAAAAGAACAGACAAGGACAAATGAGCATAAATGCAAGAGAGAAACAGACTCATAGTCATAGAGTACAAACTTGTGGAAACCAGCTCGGATGGGAGTGGGAGACGATGAACTGGGAGTTCTGAACTTACAGATACTGACAGGTATAGAAAGAATAGATAAAGAAGATTATACCGTATAGCACTGGGAAATACATGCAAGATCTTGTGGTGGCTCATGTTGAGAAAGAGTATGGAACAATGACCATATGTATGTTCATGTGTAAGTGAAAAATTGTGCTCTACACTGGAAATTGACACAACATTGTAAACTGACTATAACTCAATAAAATAAAATTGAAAAATAGTAAGTGAAGAAAGGACACTAAAATGACACATCCACCATCAGTCATCCACATGGAAAAAATACAGAAATCCCTCTCTTGATCTGTTTACAAAAATAAATTCGACAGATTAAAAGCCTAAATATCAAAGCCCAAACTATGAAACTCATGTAAGAGGACATCCTTCATGCTATTAAAGTAGGAATGGAAATAAAAGTCACACACATAAAATTTTCACTTTAAAGGAAATGACTGAGGTAGCCCAACTGTAATAGAGGAGAACAGATCTGACTCTATATTGGATCTGTTCCTTTAAGTTTTAACCACTGTGCCCTGTTTTCTAGGCTTCTTGCTGGCTCTGCACCTTTTATGAAACAGTTGCCTTTAGCCTGAAACATACAGGAGAGCCTATTCTTGGGTCTCTGACCTTTAAGGATATTAACACTTCTGCACTTAAACAAAGATAAAAAGTTGCAGTAGAGAAACTAACCTTTCTTTTGTTGGAGGTTTACAGAGACCCCATGGCCTGACCCACACGGACCGCTGCAAGAACAAACAATTCCTATAGCATGAAGTTTGCGACAACCAACCACACCCCCTCCCGTTATTTTGTAGAAAGGGAGCCTGTATTCTAACTGGAGCAGAATGGTTCCCTAAGACATTAGCCTGCCATCCTCTCGGTCGGCCAGCTTGCCGAATAAAGTCACTATTCCTTGTCCCAACACCTTACACCTCCCGATTTACTGGCCTGCTGTGCACCGAGCAGAACAAGCTTGGACTTGGTAACACTATGAGTCCATTTTACACATGAACAGACTGAGGCACAGAGAAGTCAAGGAACTTCCCAAGATCACACAGCCAATAAGTCGGAGTGCTGGGGTTCGAGTACTGGCCATCTGGCTCCAAGCTCAATGCTCTCAACCAGTTACAGTTTTGGAAAACAGGACAGGCTCAGAGCCAACCCAGACTTCCAACTCAGAGGGTGCCGTTCCTGGGGTCACGGCCCTACGGCCTAGCACCTCCTGCTGTCCTGGACAAACGCCTCCCTCGCCTGTAGTCCCAGACTCAAATTTGCCAAGAGCCACGCAGGTAACTTAAGGTGCACAAAGCAGACCCCAGGCTACAGGGCGGGGTGGGGACTGCGTGGACTGGAAGATATTCCCTCCCGTATCTACAGATGGCCACCACCACTCATCTCCAGGCAAGTGTGAATTGCAGTCCTATTATTGCCAGATCTTCTGCTCTTTCAAGACTAATCAGAAGTTGAGACCTTTATATGGGATCTTGGGTTATAAATGCTGGCAGCAGATTGACATTTTTTAATGCTGTTACCTCAAAACCTATCTGTGAGCCCATCTCTGATTAGGGCCCCCCTCCCCACCTCAACTTGTAAGCTTGATAATAAACAAAAGGAACTGAACTAAATCCACAATCTTGGAAGCAGAAAAGGGGTAAGTTCAGTGTTCTCCGCCTCCTGACTGTGAGGAAGCCCCAGGCACCCAAAATCAGCGGTTCCCTGATCAAGGGTTTACTGTCCCAGGGTGCTGACACAGCTGAGAAAGGGGTCCTCACTCTTCCTGTCCCCTCCCTGGGCATGGAGGGACATGGAACCTGGGGATGGACCCATTCCGGATCCAACCATGTCCCACATTAAGTGCCAAGGGCCACAAAACCTCCACGTCACATCCTTCCCTGCCCAACTGACTTCCATTTGTCTCTGAATGTTGTCCACCAGGGTCTCGATGGAACTGGGGATGTTCCAGGGGGCCTCCTGGGTGCTGACCTGGATAAAGCTCCAGCCACAGAGTGTACACATCTCTTTCTGTTTGAACTCTGGGGCAAGGAAGTGACATGAGGGCAGCAAAGGGACAGTTAGGGAGCTTTGGAAAATGGTGGCACAAAGGTCCGACGCTAGATTCCAAAGCTCACAATCCTAGACCAACGATGCTGCCAGGACTCGTGGGTATTACTTGGTACACGGAAGGTACTATGAACTGGTAGGACACTTACCATGTTATTTCCCTTCTTTGGCCCAGAAGCCACCCCTAGCCCTGCCTGGGAACGCTTCTCTGCTCAGCTTGTGAGCTGGAGCCCATGGGGTAATGCTTGGTCTCTTCAGAAGCCTTGCTCATGACCAGCCCTTTGACGAGTGTGTGGATGGAATCCCCCTGGTTCGTACGAAGCTCTGGTCAGTCTGGCCCCCAGGGTCCCCGCGGTCCCTGCCATGGCTCCTGGCTTATGGGTTCTCACAGAGGGGATGGGACGAACTCAAGGTCAGGCCAGGGTTGGGACACAGGTCCTACCTGGTTGAAGAGATGCTCCAGGCAGCCGTGAAGCTTGTCCTGCTTGTCCGATGGGATCCTCATGGCAACAGGGCAGCTCGTCACCTGGCACAAGGAAGAAACCACCGCCATCAGCTATTCCTGCCTCATGTCACACCTTCCCAGCCTCTTTCCCAGGAAAGCAACATAGCTACAGAGCTCCACAACCCACAGTGTGTTTGAGCTCTGGAAGACCCTGGCCTGGCTGTATGACACTGCACAATGCACTTGACCTCTCTGAGCCTACGTTTCTTCATCTGCAAAATGGGCAACAGGAACTAAAACATTACACAGTTGTAAGTCATCGTGGATTTTTCCACTCTACAATCAAGGAGACAGAGAGAAAGAACTACATCCCAAGTCTCCTATTCACCCCCAGCTGTTTCAGTTACATCAGCTGTCATAGGAAAGTGCCTTCCTAAAATCTCTGCAGGCACCGTTTTCACAGGTAAATATCTCATGTGATGAGATATTTAACTGAAGTTCAGTAGTAGCTCTGATTTTACTTGAGGTTCTTTTTTCTGTTAAATTGAAGTATGATTAACAGTCAACTTTCATGCACAGACCAGCTCTGGTGGGACACACAGGTCAGTAGTGACAGTGGGAGTTTGGAGGCCAAGTAACAGGCATGGGAGGGTGGTTTTAGAATAATCTTCTTATCTCTCTGAAGCTAGTTTGGATTGAAGAAAGCCTCAGTTTTCCTTATCTATCTTCAAGTATTCTAGGCACTATTTATCATCCTATATAGACGTCCATCCCAGGCTAAGGGAACTTTGACATATATTTTCCTTTTAAGACAACTCTTTTGTAATTAGTTGGTATGCATTTTACTAATATAAGGCCCTAACTTTATCATAAATCCTCAGAGAATAATTTTTATTATTGAATATTTGCTGAGACACAGTCTGAGCTCCTGATCTTCTGAGGTTAAAAATGTGCTGAATTTGGGGAAGTTGAGCATGGGCATAAGACGGACATGAGTGATGGATGGATGTCATCTTTAAATAATAGGAGCCTGAAGATCTGCTTGGAAATCTGGAAAAAATAATGTATTGCCCTTGTCCTTTCAGGCTGCTATCACAAATCACCATAGACTGGTGGTTTATAAATAGCAGAATTTATTTGTCACATTTCTGGAAGCCGGGAAGTCCAAGATTGAGGCACCAGCAGACTCCATGTCTGGTGAGGGTCTGCTTCATATTTCACACTGGCTGTCTTCTTCCTGTGTCATCACATGGGGGAAGGGGTGAGAGAGCTGCGTCTCTTTTATAAGGGCTCCACTGTCATGACCTAATCACCTCCCAAAGTCCCGCCTCCAGATACCGTCACACTGGGGATTCGGTTTCAGCATATGATCCTGGGGGAGAAGGACACATTCAGTCTGCAGTATCCTAGTAGATGGACAAATAATCTTTATTCACGGCAGCTCTTTTTTACAGAAAAACTCCAGCGAATGAATGTAGAAGGGAAAAAAGAAATAGAAAATCACCATCTGGTAAATACCATAGTAGGGAATACTGCAGGCAATATCCAGTGATGGGCATTAAAATTAGTAGCCAAAATTTTGAGTAAAAACAGAGTATTTGTATAATTTCAAAATATCTTCCTCAGTATATTTATTAACTATAAAGAGGAAAATAGCAACTTCACAGTCACTTAGTTATTGCTAAGGGATATTCCATTGTATAAATATACCACTTTGGAGAAGTGAGTAGTATACTGAGACATCTTAATCAAATAATCAAGTTGACATCACCAGGAATTGACATTGTGTGCCCCTTGACATCATGTACAATATTGACATTAGGTGTGTGCATTTCCCCCTCAGGTTTATTGTCATGTGGTTAACAAATAAAAATTGTATATATTTAGGTTGAACAACATGGTTTTTAAAAGGTATGAAATGTCACATAATAAATGTATGCACTGTAAAACATTAGTGACAACACAGATGTAACTGAAGGACATTATGCTGTGTCTAGAAGCTAGACACAGAAAGTCAAATCCTCTGTGGTCTCACTTATACGTGAGAACCCTAAAAACATCCTCATAAAAGCAGAATATAGAATGGTAGTTGCCAGGGGCTGGGGTGGTGGAAATGGTGAGATGTTGGTCAAAGGATACAGACTTTCAGGTATAAGATGAGTAAATTCTAGGGACCTAATATACAGCATGGAGATTATAGTTATTAATACTATGTTGTTTACTTGAAATTTGCTGGGAGTAGATCATAAGTGTTCTCACCACACACACATACAGAAAAATGTCACTACGTACTACCTGATAAGATTTACTGAGGAAGGAGCAGCATAACCTTGTGGTACTCTTAATAAAGATGCACAGATTCTATTTCCACATGGGAAATCTTCAGTCAGACCCAAACTGAGGGACATTCTACCAAATAACTGATCAATACTCCTAAAACTTTCTCAGTTAGGCAAGATTGGAGAGAATGAGGAACTGTCACAGGTTGGAGGAGACTAAGAACACAGGACAACTAAATGTAATGTGACATTCAGGACTGGATCCTGGAACAGAGAAAGGATATTTGTGGAAAAACTGATGAAAATCGAGTAAGATCTATCCTTCAGTTAACAGCATATACCAATGTTAATTTACTGGTTTTGACCATTGCATTATGGTTATTCACAGTGTTAACATTAGGGTGAGCTGGGTGAAGATTATGGAAATCTCTATTATTTTTCTATCTTTCTAGAAGTCAAGAATTATTTCAAAATAAGAAGTTACAGAACTTTTCCCTAGACTGTCCACTTCTCCATTGCTACTGTCTTTGATCAAGTTGCCATCACCCTTCATCTGAACTGTGACGAGAGTTTGTTACACTCTGGCACCTCTAAATCCATTCTCCACACTATCCCAAGTGGTCTTTTCAAATCATGGATCTCACTTCCATGTTTAAGACCTACCATTTGCTTCCTCTTACAATCAGACTGAAATCCAATCTCTGTCCTGCAATCACTTCCCCTTCCTCCCTAAACTCTAGGTACATGGCATCTCTCTCTCTCTTTTTTAAATGAAATATTTCAGGTATTAAAAAAGTGCAGAGACCAATTAAAGTGAACATCAGTTCCCCCATTCACTTTGTGGAATCTTAACTTTCAGCCGTCAGATATGTTGCTTCAAATCATTTTCAATAGAAATGAAACATTGGCACTACAAATAAAAAGCCCTGATCTCTGTTCCCGTTTCTTTCTCCGGAGTTATTTTTTCTTATGGGTGGAGGGGTGCTTCACATGGTCTAGACAATAATTCTTTGTCAGTTACATACACTGCGAATACTTGTTGCCAGTCTGTGGTTTTGCTCTCTGCCTCTGTTTATAGTATAATTTGTAGTACAGACGTTTTACATTTAGTGCAGTTAAATTTTCTGTGTGGTTTGAATTTTTTATGACTTGTTTAAAAAACGCTTTCCAACTTTAAGATCATACAGACATTTTTTGACATTCTCTCCCAATAACTTAAAAAAATTTTTTTTGTACCATAATGCCTTTGCTGTTGCAATTTCTTATAACATCCACCACCCTATCTCAGCCTGGCTGGCTCTTTCTTGCACAAATGTTACTTCCTGATCAGACCTCTCAATCGAAAAATAACCCCCACACAGCTCTGCTTGCTGCCTCAGATTATCCTGTTTTATTTTCTTCACAGCACTGATTACTCTCTGCAGTTATCATGTTCGTCTATTTGTTTAGCTGTTTAGTTTATGTTTCCTCTAAACCAGATGTGAGCGTCAATAACAGGGGTCTTTATCTCATTCACCATGGTGTCCTGGACTTTTAGAAGAGAATTGTTGCAGGTGGGGTTTTCGGGGAGTAGACACTGAGGCAGAATTTAGGGTGCAGTCTGATTATCAGAGCAAGCCCTTTGGATGGACCCCTGTAGGTAGAAGGGACGAAGCAGAAGCAACACCAAGCAGAGGGAGGAGTTGAGCTGTGATGCTGGCACTGCTGCCTGGGCTTGCCCAGGAAAAGGACCTGCTGGAATCATGCCAGTGGTGCCAGAGTGGTTGGGGCATTATAGCCTGCCACCCGCAGTCCTTGCGGTGACCCACCCAGGGCAAGGGGCTCTGCAGATGAGGCCACCCCTGCAGGGGCTGACAGCTGGAGGCAACAAGCCCTTTCTCACAGGGCCATCTTGGTGACCCAGCTGTGTGCCTGGTCACAGGTGCCTGGCATGTAGTTAGCACCTGACAAATATTTGTTCATTAAGCCTTCCCATGTATCCTGCAACTTTTCCTGAGCATAACGTAGAATTTCTGAGTAAGAGGATTTAAGACATTTCAACATGAGGACTGCTGCAATCCCTTCTAGAAATTTCTTGACAAGTCCCCCTCTAAACCTTGGTGTGATCATTCCTCCTTCTGGTGTGCCAGTGCCCTTCTTTCTTGGTTAAGCTTAGCCCACAAAGAATATTGTTTATGTTTTTATCATTTATTTTCCCACTTTTAAGTATTTCTTAGTAGAAATCTATGTGTTAAAATTTTTGTTTGCTTGTTTGTTTTGTAAAAGAAAAAAGATTCTGCCTCTCCAGGGCATTATATTCCCTTCTCTGAAGTTTTGCTTTTTTACAATTCCTGAAACAATCCCGACTTCACACTGTCTAAACACATAGAAGTCATTTTTCGCCTTACTTGTCCTGGTGGACCCTCAGCTGGCCATCCAGTGACATCTCAGTTATCATTCTGCTTCCTTGAATTCTCCTGCCAAGGGATTTGATGGAGACGCAATGAAAAAGAGGCATCCAGAATGTGAACAGAACCACACCTGGGTTACTCACAGGAAGACAATGGAAGTCACATCAGGTCACCCTGGAGGTGGATTTCTTTTTTCATTTTACAACTGTACAATATATTAGTGTAGGAGGTCACATGGGTGCGCAGGCTGGAACATTTTTAAAGATGGGGTGCATATTCACAAAGCAAGCTACTGGTTACCTCTGCCATTTCTATTCTTTGGTTTGGTGTCATCTAATAATTTTTTATGCTTATTGAATTTAATAATCTTAGCACTATTCACAGAGCATATGATATCCTCCGTGCTTATTTAATAAATAAGTGAATGAATGATATTTGGTTATTTTCTGTACCAGAAAACTCATGTCACCATAGCAACACATTCTCTCCCTGAAAGTAGATGTTTATGGCAAGACATATTCTAAGTAGAAGCTTGTTTGATGAACACAGCATTAGAGCAGGAAAGGCAATGATTAATGTTAATGTCCATGGCTACATTAACTAGATTCGGTCATTTCCAGAGTGAGATTCTTGCCACAGGGATAAGGATGATCAGATCCATGGGCCTGTGGGTTGACTTTTAGTCCTTTGGGCTTTCCATCCCTTCACCATGTAAACTGTTTTCTTTTTTTTTAACCCTAGGTTTGGTGGTTGTTCATAATTTCTGCTTTCAATTCTTAGGCATTTCCCAGTGCAAGAGTGTTTATTTTCTTATGGTGCCTTTATAATTTCATTTTGTGATTAAATATTTCACTTACTGACAATTTTGTATGATACGAGGTAGGATCTACAACTTTTTCTATATTGTCTTAAATAAGTTAATTACTGAGTTGTGATGCATGCTCTTAATCTTTTGTACATTTAATGAGCTCCAAAAAGAACTGAGAAAAATGTCTGGGAAATAACTTATTTTGATGAGCTAAGGATAGCATCTTATAGAAATGATTGCACCTATTGTTGTGTTTATTGGGATGCTGAGAAAATTGCATACACCTCCTCTGACTCTAGTTTGTCTATACGAAGTAGGCACAATTAACTCTGTGATGATGACTTTCTCACTAATTATTTCTGTACCAAATTCATGTTAAGTGCAAATATTCAAGGAAGTCTAAATGTTTTAAAGCCCAGTTGACTTGCATGAGTTAGAGCTAACTTTCTGCTATTTATTCAGTTTTCTGTTTTGAGTTGTAGCATGAAATCCCAAGAATGAAGACCTTATTGTAAGGTTTCCTAGCTTGAGTTTGGTTTGATTAGAAATGGCGCTGAAAATTGGACGATGTGAGAGTATAGAAACATTTCTATCACAGAATGAAAGAAGCAGTGGTAAAGGAACATAAAAATGAAACCACAGAACGTCATCTGAATTTTTGAATATCCCCCTAGAGATGTGTTTAGAATGAGATTTTGGCACGATGTCAGGATACTTTGATATTGAATTTTGAATTGACTTCTTAT
Source organism: Camelus ferus (assembly GCF_009834535.1). Classification (NCBI taxonomy): domain Eukaryota; kingdom Metazoa; phylum Chordata; class Mammalia; order Artiodactyla; family Camelidae; genus Camelus; species Camelus ferus. Next base: position 15,544,735 of record NC_045724.1, read on the forward strand.
TCTGATGGCGTGAAGAGGGATTATCATTTCAATAAACTTCAATTATGGCTTTGTGTGCCATTGAGTCTTCTACCATATTAGGGAAAAAGGAAAATGAATTTCAATTCTGAATCCAGTTGTAAGAAGCAAATTGATATTGATTTTTCCTTTTCCAATGAATGTGTGAGGACTGTTTAAACATCTACAAAAAGGGTAGATAAAGACTTTATAGAGTTGCAAAGGCATTTAAAATATGTCCTTCAGATATCTTACAGCTGATGATGGGAAGGGAAATAAATATCTATCCTTTCTATGTATCTTAATTTTCCAATCTATTTCATATAATATGTGGAATAGATTGATTATAACATATGGAAATTGTAATACTGCATAGAGATTTACTATTTTAAAAAATCTGAAATTTCAGAAAAAAAAGCCAAGATGTAAAATGCTCATTTTTCTAAACAAAGGAACAAAAGAGTCTAAAATGTAAGTTTAGGTTTCATAACATTTACTGTTCTTTTTCCATACAGCAAATAGCATTATTTAGTATTACCAATAGGCCATGGGTGCATGTAAATCCTCATCAACAATGTTCTTTGAGAGCTTGTCAACTATATAGACAGGAGTGTTTTGTTTGTTTTTGTTGTGGTAAACATTATATGTGTATAAAATATAAAATTTACCATTTTAACCACTTTTAAGTGTCTCAGTGAAATTAGGCACATTCACAGTGTTGTACAACCATCACCACCATCCATTTCAAGAAATCTTTCATCTTCCCAAAGTAAAACTCTATACCCATTGGACCATAACTCCCCATTTCCCCCTTTTCCCAGTCCTGGTAACCGCTATTTAGTCTCTAAGCATACAATATTTGTCTCTTCTGTGTCGGGTTTATTTCACTTAGCACAATGTGCTCAAGTTTCATCCATGTTGTAGCATGTTTCCCAGTTGAACGGTTTTGGTATCCCAGAGGATCATCTGAGCATATCTGTGAAGGTTTGTCTCTGGTCCTCTATTGTATTCCATTGATCTGTATGTCTGTTTTATGCCATTAATGTACTGCTTTGATTACTGCAGATTTGTAATGAGTTTTGAATTCTGGAAGTGTAAGACCTCCAATTTTCTCCCTTTTCTTTAAGATTGTTTCAGCTGGCTATTTAGGCTCCTTTGAGATTCTGTGTGAATTTTTCTATTTTTGCAATAAATGCCATTGGGATTTTGATAGGGATTACATTAAACCTGTGGATCATTTCGGGTAGCATCGACAGCTTAAAAACATTAAGCCTTCCAAGCCATGGACATGGCATGTCTTTTCATTTGTTTGTGTCTTTAATTTCTTTCAGCAATGTTTTGTAGTCTTTGTAGTATACAAGTCTTTCACCTTTGTAGTTAAATGTATTCCAAATATTTTTTATAATACTACTTTAAAAATAATAGTATTGTAAATGGAACTGCTTTCTTAACATTCTTTTTGGGTCATTCATTGTTAGTGTACAGAAGCACAACTGATTTTTGTGTGCTGATTTTATTATCTTGCAACTTTGCTGAATTAATTTCTTAGTTCTAACAAGATTTTTTTGTGTGTGTGGAATATTTAGGGTTTTCTGCTTATATAAGATCATGTCATCAGTGAACAGAGAAAATTATACTTCTTGCTTTTTGATTTGGATGCCTTTTAATTTTTTTCTTGCTTAATTGCTCTTGCTAGGACTTCAAACTCTATGTTGAACTGAATACCATTTCTTTTTTATTATAAAGGCCTGAGGAAAGTGTGGCCAAAGGAATCAGGAGGCTGAAGAAGAATTTTTACATACCTGCTAAGTGTTATACAGGAAAAGGGTTATGTGAAAGAACAGATTTTCAAAGCTGGTGAGACTGGCTTGTTTTTCAAGGATGTGGGCAAATGAACCTTTATAACACAAATGGCATTTCAGTTGATGAAAACATTGTGATGAGAGGCTTGCAGGAACCTAACCTTGCATTTCCCCTAAAAACAATAGTTCAGTGTTCACTAACTTAGTGCTCACAGCAAATTCAAAGAATATAACTTCCATGAATAATGAGATAATGATTTTGCTTTCCACTATTACTTCCGTATGGACAGAAAAATTCAATCAAAGGTCTATGTGTTATCAAATTGTATCTGGATGCTTGGTATCAGACAAAACATCTGGTCGACTGCTGGAAATGGAAAGTTTTTCATTGGAGAGTTAACATTGTTCATAAATAAGGCCTAAAGTCAATGATTTGGTCTATGTTTGGGCATAGAAATCCTCTGTTTGGTAAAGTGGACCAGATTGATTTATGCAGAAGCAGATTAGCTGCTGTGTTAAAGGCTTTGTAGCTCTGGAAGTAGGAGAAGAACCCCTTACCACACCCCACAAAGACACCCCTCCAAAATCCACTGTTGGTAGTAGATGACTTCCTTTTTTGAAATACAAATTTCCTCTTTTAAAACACAAATATGGCTGAGGTGGTCACAGCACTTGGTCATATAAATACTTGAAAATTATTGAAGAAATGATGTTTATGTGTTTGGGTAAGCTGGAGCAGGCTATGAACAGGGAAATGGAATAATTAGACCATGGAGAGGGAAGAGGCAGTTTCAAGGAGTGGCAAAAACTCCTTAAATTAAGTGACACAAAGGTCTCCCAAAGCTCTTTGCTTCCCTATGCAAATGAAAACTTACTTTTTTCCCCTAAAATGTGTTTTAATTAAACAAATGTGCAAATGGATTCTGGAATTCCTGAGACACACCCCCTGACAAAGAGGAGAATCTTTTTTCATGATAAAAGACTCAGTACACAAGCTATGAATAAGAAAGATGATCAACATGACTTTTAGAGAAAAAAAAAACAAACACTGATTTTCACATGCTTATTTGGGCCACTTTTTTATATTAAGTATTTTACTGCTAGCCAATGATTTCCACTTTTTAATGTTCTGTCTTTCACAAATTGATAGTGTGGAGAGGCGGTGGCTGTGATCGCAGCTACATATCTCCTCTCCAAAGCAAGGAGTCCTGGGTCCACTTCAGAACTGTCTGTCAGTCTTGTGCTGGCCTGATGGCAACTGCTTTTGTCTTGGGAAATGTTGCTGCTTCATTGCCTCACAATAGGATCGCAAAATACTCCAAGGTCATGTGCCGTGTCCTCTGGAACCAAGTTGAGGAAACCCCGTTTCCTGTTATAATCAGTGGAGCTTCTGGTACAAAAGGTCAGTATTGGCTACCACCTCTTGTGTGGCTTGGACCTCCCTGAGGGAACTGGGCCAGGCAGACATGGGTGTGGAGCAGGAATTGGCCTCCTGCTCATTTACTTGGCCTCACACTGATGAATACTGATGACTTACATGTCCCAGATCTTTATCTAATGGGAGCATGAGGGGTTTTAAAACCCCATACTCCCATCAGCTGCCATGCTGCTAATTGAAACTTAACTCACAGGCATTGTTCCTACTCTTTCTATGTTGCTTAGGAAGGATATTTAATAGAAATGTCTGGATAAAGATAACATTTCAACTCACTTGGTTATACTCAGATTTCTGCATCTAACATCGCTTCTTTCAAATCACTGAGGATGAATGTTCAGAATGATAGTTTCACATCGTATCTCTCAGTGTGGTCAGTCCAATCTCAGTGAGTAAGTATTGAAACTCCAGGAGACCCAGTCCTCATCCACCTCCCCCTATTTTTTTTTCCTTATCAGCAACCCACTGTTGGTAAGCTGGTAAAAAACATGTTAGTATAATCAGCAGGTTTTTTGTAGCCAGTGTCATCATCAATTCCCTTAAGTCATGAGTGTCCTGTTACTTCTGATCTTCAAACATCAGTGATGCTATCACCCATACTGATCATTTGACGTTCTGCTTATGTTGGGAGACACAGTCTTATTGAGCTTCTCAGATTCCTACGTGTCTTGCTGGGTGTGCCGAGACTGCAAGGCCCTGTTACCCAGGCCATTTTCTCATGTTTGTTTATGCAGCTGGTAGCCTGTGAGATGAGGTAATGTATCACCCTTGGACAAGGAGCAGGCTAGCTTGCTTCTTGCTGGAAAAGCAGTGGATTCCCGAAGGTCCACTGATACTTGCTGTGCTGTGAGTAACAAAGTCCTTTGTTTCTGACCCAGGATCTTGTGTCTTCTTCTCAGAACCTAGGAAACTGTTATAGGCTAATTTTGTAGCTTATAAGTGGGATAAAATGAAATTCAGACCTGACAGTCTAGAAAACTGGATTGCTTTTATATATGTGCCATTTTCCCCCAAATAGAAAGTACATAGAGATCAAGAATGAGTATTCTTTGCCTTTTCTTTGGTAAGCTTACACTGAATATTCAGTAAGTGTTCACTGGCCGTGACCACATCAGCTTATATACCATGATGAGTGCAGCTTTGATATCAAGACAACAAGGGAATCACCGTGACAACTGGCAATGCTGCAATAGAACACCACTCCTTGCTCACCTTTACTCACCCTAACTTGTGAAGGACGGTAATGCCACACTGGGGAGAGGTTTTCCTGTAGGAAACAGATGTGAAGGATTCGACTCTAATGAAGAGATGCTGAGAATATGGCAGACGTGGTTAACTCCACCCTTCTGTCCCCACCCTAGTGACAAATAGCACCAGGCAGAGCAGTCATTTGCCATGAAGAGGAAAAGCTCACTTCAGGAAAAGTTACAAAAAAAAAAAAGTTGCTACTTTTTTTACATGAACTGCCTTACTTTTAAAAATGGGAGTATAGTTGACTTACTGTATTAGTTACAGGTGTACAGCATAGTAATTTGATGTTTTAATAGATTATACTCCATGTAAAGTTATTACCAAATACTAATCATATTCTTTGTGCTGTACATTACATCCTTGTAGCTTCTTTATTTTATATGTAGTAGTTTGTACCTCTGAATCTCCCCCTCAGTGTGTTGCAGTGTTTTCTACATTATCTCAATGTATTCCCCCTCTTACTGGACTTGTTAAGGTCCATCAGAATGATTTACATTTTCTTGTGTGGAGAAAATCACCTTTCACTCCCCTGGTATTCACATCAGTTTCCCCTGTCTTCACAAGCCTTCTGCTATAGTCATGAGAGGGTGAGAGATTTAGTGTCTGAACTGCTTTGAAGTAAGAGCAGAGACCAGGACCCTCCTTTCCTCTTGCCATCTATAAAGCTATGATGTGAAGAGAGAAACTCCTGGCCACCTCCAAATTTTTATTAACCTCCAGTCCTACTCTCTTGCCTGTATTATGTGTCAGATTGTACTAGAGATATAGAAGGAGATTAGAGAATTTATTTGCATATTAGAACAATGTCTTGAATGATCATTTTATGGCTTTGTAAAAGCATCACCTGAAAATGTTGGTGTTCTTTTAAAATATCATGATTCGGCCCTGTATAAATTCATTCAGCTGTATTCGGTTGGTAGCTGCAGTAGAATCATTTAAATTGGCTGATCTTTCCAATGAGACAGCAGTGGAGTTTGGTGAGAACTTCCATCCACAAGGTGAGGCATGGTGAATATAATCTTCACCTGTGTCACCTTTATTCTCGTGAAATGTAATAGTTCTCGGTTGATTGTACAAAATTTTCTAAGAGTAATTGAGTTTGCTTTTAAAGCCATTGTAATAGAAACTATATCCTTAGGGTGATTTGCAGTGTTCCATGTCAGAAGTTCAGCAGCTCCCCATGCCCTGTGGGAGGGAGGCTCAGCGGTTATTTCTGAAGGTTCTCTCTGGCCCGTAAGTCTGTATAAATGGTACCCTATGTCGCCCTCTACTCTACTGTTTTTCATCATGAAGATGCATGAAACTTTCAGTGGGTCTTGTAGCCTCCATGACTAGCCAGGTAGGAAACATAATAGTCCTCCTTCTGCTTTCAGATCACCCAAAGATAGAATTTTATCTCTCTCTCTCTTGCTAGAAATCAGCCTGGAAGTAAACAAAGATTTCCTTTTTCTGGGACCCTCCCTGATCTAAAATCTCCCCTCTAATTTCCTTCCTCTGTCCAACTTGAAGCATTTTGTGAAGCATGCTGGAAATGGTGTATGGTGGGTGACAGGGAATGTAAGCTTTATCTGATTGAAACTTCCAATTTTTCTTCTTTTATATCGGAATCTGGTCTTTTGCCTAAACGCCAGAATTATTGTTAACTTTCCCCTCTGTTTCCTTTGTTACTCTCCCCAGTTTAGAGCAACCATTGATGCCCCACTTGTCTCAGATATTAAATCTTAGCAGTCTTTGTCAATAGCAACAAAACAGAATCCTCTGTTCTCACAGAGGCAAAAGTCTTTGGTCAACTTCTCTTTCTCTTTTTTGTCTGTGTAAAGTTGGTAGTAGGAGCCACTAATACTTTTCAATAATTACTTTATTCGGGCTTGGGTGAGGACTAAAACTTCATAACTGTAGAATACTTTCCTTCAGGAAAATTTGAAATCCTTGGACTATATTCTGTTTCAATTTTTCCTGTCATCTTAACCTTTTCTGGAGAATAATGAAGGTAATGAAAGTCATGAGAAATAGTAAAAAAATCAAAACCAAAACCAAAAAAACCCAATAACTAACATTTTTATCCACTTACATGGCAACTGACCAACACGTTAAAAAAATTTCAGGAATGTGCCTCTTGATGTGAATAAAACCTTATTTGTGATTTGCAAATTTTTTTTGTTGGAAATAAGTTATTTGTAAGTTCATGTCTGTGGAATCATGAAAGTCTTCATAAATATGAAAGTGGTACCCTGGGGATAAAAATAAACCCAGAGAAACAAATGCAGGCACCTCACAATCCCAGATGGTCTCTCAGTCTTACACTCGTTACCGTCTTTGAAAGCAGTACCTCAGGAGCCTGAAGGAAGGAGGAGGAGGAGAGATACATGTGGAGTGAGACAAAGTATTTATTGTGTCAGAAATTGGGTGGGGAGAGATAGGGGAGAGTGACCTGGATTAGCACTAGGAAGAGAACAGCCAGGATGAGCATAAAGGAAGGATGAGGAAAGAAAGATGAGCACTGATACATGGGGGCTCTTGAAAGACCCACGTAGAATGAATGGGTGAGGGCGGGGCACATGGGCCTCTCTTACGTGCTTTCGAATGGCTGGAGTGAGCGTTAGCAGCGTTAGCTGACCTGGGTCTTTGGTTTTTCAAGACTGCTCCATCACTCTGCCACTTGCATGGCTTTAGCAGCCTCCCCACCCTCCAGAATCTATAAGCATTCATGTTCCTGTTCTAGTGTCTGCTACAAAATTGTTGAAAACCAGATGTGGGGGTCCCTCTATATTCTAAGAAATTGAAAACACCTCAGATCCACAGGGATAAGGAGCCTTCGTAGCAAGTTAACATTCTGGAAGACGTTCTAACTGTTGCAATCCAAACTGCTTCATCAGAAGCAATTGACCAGTTTGACCCTTGCTATAAATGATCGTCCAATAAGGCTGTTATAGGAACAGTGTTTCATCTTTGACTTCTCCATCCACTTACACAAGCCCGTGCTTTGTAATGTGTAACCCATCTCACCTGATGAGTGCCTAGTTAAATGACTTTTCAACATATCTTGAAAAGTTGTATTACTTTTTAGACAACGGCTCTTTCTTCCCCCAGAATCACAAGATTTTTGCCACAAAACACACTGAATAAACACGCAATACAAAGTGGTATTTCAAAAGTATGATTTCAGGCAAAGCTATGCTTACCAATTCACTCAAAGCAAGTTTTCATCAGAAAATAGCATGCAGAACAAATTTAAATTGCACACTGGGAAGGATGCACCCAAAATGTTTTCCTTTGTGTACGTAAGACAGGCACGAGGATGAAAGGCAGCTTCTCCAGCTAGTTATTCACGTGGGCTCTTTTGAAGTGTTTTGAAGTGTTCTCATGGTTATTTAGTCTTTATTTTGCCCTGAAGGTACGTTTCTGTGCTATAATTTCAAGCGTAGATTTGAGTACTGGGCAACCAAGAGCCCCAGAATGGTTAAAAATTTGTCAAAGAGAATGATGCAGGAAGAATACATCTTCCAAGGAATATCTTTCTCGCACTGTTCCTCTACCATCCACCATCCACTAGAAATCTTTGATCACATTACGGTACATTTTAAATGTAAAGTATTTACTTACTTTAATCTGTTTTTTTTTTTAAATTAATTACAAGAAGTTATTTTTTATTGTTCCATTCATATTTTTCCAAGAATACTTAGACTGGGTGTCTTGGGTTTTGGTCTCTGATAAAAACATCATAATTTTTCGTATTAAACTTAATGAAATTTTATTTACCTTGGTCAAGTTACTTCATTTCTCTGAGCCTTCCTTTCTTTTCATAACAGGGGCTAGTAAAAATCTGCCCCTGTGGATAGCATGAGGTTTAAAAAATAAATACATAAAAATAATAAACTCTATGAGTAAATAGTTTCAAGCACTTCAGCAGCATTTATTTATAAAATGATAAACCTCACACTAAGAATAAAGCATTCTTATTGTATGCATTCAGTCAGCTCTAAAATATATGAGGTATTAAAACTATTCTTTGAAAACAAAAAAATTAAATATAATGGACTTTCCCCCCCATTTATTGGCTCTTCACTTGATGGCAGCATTTCACAAATGAATTAAAGTCATTAAGCAAAAGTATACATCTGGTGTCATAAAAGGGATGAGTAAATGACAGTCCCAGCCTTGAAGGAATTTGCAATCTTTTAGAGGAGATGAATAGATTCGTACTTCAGAGTATGCAACATGTAAAAATTCATGCAAACTATAAAGAAACAGGACAGATTTTTAAAAGTAAGCATGTCTGAGCTTACACATCAAAACTAGTATTGTCTCCTTTAAGAAATTTCTGGAAAGTATACACGGTCATTTCTCAAAAGCTTACTTGATTGAAAAATGAATTGTGCTGATAAAGTAATGGGAATGGGGTCACAGTGAGGCACGGGGGTGTGAAATCCCAGGATGTAGATCATTGGTTTCTCTAAGGGGGTGACAATCCTCAAGAGACACTTTCCATGATCTGCTTAAAGGAGGATGTCCTCCCTCAACAGTTGCTACTGAAGACAATAACAAGACTCAGAATAGCTGACAGAAAAGAGCATTTGATGGCTAAAGCTTGCTCAGGAAGTTAGGTCAGGCCCAGACCCCACACTGTACACATGTTCGCAGTAAGACACAACCAAACACAGAAAGTGACTTTGAATAATGAGTTGAACAGACTCATTGCAGAAGATGCATATTCCTTTCTCTGCTGAAAACTGTTGTGAGGGTGGTGGTGTGGCAGTGAGGGGTAGTCTAGTATCTTCTTATTCAGCAAAAGCGAGCATTTGCAGACGATGTTCGTGGGCATTCAAGAACATTCAGGGGGACTTAGATGGCAACAGCAGGAAGGCTGGTCAACTCTGTGTGCTTGAGGGGGGTCTGCAGTCAACCATAAGCATTGCTACAAGTCAACGGCCACCCTGTATGGACCAGGTCGAGATTCAAAATAAGTGAGACTGAGGGTAACACTGAACCAAGACACGACAAGGTTCCAGATGGGTTTACTGGTCCTCTGACCAGGCTCTGCAGCCTGCCCTATGGTGATACATGGAGAGTTAGCACTAGTGCCGTGTATAGACACGCTCGTAGATTACCTGTGTACTTTGGTATGTTTATTCTATAATATGAGTTGACTTCTATTTCAACCATTTATCCTTTTTTTTTGTCCCAAGTTAAAAAAAATACCCTATAGGTTTGGTTAAGGGGAAGTTCTTGAACTGAATGGACATCGTATTTCTGATCCTAATGGACATTGTATATTCGTACATCCTTCTTTGATGGTAAGCAGATATAATATCGATCCCTTTATAGAGTGAAAAGACCAACTAAGTAAAAATTCTTGTATTAGTCAGGTACCATTACACCAGGATTGTCCATAGTTAGTGATTAAATTTTTTTACCCTCAAAATTGATATAGGGAGATTTCTTTAGCGCTATACTGGCATATACCTCTATTTCAACATATAACTTCAGTCCTAAATTGATCACGGCAGGGAGACTAAGATTCTGTATGTCCCCGCTGGGGCTGGTTGTGAGTGTGCCTCTCCTGACATATTGCTGGCCCTTCTCCATCCTGCTCCATGCCCCAAGAAAACCTGGAAAGACTGCCATATCCAGGCTCATCCGCCCTCTGGCATTTAGTTGGGTTTGACAAATGCAAATCAGGGGATTGGAGAGGAGGAGGAGGTTAGGGCCTTTACCCCTGCCGCTCCCTGCCTGGGTTCGCAGTGGCTGCATTCCTTTACCTACTGGCCTCAGCAAGTGTCAGGTGGCTTCTCTGCCAGGGTTACAACTCTTCCAGGGTTACAGCTCCAGGACAGCTCCCTCCCCTGCTCCTTCAGGTCTAGGAGTAGCACAGGACTTCCTGCTGTTGCCTCAGCATCCTTTGCTGGTTCCTTATCCTCTGCAATCAGTCTCTACATCAAACTCTTTTCAATTCCCCCTTTTGAATGAACCATAGGTTTCCTGCCTGAAATACGTGTCTCCCATGCATTATTTTCTCATACGTTATTGTATTTAATTCCCACAACACTGTGATGAGAGTTATCACTCTAAAGGCCACAAAACAGGATTATACGACTAAAAACTTGGAACATAGATTTAAATCTAGATTTGACTGACACCAAGCCCTTGCTCCGTCCACTGTATGTACTTCCCTCCTAGAGGGTTTGTTGGTACTTACTTAGCACCATCGTATATAAACTTACAATAATGTTCCCATTTTACAAATGAGAAACAGAATCAAAACCACCTATTCCGAACCCCTTCCCACTGACACACACACAAATACATTCTACTGTCCACGTTATCATGATTTTACTCTGTCACTGTCTTCACCACAATGTCTCAACTATTGTAGGAAATTTTTGTCCAGAGAGATAAAAACTTAAAAATGACTTCAATGTTCCTTTCAGGAACTTCCTGAAAAATCCATTTATAATGAACATAACTCTGTTTGGCTTTTCAATAGATATATCAAACAACTCTTTGCTAAGACTCTTACATACCCTTGCCTCGAAGCCCTCATTTTGCAGTGCTCACCAATCCGCAAGCGTTCTACTGCGATTTTACGCAATCCTAGTCCCCCACCCCTTGCATTGGAAGACTTGCCTTAAACCAGCCTCATAAACACCACAACTTTGCTCTCTCCCCTCCAGTTGCTACTACTGCATCATCATCTCTCCCATCTTACTGAGATAAGCAAGAAACTCAGATTTACCTTTTAAATAGGTTATTTTGTTGACATTTTCAAGGATCTAGCCTTTGACAGCACTAATATTTATAAACAACTAGTTGCCCAAGTTCATCAAGATAGGAAGAGGTGGGCCTGAGGTTCAAACCCAGGAGGTCTGACCCCAGAGCCCTGTCATAAACAGCACATTCTTTTGCCTCCAGTAGGCCACAATATCAAAGGGAAATATGTCAAATTAGCAGCACAAATGTTACTACTTGGTCCCTAGAGTGTTTAACGCAGTCCTTGGTGGCTTGTCTAGTAGAGAATTATTATTATTTTTTTAGCTATTCAGAAATAAAATGACTAAATAGTCTTTTTTTCCCCACATTTTCCAAAGCTTGAATTTATTAGACCTTTGTCACTTAGATTTACAAATATGTCATATAGGTAATTAGCAAAAGTGATGGCATTTTTTTATAGCATCACCTTGTCCCATGAAAATGTTCAGTTGTGTTTTATCATTACAGAAAAAGTTAAAAAAGGGATTTTCCTTGACATGGTATTATTAACCCAAGTGCCCACTTCTGAGTTGTTTTCACTGTGAAGCACAGATTATTTTATCACCTAAATAGAAGAGAGAAGAACCTCACTTTTTCTTTAAAAAAAAAAAAAAGCCATTATAATAAAAATGCACACTTTAATAAAGCAGTATATGATTTTATTCTTGAGATATCAAAGGGTGTATCCCAGAGAGACTAGAGTGAGAATTAAAAATTTTTAATTACACATTTGAAGGCAATCATATAAAAGGAACCCGTGAATATAACCAAAAGGAATCAAGAAAGTTTCTAGAAAGTTCTGGAAGTGGATCCTCTTCCTCTTCTTGTTTATTTTGTTTTTCATGGTGATCTGTGTTCTTTGGGGACTTAAATAAACCTGGTGCAAAAAGATGTTAATGCTTAACGTCCTTTTAGCCTGATGATAGCAGGGAACAGTCTCTAAGCAGACTACCACTGAGCTGCCCCTCCCAGTTGATCGAGCCTCTCCCATCTGTCTGTGACCTACTGACTG